>NW_012119265.1:5945692-6067906 GCF_000951035.1 Colobus angolensis palliatus
TATTTCTGCCTTCATTTCGTTATTTACTCAGTAGTCACTCAGGAGCAGGTTGTTCAGTTTCCATGTAGTTGTATGGTTTTGAGTAAGTTTCTTAATCCTGAGTTCTAATTTGATTGCACTGTGGTCTGAGAGAGCATTGTGATTTCTATTCTTTTGCATTTGCTGAGGAGTGTTTTACTTCCAATTATGTGGTCAGTTTTAGAATAAGTGTGATGTGGTTCTGAGAAGAATGTATATTCTGTTGATTTGGGGTGGAGAGTTCTGTAGATGTCTATTAGGTTCACTTGGACGAGAGCTGAGTTCAAGTCCTGGATATCCTTGTTAATTTTCTGTCTCTGATCTGCCTAATATTGACAGTGGGTGTTAAAGTCCCCCACTATTATTGTTAGGAGTCTATGTGTCTTTGTAGGTCTCTGAGAACTTGCTTTGTGAATCTGGGTGCTCCTGTATTGGGTGCATATGTATTTAGTATAGTTAGCTCTTCTTGTTACATTGATCCCTTTAACATTATGTAATGCCCTTCTTTGTCTCTTTTGATCTTTGTTGGCTTAAAGTCTGTTTTATTAGAGACTTGGGTTGCCACCCCTGCTTTTGTTTTTGCTTTCCATTTGCTTGGTAAATATTCCTCTATCCCTTTATTTTGAACCTATATGTCTTTGCACATGAGATGTGTCTCTTGAATACAGCACATCAATGGGTCTTCACTCTTTATCCAGTTGGCCTGTCTGTGGTTTTAATTGGGGCATTTAGCCTGTTTATGTTTAAGGTTAATATTGTTATGTGTGAATTTGATCCTGTCATTATGATGCTAGCTGGTGTGATGACAGTTTCTTCTAGTTGATGCAGTTTCTTTATAGTGTTGATCTTTACAATTTGGTATGTTTTCACAGTGGCTGGTACCTTTTTTTTCCTATGTTTAGTGCTTCCTTCAGGAACTCTTGTAAGGCAGGCCTGGGGGTGACAAAATATCTCTGCGTTTGCTTGTCTATAAATGATTTTATTTCTCCTTTGCTTATGAAACTTAGTTTGGCTGGATATGAAATTCTGGGTTGAAAATTCTTTTCTTTAAGGATGTGAATATTGACTCTCACTCTCTTCTGGCTTGTAGGGTTTCTGCAGAGAGATCCACTGTTGTTCTGATGGGCTTTCTTTTATGGGTAACCTGGCCTTTCTCTCTGGCTTCCCTTAACATTTTTTCCTTCATTTCAACCTTGATGAATCTGATGATTATATGTCTTGAGGTTGCTCTTCTCGAGAAGTGTCTTTGTGGTGTTCTCTGTATTTCCTGAATTTGAATGTTGGCCTGTATTGCTAGGTTGGAGAAGTTTCCTGGATGATATCCTGAAGAGTGTTTTCCAGCTTAGTACCATTTTCCCCGTCACTTTCAGATACACCAATCAAACATAGGCTTGGTGTTTTCACATAGTCCTATATTTCTTGGAGGCTTTGTTCATTCCATTTCATTTCTCTAATCTTGCCTTTATGCTTTATTTCACTAAGTTGATCTTCAATCTCTGATATCCTTTCTTCTGCTTGATCATTTTGGCTATTGATACTTGTGTATGCTTCACGAAGTTCTGGTGCTGTGTTTTTCATCTCCATCAGGCCATTTATGTTCTCTCTACTGATTATTCTAGTTAGCAATTTGTCTAACCCTTTTTCTTGGTTCTTAGCTTCCTTGCATCTGGTTAGAACATGCTCCTTTAGCTTGAAAGAGTTTCTTATTACCCATCTTCTGAAACCTAGTTTTGTCTGTTCATCAAACTAATTCTCCATCCAGTTTTGTTTCCTTGTCTGGGAGGATTTGTGATCCTTTGGAGGAGAAGAGGCATTCTGGTTTTTTGAATTTTCAGCCTTTTTGCACTGTTTTTTCCTCATCTTCATGGGCTTATCTACCTTTGTTTTTTCATGTTGGTGACCTTCGGATGGGGTTTCTGTGTGGACGTTCTTTTTGTTGATGTTGATGCTATTCCTTTTTGTTTGTTAGTTTTCCTTCTAACAATCAGGTTCCTCTGCTGCAAGTCAGCTGGAGGTCCACTCCAGACCCTATTTGTCTGGGTATCACCAGTGGAGGCTACAGAACAGCAAAGATTGCTGCCTGTTCCTTCCTTTGAAAGCTTCATCCTAGAGGGGCACCCGCCAGATGCCAGCTGGAGCTCCTCTGTATGAAGTGTCTGTCTCCTCCTGCTGGGAGGTGTCCTCCAGTCAGGAGGTATGGGGGTCAGGAATGCACTTGAGGAGGCAGTCTGTTCCTTAGCGGAGCTCTAGTGCTGTGCTGGGAGATCTGCTGCTCTCTTCAGACCTGGCAGGCAGAAACATTTAAGTCTGCTGAAGCTGCGCCCACAGCCACCCCTTCCCCCAGGTGCTCTGTCCCAGGGAGATGCGGGTTTTATCCATAAGCCCCTGACTGGGACTTCTGCCTTTTTCTCAGAGATGCCCTGCCCAGAGAGGAGGAATCTAGAGGGGCAGTCTGGCTACAGCAGCTTTGCTGAGCTTCAGTTGGCTCTGCTGAGTCCAAACTACCCAGAGGCTTTGTTTACACTGTGAGGGGAATACTGCCTACTCAAGCCTCAGTAATGGCAGACGCCCCTCCCCTCACCAAACTCAAGCATCCCAGGTCAACTTCAGACTGCTGTGCTGGCAGCAAGAATTTCAAGCCAGTGGATCTTAGCTTGTTGGGCTCCGTGTGTGTGTGATCTGCTGAGCTAGACCACTTGGCTCCCTGGCTTCAGCCCCTTTTCCAGGGTAGGGAACAGTTCTGTCTCTCTGGTGTTCCAGGTGCCACTGGGGTATGAAAAAAAAAAAACTCCTGCAGCTAGCTCAGTGTCTGACCCAACGGTCACCCAGTTTTGTGCTTGAAACCCATGGCCCTGTTGGTGTATGCACTGGAGGGAATCTTCTGGTCTGTGGGTTGCCAAGATCATGGGAAAAACATGATATCTGGGCCAGAACACACAATTCCTCATGGCACAGTCCCTCTCGGCTTCCCTTGGCTAGGGGAGGGAGTTCCCTGACTCCTTGCACTTCCTGGGTGAGGTGACACCCTACTCTGCTTTGGTTTGCCCTCCATGGGCTGCACCCACTGTCTAATCAGTCCCAGTGAGATGAGCTGAGTACGTCACTTGAAAATGCAGAAAACACCTGCCTTTTGCATTGATCTCACTGGGAGCTACAGACCGGAGCTGTTCCTATTAGGCCATCTCAGCAACTATTCTTCCCCCATATCAAATATATGTTGCTTTAAACCACTAAGTTTTGGAGTGATTTGTTTTGAGTCATTAATCAACTCATATACTCATCAAAGCCTTTGCCTTCTAACTTATGAGCTTCTCTAATTGCCATTACTGAAATTTCGTTCTTTATCTTCAAATCAAGTTTATCTGGAGGCTGGGGACAGTGTTAGAAAGGGAAAAATCATTTTCCCTCCTAAATTTTAAATGAGAATAATAAGAGCGAGCTTTTTACTAAGCACTTTCTATGTGTTAAGTACTATGTGCTAATACCCATGACAATTCTTTGAGGATCAGTATTAGTATTATCCTCATTTTATGGATGTGGAAATTGAGACTAGTGAAAGACTCTTTTCACACAAAGAAGGCTTATTACCTGGAAGAACTTCAGTAATTACAATTAAGAATTTCAAACAACGAAGAGTTTGAAATGGGATGGGCTATTTCAAACAGTCCTGTTTCCCTGCTAGGATGCTCAGGCAAAGGCTTGATGTCCATTCTCTGGGACAACTGAGAAGAGACTTGGGCACTGGGCAGGGCTGGAATGGATGTTCACTGAGGACCAGTCCTACTGAGATTCTGTCTTTATGGAAATTTATGTGAATTTGATGAGCTCAAACCCAAGGAGAGTCATGAAGAAGTGCAGCTCATCCTCTGGGCCATCACCCAAGTGAATTACTATTCCGTTCCTCATTTTCATGCCTATCACTGCAGTCTTATCGAAGTGGATGAACAAAATACCCTATCTAAAACCAAATTTTGTCTGTGGTCTGGGCTGGTTCACAAGCCATGGCTCTGGTACAAGAGTAGGATGGGTGTCTACACAGAGATCCAGAGGAGTGTTCCTCTCCTCCATGAAGTGGTCTGGGCCACTTTAGCAACATTCACAGTGTCATTGACCTGTTTTACTTTTATTTTTTAAAGCCAGTGTTTTTAATCTCTTTCCCAGACATGCTAGACCTTTACCAACACAATCGGAGATGGATTTCTAATACCTATAAAATATACCAATAAGTATTTGTTTAATAAATGAATAAATCTTTACTGTGGCAAGACTCAGATTCCTTTCCTTTCTTTTTTCCTTTCTTCCATCTCCCTTTATCCCACTGAGTACCTACTGTGAGCTATTGCTGAGCATACAAAGATGAACAGGACAGTCTCTGTTCTCAAAACCTCACAAACACTTTCTTTACTTATTTCTGCAATTTTTTTATGTTCTAAATTGATACATAATAGAGGTACATATTTTCAGTGTTCATGTGATACTTTTATATGTTCATAAAAAGTATAAAGATCAGATCAGGGTAATTGAGATGTCCATCATCTTAAATATATATCTTTTTAATGCTAGGAACATTATTAATGCTAGAATTCTTCTCTTACAGCTACTTTGAAATGGATAATAGGTTATTGTTAACTGTAGTCACCCTGCTGATCTGTCAAACACTAGGTCTTATTGCCTCTATTTAATGGTACATTTGTACTCATGCATAAGCCTCTCATCCCCTTCTCCCTTCACCCTTTGTAGCCTCTGGTAACTAGCAGTCTACACCCTATCATTATTAGATGCATGTTTTTAGCCCTCAGATGAGTGGAAACATCCAATATTTGCCTTTCTGTGCTTGGCTTATTTCACTTAACATAATGACCTACAGTTTGCCCATCATGACCTACATAATGATCCATGTTGCTACAAATGACAGGATTTTATTCTTTTTTATGGCAGAATAATATTCCACCCATATACACACCATACTACATTTTAAAAACGTACTCATCCATGGATGGATTGATTCCATATTTTAACTACTGTGAATAGTCCTGCATGAGAGTGTGTATATCTCTTAGATACCTTAATATCTTTTCTTTTGGAGATATGCATAGTAGTGAAATTGCTAGATCATATGGTAGCTCTATTTTTAGTTTTTTGAGGAACTGCCATACTATTTTCCGTTGTGGCTGTACTAATTTACATTCTCACCAACAGCATATGAAGGTTCCCTCTTCTCTACACATTAACCAGCATCCCCTTTCCCTATATTTTTGTTCAAAGCCATTTTAACTGGAGTAAGATGGTATCTCATTGTGGCTTTAATTGGCCTTCCTCTGATTAGCAATTATGAGCATTTTTTCAAATACCTGTTGGCCGTTTATATGTTTTGAGAAATGTTTCTTGAGATCATTTGCCCATTAGTAATTGGATTATTTGTTTTGCTATTGAATTATTTGAGCTTATATATATTCTGGTTATTAAGTCCTTGTCAGATGGATAGTTTGCAAATATTTTCTCTTTTCAGTGATTTGTCTCTTTATTCTGTTGATTGTTTCCTGTGCAGTTCAGAACCTCTTTAAAAATATAATCCTGTTTTTGTATTTTTGCTTTTGTTGCCTGTGCTTTGAGGTCTTATACAAAAAATTTATGCCCAGACCAATATCCTGGAGTGTTTCCCCAATATTTTCTTCTAGTAATTTAATTGTTTCAGGTCTTGTATTTGAAACTCGAATCCATTTTGAGTTGATTTTTATATATGGTGAGAGATAGAGGTCTAGTTTCATATCTAGTTTCACCAGTACCATTTGTTGAAGAACTGTTCTTTCCCCAATGTATATGCTTGGTGCCTCTGTCAAAAATGAGTTGGTGGTAAATGCATAGATTTATATCTAGATTCTTTATTTTCTTCCGTTGGTCTATGTATCTGATACTGGTGTATGAGTGCCTTGGTGATTTGGTTACTATAGCTTTGTGGTTTTTTTTGGAGTCAGGTAGTGTGATGCTTCCAGCTTTGCTCTTTTTGCTTATGATTGCTGTATTAGTCTGTATTCATACTGCTGTCAAGAAATACCTGAGACTGGGTAATTTATAAAGAAAAAGCGATTTAATGGACTCAAAGTTCACATGGCTGGGGAGGCCTCACAATCATGGTGGAAGGTGAAGGAGAAGCAAAGGCACATCTTACATGGTGGCAGGCAACAGGGCATGGGCAGGGGAGCTGCCCTTCATGAAACAATCAGATCTCATGAGACTTATTCACTATCATGAGAACAGCATGGGAAAAACTTGCCCTCATGATTCAGTTACCTCCCTCTGGCTCCCTCCCATGACATGTGGGAATTATAGGAGCTACAATTCAAGATGAGATTTGGGTAGGGATGCAGCCAAGCCATATCATTCCACCCCAGCCCCTCCCAAATCTCATATCCTCACATTTCAAAACCAATCATGCCTTTCCAACAGTTTTAACTCATTTCAACATTAACTCAACAGTCCACAGTCCAAAGTCTCATCTGAGACAAGGCAAGCCCCTTCTGCCTATAGCCTGTGAAATAAAAGCAAGTTAGTTACTTCCTAGATACAGAGGAGGTACAGGCAGTGGATAAATATACTGTTCCAATGGGGATAAATTCGCTAAAGCAGAGAGGCTGTGGGCCCCCCATGCAAGTCTGAAATCCAGCAGTGCAGTCAAATCTTAAAGCTCTAAACTGATTATTTTTGGCTCCATGTCTCACATCCAGGTTACACTGATGCAAGAGGTGGGTTCCCATGGTCTTGGGCAGCTCTGCTCCTGTAGCTTTGCAGGGCACAGGCCCCCTTCTGGTTGCTTTCATGGGCTGGCATTGAATGTTTGCAGCTTTTCTAGGTGCATGGTGCTATCTGTCAGTGGATCTATCATTCTGGGGTCTGGAGTTCAATGGCATTCTTCTCACAGCTCTACTAGCCAGTGTCCCAGTGGGGACTCTGTGTGGGGGTTCGCACCACACTTTTCACTACTGCACTACCCCAACAGAGGTTCTCTATGAGGGCTCCAATCCTGCAGAAAACTTCTGCCTGGACATCTAGGCATTTCCATACATCCTCTGAAATATAGGCAGAGGTTCCCAAACCTCAATTCTTAACTTCTGTGTACCCACAGGCACAATACCACATATAAACTGCCAAGGCACCCTTTGAAGCAACAGCCTGAGCTGTACATTGGCCTCTTTAGCCGTGGTTGGGATGCAGCGCACCAAGTCCCAAGACTGGACAAAGCAGTAAGGCCCTGGTCCCTGATCATGAAATCCATTTTTTTCCCCTAGGCCTCTAGACCTGTGATGGAAGGGGCTGCTGTGAAGAGCTCCAGCATACCCTGGAGACAATTTCCCCATTGTCCTGGTGATTAACATTTGGCTTCTTGTTACTTATGCAATTTTTTGCAGCTGACTTGAAATACTCCTCAGAAAATGGGTTTTTCTTTTCCTCTTCACTGGGCTGAAAATTTTCCAAACTTTTATCTTCTTCCCTTTTAAACATAAGTTCCAATTACAAACCATATCTTTGTGAATGAATAAAACCGAATGCTTTTAATGAAAGAGCACCCAGGTCACCTCTTGAACACTTTGGTGCTTAGAAACTTTTTCCACCAGATCTGTAAATCATCTCTCTCAAGTTCAAAGTTTCACAGATCTCTAGGGCAGGGGCAAAATGCTGCCATTCTCTTTGCTAATGTATAGCAAGAATCACCTTTGCTCTAGTTCCCAATAAATATCTCATCTCTATCCAGAACCACCTCAGTTTGAACTTTATTGTCCATATTACTACTAGCATTTTGGTCAAAACCATTCAACAAATCTTTAGGAAGCTCCAAACTTTCCCACATCTTCCTGTTTTCTGAACCTTCCAAGTCTCTAGGAGGTTCCAAACTTTCCCACATTTTCCCATTTTCTTCTGAGTCCTCCAAACTGTGCCAACCTCTGCTTGTTACCCAATTCCAAAGTTGCTTCCATATTTTTAGTTATCCTTATAATAGCACCCCACTCTACTGGTACCAATTTACTGTATTAGTCCATTCTCATGCTTCCATAAGGCCATATCCGAGACTGGGTAATTTATTAAGAAAAAGAGTTTTAATGTACTCACAATTCCACATGACTAGGGAGGCCTCACAATCATGGTGGAAGGTGAAGGAGGAACAAAGGCACATCTTACATGGCAGCAGGCAAGACAGCATGTGCAGGGGTACTGCCCTTTAGAAAACCACCAGATCTCAGCCAGGGATGGTAGCTCACACCTGTAATCCTAGCACTTTAGGAGGCTGAGGTGGGTGGATTGCCTGAGCTCAGGAGTTTGAGACCAGCCTGGGCAACATGGTGAAACCCTGTCTTTACTAAAATCCAAAAATTAGCCAGGTGTGCCGGCATGCACCTATAGTCCCAGCTACTCAGGAGGCTGAGGCAGAAGAATTGCTTGAACCCAGGAGGCAGAGGTTGCAGTGAGCCAAGATTGTGTCACTGCACTCCAGCCTGGGTGACATAGTGAAACTCTCCAAAAAAAACAACAAGCAAACAAACAACCAAAAAAAAAAAACAAAAAACTCCATCAGATCTCATGAGACATATTCACTACCTTCACCATCATGAGAATAGCATGGGAAAATTGCCCCCATTATTTAATTACCTCCTACCAGGTCCCTCCCATGAGATATAAGGATTATGGGAGCTACTATTCAAGATGAGATTTGGGTGGGGACACAGCTAAACTATATTATTTGCCATGGCTATTTGGGATCTTTTGTGGTTCCATATAAATTTTAGGACTTTTTTTTTTCTATTTCTGTGAAGGATGTCATTGGTATTTTGTTGTTTTTGATTTTAAATTTAAAAATTTTTTTATTTATATAAATTCATGGGGTATAATTGCAATTTTGTTGCATACGTAGACTCAGACTACAATGACCACGATACCAACTATAGTCTCAAATGTGTTCTTTCACGAAGGTTACTTCACAACATGTTTAATTAGCTCATAATATTTAGGGAGTAGGAAGAGAAGGAGCATCTAAGAAAGGAGGAACTGGAACACAATATTTACTCCAAGATACCTCACACATGACTTGCAGTGCATGCCCCTGTTTGAACTCTGATGTTGAATTTTATATATACATATATATATGTATATATATAAATTTATGGTGTATAAGTGCAATTTTGTTACATGTGTAGTGGTCAGGTCAGGGGTTTTAGGGCATCCATCACCTGAACAACATATATTGTACACATTAAGTAATTTCTCATCATCTCCTTTCCCTGCTCACCCTCTGAGTCTTCATTATCTAGAATATCATTCCACTCTCTGCATTCACATGTATACCTTTTGTAACACCTACTTATAGTGAGAACATGTGATATTTGTCTTTCTGTGTCTGGCTTCTTTCATTTAAAGTGATTACCTCCAGTTCCATCCACATTGCTGCAAAAAACATGATTTCATTCTTTTTTATGGCCAAATAGTATTCCATTGTGTATATATACACCATGTTTTCTTTATCTGATCATCCATTGATGGACATTTAGGTTGATTCCATATCTTAGCTGTTGTGAATAGTGCTGTGATAAGCATGCAAGAGCAGGTATCTTTTTGGTATACTGATTTCTTTTCCTTTTGGAAGATACCCAGTAGTGGAATTGCTGGGTCTAATGATAGTTCTATTTTTAGTTCTTTGAAATATCTCCATACCATTTTCCATAGAGGTTGTACTAATTTACATTCCTACCAACAGTGTTTAAGAGTTTTCTCATCTCCATATCCTCACCAACATCTGTTATTTTTTGACTTTTTAATAGTAGCCATTCTGACTGGTGTAAGATGATATTACATTGTGGTTTTAATTTGCATTTCTCTAGTGATTAGTGATGTAGAGTATTTTAAAAATGTATCTGTTGCGTATTTGTCTTCTTTTGAAAAATGTTTATATCCTTTGCTCACTTTTAAAAAAAATTTAAATTTTAAGTTTCAGGATACACGTGCAGGACGTGCAGGTTTGTTGCATAGTAAACATGTGCCATGGTGGTTTGCTGCACCTATCAACCCATCACCCAGGTATTAAGCCCTGCATGCATTAGCTATTTATCCTGATGCTCTCCCTCCTGCAAACACTGAAAGGCCCCAGTGTGTGTTGTTCCCTTCCCTGTGTTCATGTATTCTCATTGTTCACCTCCTACTTATAAGTAAGAACATGTGGTGTTTGGTTTTCTGTTCCTGCGTTAGTTTTTGCCCACTTTTTAATAGGATTATTTGTCTTCTGTTTCTGTTGACTTGCTTGAGTTCCTTGTATATTCTGGGTATTAGACTCTTGTTGGATGCATATTTTGCAAATATTTCCTCCCGTTCTACAGGTTGTCTGTTCACTCTGTTACTTTTTTGCTGTGCAGAAGCCTTTTAATTTAAGTCCCATTAGTCTACTCTTGTTTTTGTTGCCTATGCTTTTGGGTTTAGTCATGAATTCTTTGCCTAGACCACATTGTCGTTGGTATTTTGATAGGGAAAACATTGACTCTGTAAATTGCTTTGGGTAGTATTTGTCATTGTAACAATATTAATTCTTCCAATTCAGGAACATGAAATATCTTTCCAGTTTTGTGGGTCCTTTTAAATTTCTTTAATCAGCATTTTATATTTTTTCTTATATTGAGCTTTCATTTCTTTGGTTAAATTAATTCCTAGGTATTTTATATTCTTTGTAGCTGTTAAAATAGGAACATTTTCATGATTTCCTTTTCAGATTGTTTGTTGTTGGTATATACAAATCCTACTGATATTTGTATGTTCATTTTGTATCCTGAAACTTTATTGAATTTTTTTGTAGCACAGACAACAAAAACAAACGTTTTTTGACAGAATTTTTAGGTTTTTCTAAGTATAAGATCATGTCTACAAACAAGGCTAATTTGACGTCTTCCTTTCTAGTTTGGATGCCCCTTATTTCTTTCTTTTGCCTAATCACTCTGGCCAGGACTTCCAGTATTAGGTTGAATAAAAGTGGTGAAAGTAGGCATCCTTGCCTTGTTTTAGTCCTTAGAGGAAAGGCTTTCAGTTTTTCCCTGTTCAGTATAATATTAGCTGTGAGTTTGTTGTATATGGGTCTCATTATTTTGAGGTGTATGCATGCAATGCCCAATTTGTTGAGGGCTTTTTATAATAAAAGCATGTTGAATTTTGTAGAATGCTTTCTGGCATCTATTTAAATGACCATATAGTTTTTGTTCTTGGTTCTGTTATTGTGATGTATCACATTTATTGATTTGCGTATGTTAAACTATCCTTGCATCCCTGGGATGAATCCCACTTAATCGTTGTGAATGATCTTTTCAGTGTTGTTGAATTTGATTTGCTAGTATTTTGTTGATAATTTTTGCATCTATGTTCATCAGGGATGTTGGTATATAGTGTTCTTTTCTTGTTGTGCTTTTGTCTGGGTTTGACATCAGGGTGACTCTGGCCCCATGGAATGAGTTTAGAAATATTCACTTTGCTTCAATTTTCTTTGAAGAGTTTGAGTAGAATTGGTATTAGTTATTTAAATGTTTGGTAGAATTAAGCAGTGAGGCCATTACATTGTGGGCTTTTCATAAATAGAAGACTCTTTTTTTACAGATTCAATCTCATAACTCACTATTGATTTGTTGAGGTTTTCTATTTCTTCATAAACCATGAATCTTGGTAGGTTTTATGTGTCCAGGAATTCACCCACTTCTTCTAGGTTTTCTAATTTTGTTAGTGTATAGTTGTTCATAATAATCTGTAATGATTCTTTGTATGTCTGTGGTCTCAATTGTTATGTTTTCTTTTTTTAAGTCTGATTTTATTTACTTAGGTCTTTTTTTTTTCTTGGTTAGTCTAGCTAAGGATTTGTAAATTTTGTTTTTCTTGCCAAGAAAAACAACTTTTGTTTTGTTGATCTTCTGTATTCTTTTTAGCCTCAATTTCATTTTTTTTTTCTGCTCAGATCTTTATGATTTCTTTCCTTCTACTACTTTTGGATTTAGTTTGTTATTGCTTTTCTAGCTCCTTGAGGGGCATCATTAGGTTGTCTATTTGAAATCTTTCTACTTTTTTGATACAGGCATTTATTCCTGTACATTTTTCTCTTAGTACTGCTTTTACTGTATACCATAGATTTGAGTATGTTGTATTTCCATTTTTATTTGTTTTAAGAAATTTTAAAATTTCCTTTGTAATTTCTTCATTGATTCCTTCAAGAGCATGTTGTTTAATTTCCATGTGTTTATGTCGTTTCTGAGGTTTCTCTTGCATTGATTTCTAGTTTTATTTCATTGTGGTTACAAAAGATACTTGATATGATTTCTACTGTTTTGAATTTGTTGAGGCTTGTTTTGTAGCCTAAGATATGGCCTAGTTTGGGGAATGTTTTATACACCGATGAACAGAATGTGTATTCTGCTACAGTGGGCGAAATGCTATAAATGTCAGTTAGGCCTATTTGGTCTGGTATGTAGTTTAACTTTGAAGGTTCTTTATTGATATTTTTGTATGGATAACCTGTCCATTACTGAGAGAAGGGTGTTGAAGTCTCCTACTATTATCGTATTGCAGTCTATTTCTCCCTTAGGTCTATTAATTTTTGCTTATATACTTCAGTGCTCAAATGTTGGGCACATAGATATTTATAATTGTTATATCCTCTTGCTGAATTGACCCCTTTATTATTATATAGTGACCTTCATTGTCTTTTTTTGGTCTCTGACTTGTAGTCTATTTTTATATTATACGAACTCCTGCTCTTTATGGTTTCTACATACACGGAATATCTTTTTCTCTCCCTTCACTTTCAGTCTATGTGTATCTTTATAGGTGAAGTGGGTTTCTTGTAGGCAGCATATAGTTAGGTCTTGTTTCTTCATCCATTCAGCCACTCAGTGTCTTTTAATTAGAGAATTGAGTCCATTTGCATTTAGTGTTATTGATAAGTAAAGACTTACTACTGCCATTTTGTTGCTTGTTTTATAATTGTTTTTATAACTTATTTCTTCCATTCTTACTGTCTTCTTTTATGGTTAAGTGATTTTCTCTGGAAATTTTGTTTTATTGCTTTTTATGGAGTCTAATGTAGGTTTTTGCATTGTGGTTACCATGAGAATTACAAAAGAATCTTATAGCAAGTTATTTTAAAGAGATGACAACCTAACTTAGATCATAAATTATAAATAATCAAAGAAAAAAATTTTAAAAGACCATCTACACCAGAGGTGTCCAATCTTTTGGTTTCCCTGGGGAAGAATTGTCTTGAGCTACACATAAAATACACTAACACTGATAGCTGATGATCTAAAAAAAAAAAAAAAAAGTCACAAAAAAATCCCATAATGTTTTAAGAAAGTTTACAAATTTGTGTTGGGCTGCATTCAAAGCTGTCCTGAGCTGCATGCAGCCTGTGGGCCACAGGTTGTACAAGCTTGATCTACACTTTAACTCCATCCCCCTGCATTTTGAATTTTTGTTGTTTTAATGTACATATTTTTATATTGCCAATATCTTAACAGGTTGATGTAGCTTTTATTGTTTTTGATAGAATTACCTTTTAGGTTTTATACTAGAGTTATGAATGGATTGCATACCACCATTAAAGTATTAGAGCATTCTGAGTTTTTCCATGTACTTATTTTTACCAGTGGGTTTTACACCCTAAAAAATTTTTGTATGTTAATGTTTTTCATTTTTAGGTTGAAGTGCTTCCTTTGGTATGTCTAACAAGACAGGTCTGCTTCTGGTGAATTCTCTCAGCTTTTATTTGTCTAGGAAAGACTTTATCTCTTCTTCATATTTGAAGGATAGCTTTGCTGCATGCAGCATTCTTAGATGGCAAGGTTCTTTTCTTGAGCACTTTGAAAATGTAATCCCACTCACTTTTTAGTGTGGTTTCTGTTGAGAAGTCTGGTGCCAGATGAATTGGAAGTGCTTCATTGTTATTTGCTTTCTTTTGTTTGCTGCTTTTAGGATGCTCTCTTTGTTCTTGACTTTTTAGGGTTTGCTTATTATATTCCTTGGGGTAGTCTTTTTTTTTTTTTTTTTTTCCAGACTAAAGTTCTTTATAATTGTCTATGGTTCTTTGTTATAGTGCAACCTCCACCTCCTGGGTTCAAGTGACTCTCTTGTCTTGGCCTCCCAAGTAGCTGGGACTACAAGTGCATGCCACCACAGCTGGCTAATTTTTGTATTTTTAGTAGTGACAGAGTTTCACCATGTTGGCCAGGCTGGTCTTGAACTCCTGACCTCAGGTGATCTGCCTGCCTTGGCCTTCCAAAGAGCTGGGATTACAGGTGTGAGCCACTGTGCCCAACTGGGGTAGTCTTATTTGGGTCAAATCTGTTTGGTTTTCTTTCTGATCTTCCTATACCTAGATATTAATATCTCTTCCAAATTTTGGAAAGTTTTGAATAAGCTTTCTACCCCTTGTTCTATATCTTGTAGGTATTCATTTATTTTTATTCTGTCTTCTCTTTTCTCCTCTGTGTGTTTTCAAATAGCCTGTCTTCAAGCTCACCAATTCTTTCCTCTACTTGATCTATTCTTCTGTTGAAACCCACTAATGAATTTTTCAGTCTAGTAAGTATATTTCTCAGTTACAAGATTTCTGTTTGATTTTTTAAATTACTTTAATCTCTTTGTTAAATTTCTCTAATAAATTTCTGGATTGCTTTCCTGCATTATCTTGCAGATCACTGAGTTTTGTTAAATGTTCTATTTTCATTCTTGGTCAAAGAGCTCATATATCACCATCTTGTTAGGGTCAGTCACTGGTTCCTTGATTTTTCCATTTGGATGGGTCGTGGTTCCCTGTCTGTTGTTGTATGTTGTGGATGCACATCTATGTCTTTGCATTGACAAATTAGTTATTTATTCTAGCCTTCTCTTTCTGGCTTGTTTTGTTTTTTATTGGACATGTTTGCCTAGAGATTCTTTGTTATTTATCTGTTAAATCTGTTAAATTTCTTTCTTTTCTTTTTTTTTTTTTTTGTTAATTTTGTTTTTTGTTTTTCCAGGCTGATGCCTCTTTTTTGGTACTAGATGACATTTTAAGCACAAATTTGATTGGCTTTAGTAACTGGAACACTGACCATCTCAAATTGGGGAGGTCCCAAGGGAGATAACCCAGCAGTGTAAGGCCAACTAGGGATTTGTGCCTCGGAGACCTGTGGCCTGAACTTCCTATAGCATGGAGCTGCTGAACAGCCACTCTAATTTGGTGTATCCTTTGGCTGATTACAGAGCAAAGTTTCCAGGGCTGGAAATTAGGGTAGTCTCACTTCTCCTTTCTCTCTCTGACTGTCCTCAGGGATATTTCTCCCTTCTGGAACTCATGGAACTTCCTGTAGGTTGAGGAAGGATGAGGTCTCCTGCCAGGAAATCCAAGATGGTGGAGGAGTTGGTTGTCAACCTCAGTCTCAATTTTTCCAGTGTAGAAACCATGAGTTTGAGGAAAATTTTCCATGTGCTTGCTACAAGGCAGATTGCAGTATGAGGCATTGTGGGTATGGAAGTCCAATTCTCTTGCCATCCGTTTTTTTTTTTTTTCACTTCTCTGTGGCCCCAGGAACTGTCTTATCCTCATATTTGAGTTCTGGGATATTGCTGGTGCTGATCTCAGTGCTTTTGACTTTCTGTGGGTGGGGAAAGTAAAACCAGCTTGCTTCTTGGCTGCCATTTTGGAACCAGAAGTCTCTCATAAGATTTTGACTAATTAGGCCAGGTATGGTGGCTCACACCTATAATCCCAGCACTTTAGGTGGCTGAGGCAGGCGGATCACTTGAGGTGAGGAGTTCAAGATCAGCCTGGTGAACATTGTGAAATCCTGTCTTTACTAAAAATACAAAAATTAGCCTAGCGTGGTGGTGGCCACCTGTAATCCCAGCTACCTAGGAGGTTGAGGTAGGAGAATGCTTGGACTTGGGAGGTGGAGGTTGCAGTGAGCTGAGATCATGCCACTGCACCCCAGCCTGGTTGAAACAGTGAGACTCAAAAAAAAAAAAAAAAAAAAAAGAGTTTGACTGTCAGTAGATACCAGAAATTATATTACGACTATTTGACAAAATAACTAAATGACTATGATATATTCTATAATTAGAACATAAGCTGTCATTTTAGTGGATCAGGAATAGATTGTTTTCATTAAATAAATATTCTAGTTAACATTTGGCTCTTGTTTGGAAGAGCAGGATTGCAAGTTTTCTAAGAATCATACTCAATTCAAATATACCAGTTCCAAAACCATATTGAACAGTAGTTTTCCTCGGTTCAGAAGAAATTTTAGAACATGTAGACTCACAGCTTCACCATTATAAATGTGGACTTTTATATTGCTGGAGACATAAAGAGAGGGGATAAAAATGAAAAGGAGATACAGATATGTCACAGAAGCCCTTGGAAAACTGAGAGTTAAGCAATAAAAATCAACACAATTAGTAAGATTAGGTAATAAAAATGGCGTCTAGGCCAGGAGTAGAAAGAGCCTCAAAGTTCAGCTTAAATATAATCAATTATGTTAACATTTCTAGGAGAAGAAATCTATCAATTAGAAGAGAGTGATCAACATGAAACAGAAAACACTGCAGTGTCTATTCAGCACTGCTCAGATCGTATGTAGAGGTTATTGAAGGGCAAACTTTCAGATGAAAGAGGATTTTTCTGGTGATAGTTGACAGTAATAGAATTATTAAAAATAAAAATAGAAGTAAAGTTTAAAAATTACAAGTCATAAAATTACCTCATGCTCTCACTTATATGTGGAATCTAAAAAAGTTGAACTCATAGAAACAGAGAGTAGACTAATAGTAGTTTCCAGAGTTTGGGCTAGGGGTGGGAGTGGGGATTAGGGAGATGGTCAAAGGATACAAAATTTCGGTCAGGTACAAGGAATAATTCTAAGAGATCTATGGAACAACATGATGACTAT
Source organism: Colobus angolensis palliatus (assembly GCF_000951035.1). Taxonomy (NCBI): domain Eukaryota; kingdom Metazoa; phylum Chordata; class Mammalia; order Primates; family Cercopithecidae; genus Colobus; species Colobus angolensis. Next base: position 5,962,648 of record NW_012119265.1, read on the forward strand.
AGTTAATAAGAATGGATTCTATTCTTGAAAATTTGTGAGAGTAGATCTTAAGTGTTCTTACCAGATAAGTACGTGAGGTAATACATATGTTAATTACCCTGAATCAGCCATTCCACAGTGTATACATATTTCAAAATAACATGTTGTATTCTATATTCATAGATATAGTCCATTTAAGAAATAAATGAAAGTTTAAAAATTACATTATAATTGGATTTTTCTAGGAGGCTTTATGAAAGAAAATGAAAACTGGAAATATTTTAATATTAATATGGGTTAATGCAAATAAATATATAACAGGGTGGAAGTTTTAGCTATATATACCCAGATATATTACATAGCCAATAAGATAGAGAAGATGGAGAGTACCTTGTTTCTGCATTCTTGGGATTTTAGGAGTGGAAGAGCCAAGGGTACTGAAGGAAATAATGTAGAGGTCTTAGTTTCAGTGCATCACTTTCAGTTTTCTAGGTAAATGTAACACCTATTGTATCCGAACAAGAATTATATTTAAGGGAAGTAATCAGTGTATCATGTATACTTGGACTGTTTTGGTCATAACCAGTGTCTAGAAATCAAGTATTGGCAACTCTATGATGTCTGCTTGTTAATGTCTTTTGCTCAGGGGAAGTTCAAACTAGGATTTGGTAGGATACATTCTTCTAGTGGACTTTGTAATTGGCTTGGCATGGGAGCAATTGTACCAGTCATTCTTGATTCTTCTCTTCACTACTGGCTATTGTCCAGCAGAATAAGTCCATCCCCACAAGGGAGTGGAAGTTGAAATGGAAATGAAAAATAGAAATGAAGCATACATCTGATTCTCATTCAGGTTCACCAAGCAACCTTTTCATTAATGTTCAGCTTCCCAGGGAGATTTGGCCCTTAGGGAAAGATTATACTAGTCTTACTAATGTGAGAGTTTTAGCCCACATGACAATTCAATTTATGATTATTGATGAATTAATTTTATATTTGTAGCATAGTGGTCATTAATCTAGTGACTTTCAAATTTTAGCAGGTTTTCAGATCACTTGCATTATCTGAGTGTGTGCTTGGTTAATATCAAGCAAGTCTTGTTAAAACCAGATTGCTGGACTTCATCCCTAGAAATTCTGCTTCACTAGCTCTGGGATGAACCTGAAGAATTTGCATTTAAACCAAATTCCCAAATGCTGCTGATGCTGCTGATTAAGGAACCACAATTTGAGAATCACTGGGGTAGTTTTTAAAACATTGACAAGACTTAGTTTCTGGCCCCACAGTGCAGGACACCAGATCCAAAACATTGGTAACTTCTCCTGGGTAGATACCATCTTATGAATATTCCTGATGGCTAGTTAACTAACCTGTCCCTGGACACTGTTCTATCTTGGGGAATTTCTTCTAACCATTGACGAGAGTTAAGTTATTTATATTACCAATCAGCCAAATCTATCCTGTCTTATTAATATCAGAAACTGTTTAATAAATTCCTGATTTTCACCTTTATTACTTGCTGTTTAATGCCATAAGAGTAGGTAATTCTATTACTTTCTGAAAAATACAATCTAGATTTTTTCCGCAAGTTAATTACAACATCTAAAATTATAAGTGGTCTTTTCTAAAATAATGCCTTTCTTTCCACTTGAATTCTCATCAGTCTTTTGACTTTCCAGCATTTAAAGCAGATGCTATCACTTCTGCATCAATAAGAGCTGGTATCAGATGAAAGTTCCTTGCCCGTTTCAACCCACTTATTTTTCCAGCTCTTCACAAAGTTTTCCAATTGGTTGCAATTTTAAAATGCTGTCCTTGTCTCTATTTCTTCCCTCTCCTTGCTGGCAGTTCTTGCTTGCCTGACATAAGCAATACTCAGTATATTTTGTCTTGACTGACAGAATCTGACCGAATAATTGTCTCTTTCCAAAGCTGGTTTGTCCTCCCAAATTTCTTTCACTGTTCTCTATCCCTTTGCTGTGGTCTGAATGTCTGTGTTTTCCCAAAATTTATAGGTTAAAATTTTAACCCCCAACGTGATGGTATTAAGAGGTGGGCCTTCTCAGAGGTGATAAGGTCACGAGAGCCCGCTCTCATGAATGTGGTTAGTACTTTTTAAAAAGAGACTTAAAGGAGCTTATTCACACCTTCTGTCATGTGAGGCCACATCCAGAAGGGGCCTTCTAAGAGCCAGGAAGCGGGTCCTCAACAGACACCAAATCTCCCAGCTCCTTAATCATGGATTTCCCAGCCTCCAGTACTGTGAGAAGTAAATGTTTGTCTTTTGAAACCACCCAGTCTAAGCTGTTTTGTTATAGCAGCCTAAATGGACTAAGGACGTCCTCCAAGCAAGTGATTCTTAACCTGTTAGAGCAGTGCTGTCCCATATATAATTTGAGCCACAAATGCAAGCCACTTATATATTAATTAAAAATTTTCTAGTACTTACATTAAAAGCTAAAAAGAAACATATTAAAATGATTTTATAATACATTTTATTTAACCCAATATATCCAAAACATTCTAATTTCAATATGTAATATTTATGGAGCTATTAATACAATAGCTTACTTTTTTCCTACTAAGCCTTCAAATTTTGGTGTGTTTGACACAGCACATCTTAATTTGTACTAGCCACATTTCAACAGCCACATGTGGCTGGTGGCTACATGTAGGATAGTGGGGTTTTAGAGCCTCTGCATTCTCAGACTTTATTCCTCCAGAGTAAAGCAATGAAGTTCACAGTATTGGATAAACTCTGTCAGGGGGTTCTTGGGACAGCACCTGAAGCCCATTCTTGGAGCTCTGGTAAAGATTTCTTGCTCTTAAGATCCCTCAGGCTCTAGAAGGATATGATGCTCCTGTCTCCAGCAAACAACAATAAAGTAGCCTTTGCTTTTGTGGAACACATGTGGAGCATCCTGGCCAATGAGAGCATTGAAGCGTGATGCTTCTCCTCCTGCCTCTGGGGTCTCAGTGCTAGCACCCCCACACCGTTATCCCCTACACTCTCCCTGTTCTTTCTTCACCTACAATTGCTACAGATGTGGAGGAAAAAAGAAAAAAAAAAGAATAAAAATAATTAGGCTGAATAGAGACTTCTTGTTCTAGCCTGCCAGATTAACCGGCCTGGCCTGTGCTAGGTGTTCTTTGTATTTGTGACAGGGGTTTATGGATAAGTAAGAAAGAGGATTTGTACTTAAATATCAGAAATATTCTAACGCTTGGCCAGTTATACTGTTCATGCTTTTATCTCTTACATTGTCCTCCAAATCGTTTGTCCTCTGGTGAATCTTGACAAAGCGCCTGCACAAAATTAACAGGCATGCAGAGCCTGGATGAGCAAAATTGATTTGCCTATAATCTGTTTGTGAAGAGATCAGGACGTGGTTGAAGTGATTTTAATTTCAGAGCCCAAGTTGCTAGTCTGTCTTTTTGTCAGGCAATTAGTTCCACTGACTGGGCAAGAATGCCATGATGCAAAGTCCCCAGGGGAACCAGGCAGATGGAAAAGGCATATCCTTTTTTCATTCCTTGGAGCTTTCCTCGTGCCAGGCTTCTTTTGTCTCTCTCGTTTATTTTGGGTAACATTCCCTGCTTGGCACCAGGCTCCGTGACTTTGCTGGGGCACAGGGCTGTGAAATAAGTGACCAAAAGGACAGGCCTAAGGGCCAAATCTGTAGGTGAAAGTTCTAGATGAGGACCTCAAGGGAGGTGAGCAGTGGAGGAAATTCTGACAACAGTTACTGCTTCTGGCCTGTCTGGCTGTGCATTCAGATCTTCACACATGGTATTTCATTTTATTTTTTCAACAATCCCAAATGATACTAATATCCTCATTTTGCTGCTAATGAAAGTGAGGGGCAGAGAGAGGTTAGTCATTTGCCAAAGTTCCATCTCTAAGAAGTGCAGAGTCAAGGTTGAAGATGGTGCTCTTCGTCCCTGGACTGTGCTGGCCACTCAGGAACCTACAGAAGCCATCGCTTCCTGGACTTGGGGAAGGGAAAAGGTGTGGATAAAGAGGCAGGATAACGGTAACCTTAACACGGTACTCCCACCCACTAGCGCAGGGTCTTTGTCTTCCTCCCTTAATTATTCTTCATACCTGACTGAATGTGGCTCATCTAAGGCACAACATAGGCACATAAGAGGCACAACCATATTTACTGGTGACTGACCTACATTATCCTGATTCTCATAATGACCATGAGCAATAACAAGGAAAGGTATTATTATCTTTATTCATGACTACTTTACCTGAATCAAAGGGACTAGCTCACATTCCCAAAGCTGATTTAAATAAATTTCTGAGTTGTTTTAATTGTCAGGGTGACAGCTTACCTATAAAGGTTGCAGGCTCTTGGAAGCAGGGATCTTTTCTATACACTTTTGTATCCCTCCCCACAGCACAGAGAACATTTCTATGAGCACAGAAAGTTCTATCAGAGAGTGCTACTCTAGAGGCCAGCAAGAGCCAATTAGTAACCGTTTAACACACTACCCTACTTCAAAGCCAGAGGTTAGAAGTTAATAATTTTTGAATGAATAAATGAATGAATACCATAATGAAAGTGTTCTCTTAATATAGACTGAGCTAATTACCGTGATCAGTCATAGGCCGAATTAGTGCTTTCCAGGGTAGCTGACTCCGTTTTTCAAAATGAATCATCAAAAAGAACAAAACAACTCTTTTCTTAAAGATGTCAAACTGTAATTTTAAATGTCATGTTAAGTAATGGCAAGATGCTAGAGTGGGTTAGTAATGATTACTACTGTTTAACAGCCATTTAAAAACAAGGCAAGCATAATGTTTGCACCAATATGGCATTTAAATAGTCAAAACTAATAGTCAAAACTACTCTACTTTGATAATGAGTTAATTTGTAATTACTAATAACATATTTCATTGACTTTATCTCATTTTTCATAAAGCTTAAACTATATCATTATTATTATTTTAGTTAATATCATGTTATCTATCCATGCCAGGAGACTGGCATTGCCTTTTAAAAAAATGACAGAGAAATCAAAGACCTGACACATTAAGGTTTTCATTTACCATAATGCCCAGACAGTGATATTCTGTGAAATTCTGAGTTATCTTTTCTTATCTTGTGATTGTCTCAGCAACACTTCTAGGGACACTCGAATAAAAACAAATAGCAAAGTAGATGCCACAAAGGCTAGGCTTCTTGCACTAGATTTCCCACAGAGTGCAGAATATCTTAACTTGCTAGATGCTCTACCCAACCTCTTAGGGAAGAAGTTGATCAGTTCAGCATATTGGTGTTTTATGGAAATATGAGAAAGGCTGTGATACATCTAGCTCCTTTCAGTCCTTCCTTTAACCAGTCTCATCTATAAGAATGCCTGTCCTTAACTAAGACTGAGCTAATACAGTTTGGGTCAGGGGCCATATCTCCAGTGTAAAGCCACCCATTCATTCAATTACCATGTGTCTAGAAGTGCTAGGCACTGGGAACACAGTGATGAATGCCACACAGCCCCTGTTCTCAAGCAGCTCATGGTCTAGTGGTAACTCAGACCAGTAGATCAGCAACCACCACGGCGGGTGATCAGCACTCAGTGGGGGTAAGCAGAGACTGCCAAAGAAGCCACGTTGTACAGCATGGGAGCTAAGAAAAGACTTCCCAGAAAAATAGTAGTAAATAATGTCATGAAGCCTAGATAAAGGCTTTCCAGGTGGTGGCAGGGGGAGAGAGAGAAAACAAGAAAGAGAATGTGGCTTGATTGAGCCTGTGGAGAGAAGTATAGTGTCATCGAAGCATAGAGATTTCAGGAGGCCACAAAGGGTAGTGTGGTAGAATGAGGCTCTAGAGCTGTGCTGTCTGGTGTAGTAGCCAAGAGCCATATTTGGCTACTTATTTATTTTAGAGATAAGGTCTTGTCCTGTTGCCCGGACAACTTGGCTGGAATTCAGTGCTACAATCATAGCTCACTGCAGTCTCGAGCTCCTGGCCTCAAGTGATCCTCCTGCCATGGCTTCCCAAAGCGCTGGAATTACCGGTGTGAGTCTGACTGTACATTTGGCTATTTGAGAGAATGAAAATTAAATACAAATAGAAATGCAGTTCCTCAATTGTACTAGCCACATCGAATCTGCTCAGTAGCCACTTGTGGCTACTATATTAGACCACACAGATATGAAATATTTCCGTAATCACAGAGTTCTACTAGACATTGCTGCTCTAGAGCCTGGCAGGGGCCAATGAGGAACTTTGAATGACATACCAAGGTGTTTGGACCTTATCCTGAGGATAAAAAGATCACACTGAAGCATTTTATATAAGGGAGTAGAGTGATTAAATCTATATGTTAGAAAAGTCACTCTATAGGTCACATAAGAAATTACAGAGAGGCAAGTCTAGGAATTAGAGATATCAGTGAAGAAAGTATTGGATTAAGCAGGGCAAGAGGTGATGGGGGCCTTGGATGGGTAGAATAGGAGAGAAGTATATGGACTCAATAAATTTTAAGAAATAGAGTCAATAGGACATATTAAACAATATGGAACGACATATAAACAGATGTGCAGGATGAGAAGGCAGAGGTGAGGTTGATCTCTGGCTTAGGCAGCTATTGAATAATGGTATCATTAACATAGACAGGGAACAGGCAGAGGAAAGGAACAGGTCTGCGGAGGAGTGATGATAAATTCAACTTTGTTTTTGCTATATTTGAGGTATACAAGGAGGCGTCCAAGTGAGCTGCAGAAGACATTTGAAGAGTCAGAGCTAAAGCTTAAAGGACAAATCTAGGCTGGAGATTAAGATTTTGATGTCATCACCATATGGATGACAGTTGAAGCCATGGGAGTAGAGGAGTTCCCCAAGGGACAGAATGTGGAATGAGATGCTAAGAAGGCCAAGGTCTAAACTTAGAGAACCCTGATGGTGATAAGATCAGCCTAGGAAAAAAAGCCAAGGTAAGCAACCAGGGAGGCAGAAATAGAACCAAAAGAAAGTAGTGGGATTCAAGCAAAGAGAGAGTATTTAGGAAAAAGGAGTGGTCATCGTGTCAAATGTGTCAGAGGGCACAATAAGGTAAGGGTTGAAATATATCAGTATGATTTTGCAAGAGAGAGGTTGATCATTGGGGAAAGCACTTCCAGAGAACTGATCAGGGCAGAAGGTGCATTGCAGTGGGCTGAAAAGTGAATGGGAGTTGAAGAAGTGAAAGCAAATATAAACAACTCTTTCAGGATAGCTCATTCCTGTCCATATCCACTGTGCCATTTTCAAATGTCTACCTCATAGTGAAGATATTTGTGAACTGTCTTATCCTCCAAACCATTCTAAGCTCATCAAAAGTACAGATGGGTATTCTATATTTTTACTCCTCATTGTTTATACTGTGGGTTTTACATATAGAAAATGCTCTGTTTAAATCTTTAATACATTTCCCCAGCTTTCAAGTGTGTATTATTTTCATGTGTTATTCTCTTAGACAACTTTTTTTGATTGAGTAGGAAGAACTCAGTTTCAGTTGAGAAAAAGATAAGTCTATAATTTAATTGACTCTTACAGTTTCAGGAAATTTTGTGAGTCGGGGGAGGGGAAATTTAAAAAAATCAGAAAACAGAACAAGGACAAATGTGTTTTAATAAAAAAAACTATTATGATTATTTACACCAATTCCTTGATAAGCATATAAATGTAAACTTTTATTGTTGGCATTATTTCACATATGATTTATCCAAATTCAGAGTTAATACTGTCATTTGAGTGTACAGGTAGTGAGAAAATTTTGTTATATTCACAGAATATACATACACGTGCATTCAAAATGTGTCCTTCTCTAAGCCAGTGGTATAGACACTGTCCCATTGGCTCTGCCTCTGCCTCGCAGGTGTACACTGGAATCAGTCACATCATCCACGTGCTCCTCACTCTTCTTTTCCTTCAGGCTGTTGATGAACCTCAGGGTGATTTCATCCCATTCTTCAGGCAACAGCATCAGCAGAAACCCAATGCAGATGATGATGGTAGCAGCCAGGCGGACGACATTGAATATCACCTCCTGCTTTAGGAGATCCACAGCTAGGAAAGAAAAATCAAGTCATTCATTGCATATGCCTGTTTCTAAGCTTTGAAAACAAGTCACCAAAGTCTGTATTACTTCTAGAGATTTCCAAGAGTCATCTTTATTCTTCCAAGTTAGTGTTTCCTTTTTCCACATTGCTAGGTTTGCTTTCCATTGCCTGTCTCTAAATCATGCTTATCTTTCAAGGCTTAGCTCAAATTCCATGTAATCTGACTTACTTACCTCCCCAGTTTTCTCTCAGTACTTTTCCTCTGTACCCCTTTACCCTTCTCCAGTTTCATTGGACCGTTGGAAATTTTTCAAATGAGCCAAACTTGTTAGTGTCTAAGACTTGTGCAGGCTGTTCTTTTAAAAATTTAATTGAGGTGAAATTCATGTAATATAAAATTAACCATTTTAAAGTGGACTTAGTGGCACTTAGTATATTCACAATATTATGCAGCCACCACCTCTCTCTGGCCCCCAAATATCTCCATCACTTCAAAATAAAAGCCCATACCCATTAACTCCTCAGCTTCTTACCCCCACTCCCCAGCCCTCAGCAACCACCAATCTACTTTTTTTTCCCTATAGGTTTGCCTATTCTAGTTATTTTATATAAATGGAGTCACATCCTCTGTCCTTTTGTGATTGGCTTCTTTCACTTAGCAAAATATTTTTGAGGTCCATGCATATTGCAGCATGTGTCAGCACTTCATTCCTTCTTATGGCTGAATAATATTTCATTGCATCATAATTTGGTTATCCATTCAACTGCTGATGGACATTTAGGCTTCTCTACCATTTTGCTATTGGCAATAGGGCTACCATGAACATTTGTGTATGAGGATTTTTTAAATCTGTTTTCACTTTTTTGGGGTATGCAGTCAGCAGTGGAGTTGTTGGCCACACATGTGCTGTTCTTCTTGCACGAGCTACCCTTCACTCCTCATATCTCACTTCATCCAGCTAAACTTCTCCTTAGATCTCTCCCCTTAGGCTTCTTGCAGGAAGCCTTTTGGATGCTCCTCCTACGCGCCCTCGCAGCATTCAGCACATACCTCTATTAAAGCAATTCTATGTTGTAATTACTTAATTTTTTTCCTTTTGTCTCCCTCTCAATGCTACATGGTCCTGAGGGCAGAGACTGTGCCTTATTCAGGACCTGTCACTAGTGTTAGGAAAGTTCCTGGTGTACACTAATTGCTCAGAAATTATTTGTCAGATGAATGAATGAACTTCCTTCACAACTCCACTCTGATATTTCTTTCCTCTGAATATCTTATAGTTGCTGAAGTCTGTCTCACACAATTTGGCATTTAATAATAAATTATTTTGTAGAGTTCCAAGTTGTTTCATGTAGGTTGGCCTTCTTTTACAAATTCAGTCATAAACATCTTAAGAGAATAATAATGTAATATTTTTTCTTTTTTGCAGTCCTGATCACATGACAAATGTTCAATAAACATTTGCTGATTGTCGTGGAGGACAGAAAAGTGGCTGCTCAAGACTTGAAATTATAAAATTTTAAAGTTAAAAGGACTATACAATCATCCAGATAATCCATTTGTATTTCTTGTTTCACTGGCAGGTTTCTCTAGAAATATTATCCTGGAAAAATAGCTTCTCTTGTCCCTGAGGTAAATAAAATTGTTTTTTCCTTATATCTATTCCAGAGGGCCACCTGCTCTGCCCCAGGAGAGCCTTCTGTGGCTCCCCATGGATTGTCTGAGGAGAAGCCAACCCCATGTACATCCTCTACACTTTCATTAGTGACGGTTACTTGAAAGTCCTATGCTGGGATGCCTTTTGTTTCCATAGGACTTCCTCTAAAAATATCACAAAATTAGGTTGTCAGGGAGATTACATGAAACCCAAATGATACATTTGGTATTTAATTCTAAAAGCATAACCAAGTAAAAACAGTGGTTTTTAGCTGCAAATTTTAAATCTGCTGCGTAGTTATTCTGTTGTCTGCCACCTTCATGATATTTAAAAACATCTTCCCAGGCAAGGAACATAATTCACAATTTCTAGAAGGAACAACTCAGGACACAGAACAAACACAAACAAGAGACTTGTAGTGGCCAGGATCTGCACATGTCACATGGTACCTGTACCTGCATTTCCAGGAACGCTGAGCACTGTCCCAATGGAGATTAGGATTGGGTACGTCAGCACCACCCCAACATTCACCAGGATGTTGAAGGCTGTAAAATAGAGGAGGAAATACAAGATGAAGGAGAAATAGTATGCTGGACTTTTTTCTTCTTAAAGTAAATGAATCAATGTCTTTGCTACATGTGCCTTTTAAACTGTCTATACCTTTGATCCTCTAATTTTGGAGATGGATGCATGTGTGTTCTACCTGAATTAGTCATTTTTTTCTTTCCTCCTCTGCCACTCTGTTTACCTGAATCTTGCCAATAGGCTGGCAAAAGGCATATGGAGCAAATACAAAGAGGTAAAATAATTGATTCACAGCACTGCTTATTAGCACTATAAAGGTAGGTTGGGGCCAGCCAGAGGTTAAAAGCAGGTGATTGATTGAAGATGGTGCCTCATCTCTTTATTGCTGTGCTATTTTGTGCCACATTCCTGGACATTAAGTGGCTCCAGTGTTACTGCCTAAAGGAAGGTCTATCCAATGATAGCCTATGCTGTTTTATCCCCTCTCTCTGGAGGTCAGCATCATGTAGGCAAACAAGGGTGGGTTTAATGTAATTCACTGAATTCCGGAGACTGTCTCCATATCCTGATTTGTGTACAGATAATCAGAGGGCAGATCCACAGAACCAACTGAAGGTGTAGCTTCATGCTCTTCAATGAATACTTTTTGGACCTCTTTGGTTAAATATAAAATTAGTTACAATAATCATTTGTCCACTTTGAAACTTATCAAAAACACATTTTCAAAAAGAAAAAAATTATAAATTACAAAGCATTATTCTAATAGAATCCACTCAAATGTTTGTTTCAGGGGATAGAGAGATGAGTGCTATCTCCATAATAATGAAGCAAGCATGTTGCCTATATCTCTGTAGAACCAAAAAAAGTTCTAGAACCATTCCAATTAGGATGATGTATGTTCTTCTATTGTCATCTGTAATTCCTGCTTTAGGCCCACTGGGTCACTTATGCTTGATAGTTAGAAAACAGTGAGTTTGACTTTTACATGACTTGGGCTCCTTTTTATTGTTCATACAGTAGTAGTGGCAAGCAAGGCAGAGTGTCTTCCTAAGCTAATAACTGCTCCTCATTCCTGACAAAGCTGCAACATGAATGAATATTCCAGCACTTTGACACTCTCCTCAGACGTAAGGAGTCCAACATGGCAAATTCTTACAAATCAGGAATTTATGAACTACAGCACAGGCTCTGCTGAACTCCATAGTATGGGGCTTAGCACTGCAGCCAGTGGAATGTGGAGCTCGTACTGCTTGGTGGCGAATGCCAGTGTTTAGCTAGCACAGGTGGCATCCAGCCTCTGCAGGCTTGCTTAGGAGCATGTATTGGGTATGCCAAGGAGTATATGTTGGTGGAGGGCTACTTTGCAGCAAGGTGGAAATCATGTGTGCAATGAGGAGGCTAAAGGTCATTAAAATGTTAATTAGGATTGTTCCTATTTATGTTGTTTTTGGCCAGAAAATAATCTAGGTGCTTTTAATGAGGATGTTTTTGTCTTACGGAAATATCGCTATTGATTTCTACTTAACTTAGCAGAGGTTATGAGAGGTGCTAACCATATAATTTTGGCAGCGAAAAGTAGAACTCAAGGGACCAACAATTAATATTTGATCCTTCTCCTGAGTGTTTTCTGTCTAAGACCTCCCCTGAGTCTGAGGGACTGAGCCAGCATAGAAAAGGATGACCCAATCAATACTCTTGCAGGGATAAAAATAAGGACATGTTGCTCCCAGGAATTGCAGTGCTGTTACTATTTCAAATTATGTCACCTCAATAAAGAAGGTCAGTTGAGGGTTGCTAGATGTTCTGCAGGCTGAGTATTGTGGGAAAATGTGGAGCGGGCAGAGGGAGTTGACCTCCAAGTGGCATGTGGAAATGGGAGCGGCATGAAAAGGATTTGATTCTGAGTAAACAAACACCAAGTCATTGGGTTGTTGCTGTTTTTTGACTGCTTGGTGAGAGAAGAGCAACCTTGTTATTTTACAGGCTCCTCTCACATCAAGTGACAACAGCAGCACAGCTTAAAAGTCAGATCCCGGAGCTCAGGTGAGGCAGCCAGCCTCAGAGTTATAGGAAGCTGGCAGTGAAGACATTACAAAGACTCCAGGTGATTTTTTCTTGGCCATTAACTAGGCACTGTCTACCCAGCCAGGATCACCAAGCCCGGTGCATGCTGTTGTCTCTTTACTGGCAATGTCTTCCTATCACAAATCCATCCTCCATTCTCAGCCAGAGTGAGCTGTTTCATATTCAGATATGAGCCTATCACCAACCTGCTTAAAGATTATTAAGTGAACTTTAAATCCAGACACCTCAAAATGGCTTTCCAGGCTCTTCCCAACCTGCTTCCTTCTTAAATAGCATCTCCCTCCCTCCCTCCCTCCTTTCTTTCCTTCTGAACTCGGTGCTCCCACCAGTTTGAACCACTCTGAGTTCTTTGAATGCACCATCTACTCCCTAGCCTCTGCCCAACACACCATGGCACACATGGAACATTATAACGTGATGCAGTGCATTAGAAAGAATGAATGAGGCTGAAGAAGAAGAATGGATTGAAGGCCAGTGGAATACAGAGAGGCCTGGGCCTCCATTGCACACCTTAACTCATGGGAGGCTTACTGCTTGGATAGCTTGAACCTAATCAACCAGCAGCTTGCAAAGAACCTTCTAAACATGACCAATGACATTGAACAACATACGTTTGGGAACTAGAGCACAGAGTTACCCAAGGAAATAATCCTATGATGATAATCTAACTAGCCAAAGAAAGATTGAGTGATATAAGGAATGGAAGGCAAAAGCCGAGGCCACTTACCCAGCCACAGCCCTGCCATCCCACAGAGACAGCCCCACGGCAGAGCTGCAAAAGAGGACCAGTGCTCCACCTTGGTGAAATACAAGATGACTGGGGTGAAGGAGATGAAGATCAAATTGAAGAAACCCAAGGTGGAGACAAAGTGTGCGGCTTCCCCAAAGTTGGCACTTCCAAGAAACATTTTAAACAAGACCTGGAATGAGAAAGAAACTCTACAGTCACACAGAGACTTAGCTAGAACAGAAAGGGAAGTCTTATTATTCTGTACTGTGAGCTAACTGGTCCAGAGTTTATTCTCCATTTCTTCTTGCCCTGACATGTTCACAGCACTAGATGGACTGTTGAGATAAGGAGTTAAAATACTCTATAGCCTTCATATGAAATTGCAAATGTCATAAAATGAATTTCTTATGGTGCTGAAAACTGCTGGGTACTGTACATTGTGTTTAGTGCCCACCATCAGTGATGGGTATCAGGCAAATGATAAATAAGAGTCCAGACAAGCCCAGAAAAATCTTCTAGGATTGACTGCCATTAATCCTTACCTTAAAGCATGGGATTTGTTTTATCCTTATTTTGATAGATACTGAAAAGTAAATTGGATGGAGAGACCCTGTCATTATGTTGAGAGAAATAATATTTATGCCTTGGATTTATACGCAATTTTCTTTGTGAGCTTAAAATGACTTCACAAATATGGTGCTTGTTCCCCAGATTAAAAAACAGTTTTTATACATTATAAACCTGTGTGCAGAGGAAGATGGCAAGGAGAAGCAAATAGCTAAGATAAAATCACACAACAGGTTAGGGAGAAAGCCAAGTGTAGAGTCCATATTTCTTAGCTTCTTAAGCCCACCGCTCCCTATACTAATCCTGTAACAACATAGAGTGAGGCAGATCTCTTCTGCCTGGAATTATATTATGGTGCAGATATGATTTGGTCCATGTCAGCAAATACTACTACTCTCAGAATGAATACATTCTGTAACCTGGTCAGGGGAAATCCCTCTGCAAGAGAGCCATTCTGGTCATAGAGCAATCCCAGGTACTGTTTCTAATTTCAACTGAACTAATTATTTTTTTCTGCTGAAAGACTTAATCAAAAGAATTTGAGCACGTGGTAGTCTTTGGTCACATCAGACATCTTCGTGAATCTCAGTTGGGGAGCAAGTTAGACAGTAATGGCCATTGAGTGAACATTTGTCAAGCTTGTCACACAGAACCAATGGGCCATTGTCAATATGTCAATATGGAAATGTCAATATGGAAACAGACTTCATGCCCTCTGAGCCACAGTGTTGGTTAATAATCAGAAAAGGCTTCCAGGAGGGATGAAAATGGTATTTGCTGCCTTTCAGAGAGTGTTTTCTCATTGAAACACCAAGAGAGGTGAAATTGGAACAGTTCTTTAATACATCCAGAAAGTTGACTTTTAAAAGTAGAGCTTTGGGGAATAACCTTTTAGATCTGCTCTCTTAGTTCTCACTTCTGAAGTCAGGTGCAATGACTCTGAATAGAATTTTCTTTGATGACAGGGAACTCCAGCGGAGAAAAAAAATGGTGGGTACATACAGCCGACTTAGAGCATCCATCAGAGAAAAAAAAGAGGTTCCTCATTTTGCTAGTAACATGAGTTCCTGTGGCATGGGGTTAATATGTGCCAAACAGCTCTCTAGTGATAGCTTATTTCTAGCATCTCTTTTGAGTTAAAATAATGACCATAGATAATTAAATTAAAGAAACATAGGGAGAGAAGATGACTTTCTAATGTTCCTGCTATAACTGCCTGATAAATGAGGGATTAGGGCATAGCACATGGGCTTAGAAGTGGGCTAGTCCAGAGTTTAAGTCTTGGTTCTATCACTATTTGGCTGTATGATTTGAGGCAAGTTATTTAATCTTTCAAAGCCTCAGTTTCCTCACCTGGAAAGTGGAAATAAATATTTATGCCTCGTAAGGTTGTATTAACACAGGCAAAATTTTCAGACAGGTACCCATCACATAATGAGTACTTAATTTACTTACTATTATTTCAACACATCTATTTTCTTTCTAATCAATGTTTTCATCCTACTTTTTTACTTTAGTACTCAAGTCTAAGTTATGAGTGACAGTTGCCTACAAAAGAAAGTGCACAACATACCTTATATAATGCAGATGTAGAGGCTGAGCCCACTGCAAATGCCACTCCTACGATGGAATCAGCGTGGAAATTATCTGCATACGCCATCATGACAATGCCGGTAATTGCCATTATTGCAGCAACTATCTGTCAAATAGGATGCAAAGAAACAGAAAAGCAATGATGCCTCTGGATCCTAGATCAGGCAATTCAAGATTTATAAAACTGCTAAGTAATTCCTTAAACCTAATTACCTTTTGTACATCACTTTATAAATGTAGGAAGGCTCAGTTTTAGAAATAAATCAATATGTTCATGAGATATCCAGGCACAGAATATAAAAGCTGTTCACATTCTAATTAATAGTAATTTTATTATTTTTAATATATTTTTACTTTTTTAGGCCTAATAATTTCAATTTTTTAGCTCAAGCTTTCTAGAGATTAACATTTGTACTGGTGAAATAAATTTAATAGAAAGTCACTTCTAAGTGTTTTCATATCTTCTGTATTTCATCTATTCTTTTTCCTCCAATTTAGTATACATTTTAATCAGCTCCTTGGATCAATGTATGTTTCTGAAGATCTCCATCTAATCAGGACCTGATTAGCGAGGCATGATATTGATACAGCTAAGAGGCAAAATTTAGGCCAATGGGAAAAAAGAAAGAAAATAAATTCTCGTAGAGATTTCTAGAGGAGCACGCTGAGTCTGCACTGTCACTTGGAATGTCAAATGGAAGCCAGTACTTCCTTTTGTTCACATGAAAATTCATTTTTTCAGAAAAAACACTGAAAGATAATTTCATTTAATTATTCTAGAGCATTAACTGCATAAAGTGAAATATTCATAATTCAACTGAAGTCATCATGGTTTACTGTAAATTGACATGATTCTTGCTATATTCAAAACAGGAGTCTACTCCCTTAGTGAAATAGTTTGTGTCATCTCTTTAACTACCTTGAACTAGTTCTGCTAGAAAACAGTTCAGAGCTACAGCAAACAGTAAAATAACGCTGGAACAGGTGACAATATGTCATTTCCTTGTGAAATGGTTTCACTGACTTTAAAATCCAGATGAAAATTTGTGAGAAATTTAAACCTACATGGTAATTAATTTTGTTAAGCTTCAGTTCTGAGTATTCCCAAGTAAAGATAGCTTTTTCACATACGTGATTTTCGGGGGCCCTCTTGAACACTATTAGTGAATTATTTTTTATAACATGTAGATTTTTAACATGTAATTATTGACTCGCTTGAGGCCAGTGCAAAGTATGTTCCCAATGACATTGAATTCAGATGCTGCTAAAGCATGTCTTTTGTTAATGGTCACCAAAAGCAAGGGCCCACTTGGTTTCAGAGTAGCTCCATATTAAAGTGTCCTTAATGAAAAACAGCAGGAGTACTTGAGAACAGACGTAGACATGTCAGCAGTGAAAAATCACCTTCATTAAACATTATCAGGAGGCTGCTTGATGGGAGGTGGTTTTCTTGCTGAGTGAATATCATATTCTCTAAAGCTGCCGGGTGTGTGTTCTGGTTAGATTCATCCTTAAACTATAGGGAATAGAATTTAATACACACACCACAAGGTGTCAAGGAGATTTCCTAAACAATAAGTAATAGACTCATCAATAAACACAGTGAGGGGGTTATCAAGACCTGGAAATTCTATGAGGGTTATCATTTTCCTTGATTTGGGGATTTGCAATAGTTCTTTGGGGGATCTGATTTCAGGGAAATAAAAAGGCACATTAGATATTGGCATATCCTGACTTGGTTTTGTGTTTAAATAATGTTCACTGGTTAGCGTTCATGAGTACAAATAGATTTCCTTCATAAGACTGAATTAACGGGAGAATACATTTGAGTTAACATTTGTTTCCTTTTAGCTAAGTGTTGTAATTTCTTGGTCAAATAAACAAGTGGTTACTTCAAGGCTAACAAAACAGTGTAAATCCTAACAAACTTTCACATGATGTGCTATTCTATATTTTAAATTATTAAAAGCATTCTATAATACATAACACATGGGTTTAGGTAATTACACACTATAGTATGTAATTCTGGATTTAGAAAATTGTGAAAACCAATTAAAAAACCCCAAAGCAAAAAACAAAATGCTGTCTAGAAAAGGACAGGCAGTTGGTATCATTATCCCCAAGATATGACCACAGGTAGTAACTCTTCCTTTTCTGAGTTAGCCACTAGTAAAAATAGATATGCATAAAATTTCTATTATATTTCCTCAAGATAGGAATTGAATGTGGGTAAATATTACATAACTCTGTAGCAATTCAAAATCATAACCATAGTGAGCCTCTTAAAGATCTTCATTACTTGTTATATTCAAGTCCTTGTGAAAATATTAGCCTGGACCACTTAAATTGACATATCAATTACAGCAGTGTCTCTTTCAATTGCCTTCACAGAGAGAAGCATTTTTCACTTTAGGGGGCCAGACAATGCTGTTAAGTTCTGAAAGAATGAAAATCTGAGTATCTGAAATGTTAGAAAAATTCTCCATGATATGAGCAGTAATTCATAAGTTATACAGTAGGTTCCTGGGGCAGGGTGCGGGTGGAGGGTGTAGTGGGAATAGATAAATTATTTGCCACATTTTAATTTAAATTTCATAAATATCTGATAGGTCAAATTCTCTATGGCTATATTTTAAGAAATTTTAAATATATTTCTTATCTATATGGTTGTAGGTGAAGGAAGAGATCTCAGCTAATCTTGAAAATGAGGAAAAATTGTGGAGTGGTTGTTAAACCACTAGTTTAACTTTAGAGAGTAAATACTCTTTAGATGTCTGGAGAACAAATATCCTAAGCACGTATGAGTCACACGCATTTTCAGAATCAGTCATCAAAGAGGGATTAATAATCTTTTCTTCTCAACAGAAAAACACAAAATGACTCTTCTTGGCCTCAGCTTTCTTGAAATGTGTCTGCAGGAAGCCAGCGCCTAAAAATGCTCATATGTGTTCATTAACACCACCAGTGGATGACAACCACTGAAGTGCTCCTGGGACACATTAACATCCATAAGAGGAATTCTGCTGCAAATACACCATCTAGTGGTGCCACCTGCTCGGCTTCTGAAAAATGTGGGTCTCTTGACAATCTATTCCGGTTCCAGCCTCTTAACCAAGCAGAAATGTCTAAATAAGATGTAAAACTAGGCCAGGCACAGTGGCTCATGCCTGTAATCCCAGCACTTTGGGAGGCCCAGGTGGGTGGCTCACATGAGGTCAGGAGTTCGAGACCAGCCTGGCCAACATAGCAAGACCCCGTCTCTGCTAAAAATACAAAAATTAGTCGTGCTTTGTTGGCACATGCCTGTAATACCAGCTACTCAGGAGGTTGAGGCAGGAGAATCGCTTGAATCTCGGAGGTGAGGGTTGCAGTGAGCTGAGATCACATCACTGCACTCCAGCCTGGGCAACAGAATGAAACCCTGTCTCAAAAACAAACAAAAAAGATGGGGGGGAAAAAAACCCCTCACCATTACCATTATCTGAACCTGGCTTAGGTTAGAATGCTAGTAACCATAGTGACCATAAAACTGCCAGCTCTTCCATTTAAAATTTTTCAACCTCTGTGCCCTCACACATTGTGGTGTGCCCACCTGGGGTGAGTCTTTGAAGGAAGAGGATTTATTTAGCCCATTATCTCAGCATGCCAGTTGAGTGGCATGGCCTCATGAGCCACCTATCTTCCTCTGCAGGCTGGGGCCCTCAGAGAGCTCTCTGCACCAATTTTCAGAGCCAATCAGAGGGGATCTGTGTGGTCATTTGAGCCTGTTCCTAAAGCCCAAAGAGGGCTTTACCAGTGGACATTTGGTGATCTCACTGTACCAAATGCCACCTGTGACCCTGCATGGAGGTTGTTTCTTTGATCTTTCCAATAATTAGTTTGTACAGATAAAGCCTAAAGAAATATCTGGCTTTTGGCTGCTTTTGTTTTCTTGTATTTTTTTTCTTTTTCTCTTTTGGCTCAGGCCATCGAAAGCCCACAAAGGTTTGGTCCTTCTCTGCATCTCCATGAGGGTTTATCAACCTTATCCCGATCACCATGGTTCCCATTCACAAATGTTTTTCACAATTCTTATTTGCATAACAGTACCAGCTCTTTTAGGGTCCAAGGCATTGGATGAACCTTTAGTTACTTCTCTTCCTACAGTATTCCTTTAAGATTTTAAAGGTCAAAATGAGTGATTATAATCCAAACATGTTTCCTTACTTTGCCTTGAGGCTAATTCTGTTTCTTGAAGCTAGGTGCGTATGAAGCAGCTGGTTCACAAATCAACCCCTGAATTCCAAAGCCTACAGCAGCCCTAAAAATGCAGATCTCAGACCACACTGCTGGCAGCTGCTGCACTCAAGTTGAAGACTAAAGGTCAGTAGTTGAGGTTGGGACACACGTTAATAGTTTGACCAATGAGAAACAGGCTGATGATTATCTCTCTGGGTAAATTTAGATATAGTCAGTTTTCAAGGAACTGTGGCTATACAGAATCCTTAAACTTCTGCATATGTTATATTTAAGGTTCTATGAAAAACTATCTTTTTTACTCAGATTCAATTAAACCGAACAAGTGCTGAGGTGTGAAAAATAAGAAGTGTGGCAATCTATAGCTGTCCAGATGCTGTGTGTGAGACGGGCAGTAGGGGTATCTTGGATAGCAGCACACCCAAGGGATGCTGGGCCTCTGAGCTCCCCCTCTCCCTACACGCATGGATTTTTATATGAATAAAATCCATTTGAAAATCATCTCAAAGGGAGACCTGGATGTCAAAGTTGTAAAGAAATCCTCTCCCTACACGCATGGATTTTTATATGAATAAAATCCATTTGAAAATCATCTCAAAGGGAGACCTGGATGTCAAAGTTGTAAAGAAAATCCTCACAAAGTTGTGAGGAAAGAGTGAAGGATATATGTGGAGGGTAGATACATTGACTGCACCTTGTTGAAGGGGTTACAGATTCCTTGTGGGTGTAAAATCCGACAGCCAGCACAACCCAGCTGTCTCCTCTCTTGGCTGTATTCATAAGTCATTGTCCTGCCAAGATAGGCATAAGAGGGAGGATGACTCCCACTGTCGATCCTCCACTGCCTCTTCTAGGAAGCATGGGAGTTCTGGGTAGAGAATTCTGCATTGCACATGAATCAAGAGTAACCAAAGGCAAGATGGAAACAAATTGTCAAGTCATGTGTCATCTTAATTCTTATCTTAATATCAGCATAAATCAGTAGCAGCTCAGCTCTAACTGTTTTAGAGCATTCTGGGGCCCAATTTGAATTCAAAGAAGTACCTGCTATACAATGAAAGATTCAGTTTAACTGATGTACTTCAGTCAGTTTTTGGTAGATCCTGGAAAGTCTTTGAAACAGCCATAGTTTGGGAAGCTAACTGCATAGGGACCCAAATATAGCTGGAAAATATGTGGCTCCCAACCCAGAGGGACACTAATTCATTTCATAATCTGCTAAGACAGTTGGGATCTGCTGAACCATCCACCAACCACCAATATTCTCCATATCTTCAAGGAAATTGGAAAATGTAAGAAAAATTTGAACGACTAATATAAAAAAAGAGAGAGGGATAAAATCTGAAAGACAGTTTCTACCATTGTAGTCTGGCATCTTCTTTTCATTGGTGTAAAACAGATACCAACAGCAGAGAAGAAAGCTCCTAGCCAATGGCACATTCCCCTTGGGAAGAACCATTTTTTTTTTTTCTAAGGTGGGTTCTCTGGCTCTTATGAATTTAAGAACTCTAGCTAAACATAAGGTCTGAGAGATGGGAAAACACCTATTTTTTTTTTTTTTTTTTTTTTTGAGACGGAGTCTTGCGCTGTCGCCCAGGCTGGAGTGCAGTGGCCGGATCTCAGCTCACTGCAAGCTCCGCCTCCTGGGTTCACGCCATTCTCCTGCCTCAGCCTCCCGAGTAGCTGGGACTACAGGCGCCCACCACCTCGCCCAGCTAGTTTTTTGTATTTTTAGTAGAGACGGGGTTTCACCGTGTTAGCCAGGATGGTCTTGATCTCCTGAACTCGTGATCCACCCGTCTCGGCCTCCCAAAGTGCTGGGATTACAGGCTTGAGCCACCGCGCCCGGCCCTGAAAACACCTATTTTCAAAGCTTCAAGAGCTGGATTATCACTTTCTAACATTTTTGCAATCAAAAAATTATCTTTTAAAGAAGTTTACTAATTTTCATGGGATGATCACAGATTAGCTGCAAGCAATTGCTCATGAAAGGGCTTTTAAACAAACCGTAGATGACCAATAAATTGGCTGAAATGACTTCATACTAAATGTAAAACAGATTACCTATCTGTAATTCAGTGTTCAAAAGAAAATATTAGCAAATTATTCATAATACGTAATTCATTTTTATGTGAGCATCAGTAATTCTGGCCTACTGGTGGTCCAGATAAACCCATATTTATGATGTTGTAACTTAAAGTGTCTTTTCATGGTGTTCTTTTTACATAAAAAAAAAAGTAGAAGTAGGGAAGGCCATAGCTTCTCATTTTAAATGTGTTCATTCCTGGGGCTAAGCATATGAGAATTATAATCCAACAAACATCTGTTTCTAAACTACTGATGCTTTAGCATGAACCAGAAATATAAATTTTAATCTGATGACTGAAAGCATCCCTTTAACTGCTTTTTTTTTTTTTTTAAGTAGTCCAGTGGGATGACATCTGGAGGAGCTATGCTTTCGATTATTTATAGATGTGGACAATAAGAGCCACATTTATGTTGTCAGTGCTGTTTGCCCTCCTTTAATTTCTCAAATGACCTAATTATATGTGTTCTCAATATGTCTTGGGAGGAAGATAATTGCTGATACTTTCAAAGGCAAAATGCTGAATACGTTTCTGTGCTTCTCACATTCCATGGCCTGACTGTGGGCATCATTAAAGTTACACTTTACCATTCTTCTGGAACGTGGCATTGAACATGTCCTAATGTTTCATAGGGAGAAGTGAAACACTTCCTCTTACTTAAAAAGAAAAATATCTGATTTTTTACAGGATGCCTGACACTAATGCTTACTATTCTGCTATCTCTGATGTCTTCACTTATGGATAGATTCATTAACAAGTACTTATTAACTATTTAACATTTCTTCTACAGAGTGTTATTAATTACAGATGCTGTATTAGTTTCCTAAGTCTGCTGTAACAAATTACCACAAACTTGGTGACTTAAAACAACAGAAATTTATTCTCTCACGGTTCTGGAGACCAGAAGTTCAAAATACAGCTGGGACCAAAGGCATCTCTAGGGAAGGATACAGTCCTTGCTTCTTCCAGGGTTCTGGTGAGTGTCCTGGCATTCCTGGCTGGTGACCACATCACTCCAGTCTCTGTGTCTGTGATCACATTGCTGCAGCCCCCTCTTCTGTGTGTGTCTCTTTTGTGAGTCTCTCATAAGGACACTTGTTATTGGATTTAGGTCCTACTCTGATAGTCCAAGATGATATCCCCTTTTCAAGATCCTTAAGTTAATAATATCTGCAAAGACCCTTTATCCAAATAAGGTCACAGTGACGTGGGAGATTAAGATGTGGACAGATCGTTCTTGGAGTCACTGCGCAACCCACTGCAGATGGCAAATTTAAACTGGCAATGGCTGGTAGCCTCTAGGCAGATTTTTGATTTTTAAAATCTGCTATTTAAAGATAAGTTACACAGTTGTTTTTCTCTAAAATACCTCAAATAAACACTGTACCTTTTTGGATGTAACCTCTTGCATCAGTGAGGTCCATGGTTAAATGTGTTCATTCGCTCTCTAATACAGTGGATTTTATTGCTGGTAAATCTAGTGGTGAAAACATGGATTTAATGTTGGTGTTTGCATGCCACTAAAAGAACAGGAGAGCCTCCAAATCTCTCTTCTCACCTCTTCTGACAAGACTCTCCAGGTTCTTATGGGTGATCCATGGTCCATAGTAGTGAAAGACAGTGAAAAGAAAGATCTCAGAAGTATGAATTCATTTACTATATCCTCAAGTATCAGTTGAGCCCCTACTTTGTGTCCTGCAATATTCTAGACATTGGAAAGAGAGACGGCTGACTTCCTAGGGGAAGACCTATGTTGATACATAGGGCCCCGTGCTTGGAAGGTCCCCACCCTTGGTTTAATGCTCTGTTGTTATCTTAAAATTATTAATAGTTTTTAACAGGGCCCCTGCATTTTCATTTTGCACTGGGCCCCATGGATTATGTAACACATCTTGAAAAGAACAGTGGACAATATAGGAAAGCTTCCAGCTCTCAAGGACTTGTCAGGGTATCTGATGGTAGACAGCCAGCACCAGTGCCCCAGCCATAAATATATGATGCTGAGCCCTTTGGGGTCAAATCTAAGATAAGACAGTAAATAATGTAGTATCACATTTGGATATATTGTAATGGTACCATGACTGACTCACAGTTTGATTTTGTCTTCTATCAAAGCTTTCTACTTACTATTAATATCAAGCTTCATTTCTGAATTTCACAGTAGCATCTCCCAAGATACAATCAGAATTGTCTAACTTTTTTTTTTTAAGAAAAGCTTTCAGGGTTAATGACCATCATAAACTCTCTCTCTAATATAGACATTAGTTTCAGCATTCGGAGGGGGAAAGGACCTTGGAATCATTGCCAATAAGAGCAATGTTTTGATAACAAAATGTTTCAAATTATATCTTGGACATCTCAGAGAAGATAAGTTGTGTAATATTGATGTTCATTTGTACCTCCTTCTAAAGAAGTGTTGTCTCAATATTTTCATCAGAGTCGCATACCGGATTATATGAATGAGATCTGGCTCCTTAAATCTTCAAGGCTTCCAAGCAATCTATTTTTAACATAGAACAAGCATATAAATATATATGTTTTTAATCCATATTACTCCTGAAAGGAATAAACTCAGAACTGAAGTTGTTGGTGGAAGTTTAATGCAATTCAACTAAAGATTTGTATCCAAAAGAAGTTGTTGCTTGTAGTTCCATTTCTGCATTAGTCACACTAGATATATAGTCACTTTTAACAGCATTGTGCCATTACCAGTGACTTTAATTATTGTTTGGTAATCTTATCTACTTATACCAATATTAATTAAATTCATCTGGTGGGGGGAATGGGGGTCATCGCAACATATGTTGATTGAAAAATGCAAACCATAATCTTTATAGTGGCTAATTTTCTCAGACCCTTCATTTCCGAGGACAGAAGGAGTTGATCACACCATTAATTCTAAAAATTGATTCTAAAAGAGGAACTTGTTTTCTCTGCCTGTTTTAGTGCCTCCTGTTGGAATCAGCTCACTAACCAGTAGAAACAAACTGTTTATCCTTCCATGATGTTGTAACTGCCTGGGCTTTCTAATGCGTCTTCAGATTTCAGTTTGTACTCAGAACAAGTGAGAAAAGTTTTACAGAAACTCCACGAAACAAAGCAGACAGGCTCTCCTGAAGCCAAGGATTTATGATAAAGGCAGGCATCACACATTGAATCAAGTATGCCATTACCCTCACTCCCATGAACCTGTCTTTCAGCACAATCCACGACAGCAAGAAGACAAAGGCTTTGTTACAACAGAACAGAGCGGAGACATCAGTGGCCGTCAGCTTCTTTAAAGCCAGTAAATAAAGGTAATTAGTCAAAGTCCATAGAATAGAAAAGGGAGCAGTTCTTTTAAGAAAGAGCTTCAACGTCAGACCATCTTCACCAAAAATCCGACTGCATTCCCTAGGAAAGAAAACAGAAATTAATATCCAGGTATTGATGGTGACACCTCTTGTCTTATCTGACTCATCGCAGCCATTTTCAGGTAAGAGCACAAACACTCAACACCCATCCTTCATCTGTGAAGTATACCAAACCCAGTTCTGAAATCTGCAGGCTTCAGGGAGTGTATGAGGTTCCTTGGAAAACAGCCCACATGTGCCCAAACACAGAGCTAGGCCCTCTTCTCTGAGATATTCTCTGGAGGTTGCCTGAAAAGCCATTCTGTCGTTTTTGAGCATTCTCAGAAGAGCCTGGAGAAATACAGAAATGGGTAGTTGCTGAAATCACTAGCTACTGGAAGAGGGAGAAGATTCTTTCCCAGTGGGCAAACGAGAGAGGGTCAAGGCCGCTACTACTCTGTGAACAGGCTACAGACAACTCCTAGAACCCAGAGGGAAAGGGACCCTCATACGTCTGTGCGGCACACATGTCTTTGGGTTTTATTTCTAAGACACTACACCTTTCTAAGATATCTGCCCAATTGACTAATTTTTTTCTTGCTAGCATTTTTAAGGCAGAAAAATGAAGAAAGGCTCTGTGATAACTCCCACATGATAAAAACTAAATGGAAAACTCAGGTTGTACTTAGATACAAACATTTGGCCCTTTTGTGGAGAAATTGTCTGAATTCAGTGTCAGAAAATGGTCACTTCAATTGTTAAATCTTCTATTTGATTTTCAATTAAGTTGGCTACATTTAGCCCCAGGGGCCATTTTTTTCCTTTAAGTCCTAGGCCTAAACGTGATTTTTTTTTGTTTTTTTTTTCCCTAGGTCTGGCTCTGTTACCCAGGCTGGAATGCAGTGGCGTGATCTTGGTTCACTGCAACCTCCACCTCCCAGACTCAAGCCATCCTCACACCTCCGCCTCCTGAGTAGCTGGGACTACAGGCACGCACCACCATGCCAGGCTAGTTTTTGAAAATTTTTTGTAGAGACAGGATTTCATGCTGTTGCCCAGGCTGGTCTCAAACCCGTAAGCTCAGGTGATCTGCTTGCCTTGGCCTCCCAAAGTGCCGGGATTATAGGCAAGAGCCACCGCACCTGGCTCTGAGGGGCCATTTTAATAAAAATGTTCAAGCTAGTCATACATACAGGTAGTAATGGAAGTGACACAGTGACTGTGCCTATATAACTATGGACTGAAAACAGACTTACTACTGGGAGAATTTTACTTAATTTTTTTCCACTCAATTGTTCATGAACATTCAAGCATTTATGGGGCAACTGTCAGGCATTGTATTTTCATGAGTAGTATAAGTAATCTTGTTCAAAGCAATACATTATTAACGTATGCATATGTTTATAATGAAATGTACTTAAAGGACTCTAGTACTGGTACTAGTTTCTTTTCCAGTTTTAAATGAAATTAGTGTGCCTCAAAGTATTGCAAATCAAAGTAAATTCTAGCCAATGTTTGCCTCACATGAACATTCACATGAATGATGTAATCCCAAAAAAGGACCATGTAGAGAGGAGGAGTGATAAAGAATTTAGGCACAGGGAGTACAGCCTTAAAGATTAAGTTTCATAGTAAATGTGACTTTCAACTGGATGAGAATGTTGGGAGTTGCAGGTCAGCGGTTGCAGGAAGGTTAAAGACATGTGTTGCACACACAGAAACTTGTATTGAAATTTGTTTACTTTCATGTAGGAGACTACCAAAAAGGAAGGATTTTTGTAAAATGAAAGTAAGATTTCCCAAAGATAAATTTTAACTTTAAAGAGACAGAACTTCAAAGAAGAGATTAAATAACCTAAAGCCTTCTGTAAAGTAAACAGAAATTACACATGCTCACATACACAGGAAAGTGAACAGTGTCTCTGGAGCCCCACGGCCAATGGGGTAGTCTGAATTAGCGCTATACATAGAACCAGAGGAAGTTTTCATAGAGCATCCTGGGCACAAATTTCATATTCTATACTTATAAGGTGACCTGTTCCATGAGAAAGCTGCCGTGTAGAGCTGGAATTGAGAGTCGTGGGTTTATCCTATCATTTAGAACCACTGATTGACTTTTAAAATATGAACACATTTATTAAGAACCACCACAACAAAACCCATTCCTGATTAAAGGATTTCTTTTTCTTATCACTGGCTCTAGCCAGCGATTGTTCTTCAACCAAGAGCCCACCATCATGCTGGGAGGAGTGCTCCTAAGCAAAGATTTTGGACACAGGGAAGACCAACAGATGTGTACTCCAGACAGGCAGAGCCTGACCAGCAAAGCAGCTGGGAAGACGCTGCTGCCAGGCGGAGACTGTTCTCACCTGGCTCATCTTGTCTCCCAGGTGTTCGTTCCCTCATTGTTCCCCTTTCCTTCCCCTTCTCTCATAGCCAACCTTCTCCCCTTTGTCACTGTTGTTGTAGACATTAAAAATGCTCTCCATCCAAATGCCAGGTCACTTGTGTAAAATCCCATACTATTTAAGCATTAAACTCTAAGAAACATGAAAACTGAAAATATGGATTTTTATGGAGAAGCAAATAACAGTGGGTTTCTCTTTGGGATGATGAGATCAGACTTTCTGGGCAAGTGGCATTGACAGGTGGTATAGCTTGAAATGAAGCATAGAAGTTAGAGGACACTAATGGTTTAGTTATGCTTATTATTGAAACAGCAGCCATTAGTTATTGAACCCTTTCTATATGTTAAATAGCATCTTAAGCACATTTTATAGGTGCCTGACATAGGCAAATATCTTTGCTCTAGTTTAATGCTTTCTAAAGATTTTTTTCCCTAAGAAAACATCCTTGTTGAATGGCGTAAACCGGGGAGGCGGAGCTTGCAGTGAGCTGAGATCCGGCCACTGCACTCCAGCCTGGGCGACAGAACGAGACTCCGTCTCAACCAAAAAAAAAAAAGAAAAAAAGAAAACATCCTTGTTAATAATATGCTATACAATTTTTTCTTCCTAAATTTCAAATTCACCTGAGGCAACTGAATTCTCCCGTAGTATATAAATGATTATCAAAAACTACTTCTAAATAGACAGTCCTCACCATCTAGATTTGATACTTTATTGAAAATTATTTTGATGTTACTGATGAGAAAATAGAGGTTCTGCTGTTATGGGACAAATCCTATTTCCAGTCTTATACACTAACTGTTTTCCCCTTGTTCAATCATGAGAGCTTCGGGAATGACTTCTTGGCAGATGGTATTAATGAGTCTACAGGGAAAAAAAGATCAAGGATCTAAGAACTGTCTGACAATTTTACCTCTCATATGGAGGAGGCCACTGGAGAATATTCCCTTCAAAGATAGTGTTTTCTGCTTGACAATAAAAGCCTGTTGATTCTATTTCAGAAATGGTCAACTTCACTCTACATGCACTATAGGTAGAGTGCTAAATCAGATTTTACTAAGTTCAGAGTTAGAGAGATGTGAAAAAGATAGTTCATTCCCAAACAACATTTCTGCTAGCAGCAGTCTCTTGTTTTAAATCAGTTATCTTAAATCAAACTGACTGAGCTTGCTTTGAAGTATTCTTGAGGTACTTCTTTTTATACAAAACTTTTGTTGTTTTAAATCAACGTGTTTGTCTAAACCATGGAAGCATTCAAGTAGAACACATATACTGTATAGGTGCACATAGGTATCTTCAAACAGGGACAATTGTAGTCTGATAATCACATTCCCCCATAATCACTTATTAAATATTGTTTAAAAAATTTTACAATGCAAGATTATGTCTACTTTGATGAGAATCAAATACAAAATACCTTTAGTAATCTCAAAGAGTTATAGGGCTCTCCCAAGCCAGTAAGCATTTATTCTTTTTGAATTGTTTTTTACTTCTTTCATTATAGCTGAGTTTTCATGGACACATATAGAAAATCAACTCATGGTGAGAATTTATATTCCCAAGCACTTGCAAAGTGGTGATAGGAAATGGAAGTTGAGGCAAGACACATTGGCTTATGCCTGTAATCCCAGCACTTTGGGAGGCCAAAAACCACATGATTATCTCAATAGATGCAGAAAAGGCCTTTGACAAAATTCAACAGCCCTTCATGCTAGAAGCTTTCAATAAACTAGGTATTGATAGAACATACCTCAAAATAATAAGACCTGTTTATGACAAACCCACAGCTAATATACTGGGCAAAAGCTGGAAGCATTCCCTTTGGAAAAAAAAAAAAAAAAAAACAGTGCAAGACAAGGATGCCCACTCTCACCACTCCTATTCAACAAAGCATTTGGAAGTTTTGGCCAGGGTGATCAGGCAAGAGAGAAAAATAAAGGGTATCCAAATAGGAAAAGAGGAAGTCAAATTGTCTCTGTTTGCAGATGACATGATTTTGTATATTTAGAAAACCTTATCGTCTCAGCCCCAAATCTCCTTAAGCTGATAAGCAACTTCAGGAAAGCTTCAGGATACAAAATCAATGTGCAAATATCAGAAGCATTCCTATACACCAGTAACAGAAAGCCAAATCATGAGTGAACTCCTATTCACGATTGTTCAAAGAGAATAAAATACCTAAGAATCCAGCTTACAAGGGATGTGAAGGACCTCTTCAAGGAGAACTACCAACCATTGCTCAAGGAAAGGAGAGGACACAAACAGATGGGAAAACATTCCATACTCATTGATAGGAAGAATAATTCAATGCTCTTCCCATCAAGCTAGCATTGACTTTCTTCACAAAATTGGGAAAAAAACTACTTTAAATTTCATATAGAACCAAAAAAGAGCCCACATAGCCAAGATAATCCTAAGCAAAAAGAACAAAGCTGGAGGCATCATGCCACCTGACTTCAAACTAAACTATCCTACAAGGCTACAGTAACCAAAACAGCATGGTACTGGTACCAAAACAGAGATATAGACCAATGGAACAGAACAGAGGCCTCAGAAATACCACCACACACCTACAACCATCGATCTTTGACAAGCCTGACAAAAATGAGCACTGGGAAAAGGATTCCCTATTTAATAAATGGTGTTGGGAAAACTGGCTAGCCATATGCAGAAAACTGAAATTGGACCCCTTCCTTATACCTTATATAAAAATTAACTCAAGGTGGATTAAAGACCTAAACATAAGACTTAAAACCATAAAAACCTGAGAAGAAAACCTGGGCAATACCATTCAGGACATAGGCATGGGTAAAGACTTCATGACTAGACCAGGCACAGTGGTTCACACCTGTAATCCCAGCACTTTTGGAGACCAAGGTGGGTGGATCACGAGGTCAAGAGATCCGGCCCATCCTGGCTAACATGGTGAAACCACGTCTCTACTAAAAATACAAAAAATTAGCTGGGCGTGGTGGTGGGCGCCTGTAGTCCCAGCTACTCAGGAGGCTGAGGCAGGAGAATGGTGTGAACCTGGGAGGTGGAGCTGTCAGTGAGCTGAGATCGTGCCACTGCACTCCAGCCTGGGTGACAGAGTGAGGCTCCATCTCAGAAAAAGAAAAAAAAAAAAGACTTCATGACTAAAACACCAAAAGCAATGGCAACAAAAGCCAAAATTGACAAATGGGATCTAATAAAACTAAGGAGCTTCTGCACAGCAAAAGAAACTATCATCAGAGTGAACAGGTAACCTACAGAATAGGAAAAAAATTTTTGCAATCTATCCTTCTGACAAAGTGCTAATATCCAGAATCTACAAAGAACTTAAACATCAAAAAGTGGGCGAAGGAGATGAACAGGCACTTTTCAAAAGAAGACATTTATGCAGCCAACAAGCTATGAAAAAACGCTTATCACTGGTCATTAGAGAAATACAGATCAAAACCAGAGTTAGATCCCATCTCAGGCCAGTGAGAATGGTGATCATTAATAAGTCAGGAAACAACAGATGCTGGGGAGGATGTGGAGAAATAGGAACAATTTTACACTGTTGGTGAGAGTGTAAATTAGTTCAACCATTGTGGAAGACAGTGTGACGATTCCTCAAGGATCTAGAACTAGAAATACCATTTGACCCAGCAATCCCGTTACTGGGTATATACCCAAAGGATTATAAATCATTCTAAAAACACACATGCACACATATGTTTATTGCGGCGCTGTTCACAATAGCAAAGACTTGGAACCAACCCAAATGCCCATCAATGATAGACTGGATAAAGAAAATGTGGCACATATACACCATGGAATACTATGCAGCCATAAAAAAGGATGAGTTCATGTCCTTTGCAGGCTGTGGATGAAGCTGGAAACTGTTCTCAGCAAACTAACACAAGAACAGAAAACCAAATACTGCATGTTCTCACTCATTAGTGGGAGTTGAACAATGAGAACACATGGACACAGGGAGGGGAACATCCCACACTGGGGCCTGTTGGTGGAGGTGGGGGACTAGGGGAGTGATAGCACTGGGAGAAATACCTAACATAGATGATGGGTTGATGGGTGCAGCAAACCACCATGGTACGTGTATACCTATGTAACAAAGCTGCACGTTCTGCACATGCACCCCAGAACTTAAAGTATAATAAAAACAGAGAAATTAAACATTCTTCAAGGCCAAATGAATAAAGAATAATTAGTACATGCACCTTCAAAAAAAGAAAGAAAGAAAATGGTAGTTGAGGCCAGGCATGGTGGCTCACGCCTGTAATCCCAGCTCTTTGGGATGCCAAGGTGATCAGATCACTCGAGACCAGGAGTTCCACAGCACTCTGGCCAACATGGTGAAACCCATCTCTACTGAAAGTACAAAAAAATTAGCTGGGCATGGTGGCACGCGCTTGTAACCCAAGCTACTCAAGAGGCTGAGGCAAGGGGTGAAGGTTATAGTGAACTGAGATCGTGCCACTGCACTCCAGCCTGGGTGACAGAGCAAGACTCTGTCTCAAAAACACAGGAAATGGAATTTTTGAAGATAGCCCCTTCCAAGTTAAGTTTATAGGAAGAGTCTTCTAATGTACCAACCGTAATAATTTCTTTTCATTTGGTATAGGGGCAAGAAAGATTTTGGCCCCTGGAAGACAAATTTATTCTGCTAAGGAGTAAGTCCATGTGGAGGACTCTTCTTCCATCTGCCGTCTACTGATGTCCCTATTTTTTTTTTTTTTTTTTCTGGGTGATTAGAGCAATTTTCCTGGAAGTCACTTCTCAGCATCAGGCTTTTCCCTCTTCGTGGAGCTGTTCACTAGCAAAGGTACTTGGACCCAAATGCTGCTTTTGCCTCCCTTGTGTGCCATGCAGCGCTGGGTAACATCAGCCCTGTCAGTTTCCTGAGCTATCCAAGAGGGGGTTACAAAAGCCAGGTTTAGTACAGAACAACTACTGGAACCATAAGACTTTAAGCCCAACCACCACTGTTCATGGTTAGCAAGGAAACAGACAAAGTCCCCATGTGCATCTAGCCAGCAAAGAATAGCATCTTTTCAAGTTTCTTAGTGCCAAACTCCCCGTTGCATGAAATCAGGCTATGTCATCTGCTAGGCATCTCAGTGTCAGGAATATTGAGCAAATGTTTGTGTAACAATTAATCTTATTAATACCATTTTTTTTCTGGGCTTGATGCACTAGGATGTTCTTATAAAACACGACTTTCAGAAATAGATCTAGATTTAAATCTTGGTTCTATTATTTATAAGTGTATAACCTTGGATGAGTCATTCAACCTTTCTGAATTTGTTTCCTCTTGTCTTAGAATGGGGATAACACCACCTTAAAATGTAAATGTTACCACCAGTCGTAAGACATACAAAAGCACCAGTACAGTGCCTGCCATGTTATAGACACATTTATATTTTTAAGGAAGGACTGATTCTGCTTCTAGTGCTCATCACCAACCTTAGCTCTTGCTGCTTCACATACCCCAAAAAATTCAACTCATATTCCCAAGAGATAAAAATGGGCATATTTTCATAAAACATTTCAATAATCTCTTATTGGCCAGTTAACATGAAACGTACCTGAATTTTTTCATTGGAGATTGCTTTTCTTGAGCAGTGGCTAGATGACCAGAATAATAGACTGGGAAAAACATAATGTTCCAGTTTGTTGAAAACCAAGTCATGAAAAATGGGCAATAGAAGTTCTTATAAGTAATTTTTACAATCTGTGTAGTTCCAACCCAAGACGATGATACTGACAAGATGATCAAGAGTCCCCAGATGCCCTTCAGAACCATGGACGTGCAGGACAGGCAGCGAGCCTTGATTCTGTTTTCTTGGCTGCTGTTCTCAGAATGAGTCTGTGTCCCATCATCTGCTGGAAACAGGAAAGGAATACAAATGTGTGGAAAGCAGGTTATGAAACAGCAATCAAATATATCAGCTCCTTAAAAAAGACGGATGAAACCAAAGAAGCAGACGGTAGAATTACCAGTGTTTTTCTTTTCTACCATCATTTGAGGAGACTGATAACTTCGGCTCACTTTTTCTCTGGACTCTCTGCTCTACCCAAAACAGTAAGCATCTGAGTCCCCATCCAGTCCATGAGGTTGCTCATGGACTTGGTGGATGCTATGCTGTTTTCCAGTGTACCCTTGCCTTGTAAGAGCAGTACCCATCCCAGCCCCCAAAGACTGGTCTTGGCCCTGTGCCCTGCTTTCTCCTATCAAATGTGAGAAGATGTGAGGCATAACACCTCACATAAGAAGCCTTAGGAAGCATCCCAAGGTCCTACCAGCTCTCTTGCTCTTCCCCTCTGTCATTACAATGTAAAACACCAATAGAAACTGTTGTTTCTGTCTGGGGAAATGAGCAGAATGCAGCCCAAGCTGCTCTGTATGCGCCAACATGAAAAGGGAGTGAGAAAAATAAATATTTGTTTCCATTTTCCTTTTTTTTTTAAGTTGTAGCAAATGGCCTGGTGTTGTGACTCATGCCTGTCATCTCAGCACTTTGGGAGGCCAAGGCAGGAGGATCACTTGAATTCAGGAGTTCGAGACCAGCTTGGGCAACAAAGCGAGACCTTGTCTATGCAAAAAAAAAAAAAAAAAAAAAAATTAGCAGGGGGGTGGGGCATACAACTTTAGTCCCAGCAACTCCAAAGGAATCCCTTGAGCCCCGGAGTTTGAGGCTGCAGTGAGCAATGATTGTACCACTGCACTCCAGCCTGGGTGACAGGGGGAGACCCGGTCTCTTAAAAAAAAAAAAAATGCAGCAGAGATGATTACTAAATTAAAAGTAATGTGTCCCAAGAACAGAGCAAGTCCTGACTACACAGTCATTTCCCACCTCATCACAAATGACTATTTAATATATTTCTGGGAACACAATAAATTCTGCTTTGTACGTTTACTAAGAAAATGTAGCAGCAATTTTATAGCACCCTAAAATAGCCAAAAACTCTCTAAAAGTGATAATCATGAAGGCTGTCTCCCTTCATGGAAAAAACAAGTTAACATAATGAATTCATGTACCTATCAGGAAGCTAAACAGGAACAGAGGTCACTCTGAGTCCCTGAGTTGAGATCCCAGATGGTAATTGTCTACAAGATTCTCTTGTGTCTCCAGGGAACCCCACATAAGCACGAGGCCTATGCTGAGGGTTAAAGTCGCGCAGCCCGGAGATTGCCAGTGGCAGTGTGTGGGACCTGCTCACTTTGTGTCTCCAGAACCTGCTGGCTCTGCTGCTGAATGTGTTCCTACTGCTAATGAGCCAGGTGTGGCTGCCCCACTGTGTTAAAAACCTTTACCTAGGGCCGGGCGCGGTGGCTCAAGCCTGTAATCCCAGCACTTTGGGAGGCCGAGATGGGCGGATCACGAGGTCAGGAGATCGAGACCATCCTGGCTAACACGGTGAAACCCCGTCTCTACTAAAAAAAATACAAAAAAAAAAAAATTAGCCGGGCGAGGTGGCAGCGCCTGTAGTCCCAGCTACTCGGGAGGCTAAGGCTGAAGCAGGAGAATGGCGGGAACCCGGGAGGCGGAGCTTGCAGTGAGCTGAGATCTGGCCACTGCACTCCAGCCGGGGCGACAGAGCGAGACTCCGTCTCAAAAAAACAAAAAAACAAAAAAACCTTTACCTAGTTAAGGCTTTCTGATATAATCACTGGGGGGAAGGGAGAAGAAAGTCTCTTTTTTTTTTTTTGAGACGGAGTCTCGCTCTGTCGCCCGGGCTGGAGTGCAGTGGCCGGATCTCAGCTCACTGCAAGCTCCGCCTCCGGGGTTTACGCCATTCTCCTGCCTCAGCCTCCCGAGTAGCTGGGACTACAGGCGCCCGCCACCTCGCCCGGCTAGTTTTTTATATTTTTTAGTAGAGACGGGGTTTCACCGTGTTAGCCAGGATGGTCTCGATCTCCTGACGTCGTGATCCACCCGTCTTGGCCTCCCAAAGTGCTGGGATTACAGGCTTGAGCCACCACGCCTGGCAGAAAGTCTTGAAAGTGAATTCTCCACTGGGGAATATAAACCAGGTAACTATGAACATGGCAACCACTGCATGACTTGTAAGCCTTATAAACAGTACTGAATTCTCAGAGCCTCGGCATCCAGAAGATGAAAACTGGCCATCTTTTATTCATTCATTCAACAGAATCTTATGGAGACTCTACCAGGCGCTAATTAGCTACTTGGATCCTAAGGGTTTGAATATGAAAGACTTGAGCCCATGGTCTAGTGGAAAGCCAGAAACACACTCAACACAGTGTGATAAGAGCCAACTCGGACAGATACAAGGCCAGACAAGTACTGTTGAGGAGTTTGGGGGGGATATGATCAGAAAAAATGTCCATGATGCAGTGACACTGAGATGACTCTGGAAGTGTGAGTTATTCAGCTTCTTCAGCTGTTTACAGACAACACCATCTCTTGATAACAGGTCTGCAAATTTCCTCCATGACCATGTGGCTTATACAGAGAGTAGAAAGAAAACTAGGATAAATAAGAGGATAGAATGA
This sequence comes from Colobus angolensis palliatus, assembly GCF_000951035.1. NCBI lineage: Eukaryota > Metazoa > Chordata > Mammalia > Primates > Cercopithecidae > Colobus > Colobus angolensis. The sequence goes on from NW_012119265.1 coordinate 5,998,407, forward strand.
GAGAATCTTATGTTGAGAGGCCAAGAAAGGAACACAAACCTGACTTACTAAGTAGGTATTATCATTCCCACTTTACAGATGAAAAAGCTGAGACTTGTGTTAAGGGTTGTCCAAGGCTGAACCCAACCGAATCAGTATGACTCCAGGGTCTAAACTTTATTCTGAGCACCCACATGGCTAGGACTTCAGCCCTTAGCTTTCCATTCAAGCACAGCAAGTTTCAGACTAGTTTGGGAAAAAAGTTCTGTTCCCTGACAGGAATGGCACTCCTGCATGGAATTTAAAAAGCGATACTTAAGAGAAAGGTGTACCCTACTACACTTCAGATCTCATGATTCCCAGAGACTGTCTTATAAAGGAGGAATAACTCTACAAAGATTCTGAGATAATATCTGCCTTTACTGTCACCTTATTTGAAGAATGCGTCTGCATCACCACTATACTATGGGTGTGCTTTTGATGACACCAATAGTCACCTACATCTTTTCATAGTATTGACTCTAGGCTTCTTCTGTTAACTAGACTGACTGTTGCCAATTCTTCAGTTTTACAAAGCACAGAAAGATTAGGTATCCAGAACTCTTTTATTTTCTGACCACTTTTAACATGATTTTCTATAGTCCTGCTTAGATTTTGTTATCATAAAATTGGTTTACCAGGATTCTATCAATTTCTGTGTACCTTTATCAAGTCATGCAAATTGACAGTGGAGGCCACTGGAATTTGGAAACATGAAATTAAATCCTAGCCCTGCCATTGTATGGCATTGAGTACATTTTTAAATTCCTTTCTTAGCTTCTTTATCTGTCAAACAGTGATAATAGCTATCTCATAGAACTTATTTTGAGATTAAGTACCATAATATCCATGAAAGCATGGTGAGCTTCTCTTCAGATTATTCTTTTCTTCTCTTTGGTGCACTGGAATATCCCTAAGTGCTTCCAATAATCACAGAAAGAGTAACTTATGTTCCAGATAATCTTTAATGGTATGGTCTATTGAAATTTGTAATCTGTGTATGATAGATAGGGCATATCTTTATTAACTAGTGTGTTTAATTAACTGGAACACTTTGTTTTGCGAACAACTGGGATAATAGGAATATTGCAATTTATTAAAGCCAATTAAAACTTTCTGAAAATTTAAGATGCCATTATTTTTCTTTTTTTTAGTTTTAGCCTTGAGGTTCACATAATGTCTGAGATATCATTGTAAAATACTGTTTTTGAAGAATGTATTTTCTCATAAAAAATACATTCTCAAATGAGTAGGACCCTTGAAGAAGCTTTCAAATCTCTCTTCCTCTGTTTACCCTTCCCCCACCCCTAATTGAATCCTCTGAATTGTCTTTTTTTTTTTTTAAGGCAGTTTTTCCAAATTTCTGGAGGTTATTTTTTGTTGTTGTTGTTCCTTTTTACTACCAACTTATTTTGGTGGTGTATTTTGTTGTTTTTGCTGCTGCTGTTACTATTTTAGAGGATGAAAGAGATTTTAGTATGTTGCCAGCCAAGCTGGAGGAAAAATGGAGAGAACAGAGAGGAGACAAATGGAGAGGAACAAATGGACCAGAAGAGATGTAGGTGGGGCGATCATGGACACAGGTAGGGGGGCTAAAATTGGAAAGGTAGAAAGACACACATACCACAAGCCATCCCACAGTGATGGTAACTGGTAAAAGCACAGACATTCTGGAGTAGACAAAGGCATTTGTAAGTGTACAACTGTTTGTTCTTTTCAGGAACGTGGAAGTATGGTCGGTCATACAATAAGAGGAAGTGAATATGAACAGGGGACTTGAGTCCATTCCCTGAGGAAGGCAATAAGATATCCACTACCAATAAGTAACAGTACTGGCCAGCAGCCTAGTGGACCCAGCTGCATTTAAAAACTATAAATTTTGCTGGGAAACTCATAAGCATAGTTACAAGATTTATCTAGCAATTCCTGTCAGCAGCCCAGGAGTTGGTGAGTGGTCAGGTGGATGTGAGGAAAAGCTAAAGTCTCAACTGATCAGAAAATGCTGATCAGGGAAGCCAGTGAAGTTTCCTGCAGAAAGTATAAAACTGGGAAAACTAAAAGGGCTCCAGGGACTAATAGTCCTGATGAGGACAAAAGCAGATTCTGTGATTTTGCTGGTGTTTTCAATCTTTTCAGGATGGGCACATTGTGCTGTTACTGAATCCCCAGGCTGAGATTAAAAGATGCAGGGCTTTGATATTTTGAAGATGAGAAAACTACCTACCTTGTAAACTTCACCAGGAGTCATTGTCTAACCATGTGTTAAGTTACTCAACTACAGGTTTTGGCATTCAGTTTCTCTGCCATACTGTCGAGTATAATAGAGTGCCACTAATAGATTGTATCTATATATCTCCCTTCTTCCTTATCCTTTAGCTTGATAAATCTTCCCCACATGTACTCATAAGAGTCCACGTAACATCTCTGCATTCTGTGACAATGGGGAGATCTTTCTATTTAGAAGCTTACTAGGATGTACCATTATTTAAGAGGAGGTCACCCACATACCTGATCTGTTCTGTCTCTCAACTCTGTGTCCGCAAACTCCTGAGGATCCTCGGTTCTGAAGTTCAAGAATAGGAGCAGAGGAATCTTCGGTGACAGATAGCGGGGACAGTTGTCTACTGATGCCACTGTGTGAACTGGGGCAGTTGGCTCCTGGTTTACATCGAGTGATTGATGATCTGGAGGTACCTGGGAAGACAGAGTACACCAGTTTGAGAACTGCCTGAAGAAAAAACTGGAAGTAGATTTTATGTATTTATTTACTGTTTGGAAACAGGGTCTCACTCTGTCGCCCAGGCTGGAGTGCAGTGGTGTGATCTCGGCTCACTGCAGCCTCTGCCTCCTGGGTTCAAGCAATTCTCCTGCCTCAGCCTCCCAAGTAGCTCCAATTACAGCTGTGTGCTACCACACCCAGTTAATTTTGTATTTTTTTTGTAGAGACAGGGTTTCACCATGTTGGCCAGGCTAGCAGAAGTAGATTTTAAAGGCCTGAGTAGTAAAATATATGGTCGCAACAATCACAGTCCTAATGAGCTTATTTCAAATTCTATAAAAGGGGCTTGTAAAAAGAAAATGCTATGGCAAGGTCTGTGCCTATAAGATAAAGACTCTTTTAGATAAATCTATTAGCTAGAAATGAACACTAGGCGATGATGTTTGGATTGGTACTTGTGTTCAGAATTAACACTTAACACAGTCAAATAGCTTAAGGCAAGGAAGGCACAGTGTTCTGTGATTTGCCACTCCACCCTTTTCTTCCTAAGGCTGTCAATTTCCTAACTGGTAAAACTGCCAACAGTGTTTCCAACAAACTGCCTATACACTTTTCCATGGGATTGACCACTAAAATTTAATTTCATTATGTCTTCTCAATCACCACCAGCCTCTATTTGGTGTTATAGATGAAAATCCTCCACAAGCCAACCCCCCTCCCGATTCTGATTAATGGTCCAAGAATCTCCAACCCCAGGTCAGCCTCATGGGTCTGCAGCCAGTATAGTTGCACAGGGTGCTGTGCTCAGAGGGCCCATCCTGCTACTTCCCACCCCTCAGCCCCAATTTTCCTATCCAAATGATGCATCTATCAACATTAAGAGATTAACATTGATACATCACTATTAACCAAATTCCAAACTTCATTTGGATCTCACTAGTTTTATCACAAATGTCCTTTTTCTAGGACCCTATTTAGGGTACCACATTACATTTAATCGTCATGTTCCTTTATCCACCTATGGTCTGAGACAGTTGTTCAGTCTTGTTTATCATGACCTTGACAGTTCTAAAGAGACCTGTTGAAGTATTTTGTAGTCTCTCAATTTGAGTTTGCTAGATATTTTATCTCATGGTTATATTTGGCTCATGGATTTTTCAGGAAGAACACCACAGAGGTAAAGAATCCTTCTCATGTAGTATCAGTCATAACATACTACCAACATGACTTGTTATTGATGATGTTAACTGTGATTACCCGGTCAAGGTCGTGTTGGCCAGGTTTCTCCACTGTCTTTTTTTCCCTTTCCATGCTCTCTTCTTTGGTAGCCAGTCACTAAGTCCAGCCCACACTCTGGGGTGGGGAAGAGGGGGTGCTAAGCCTCACTTTCTGGAGTGGGGGTGGTCTACATGTATTATTTGGATTTCTTCTGTAAAGATAATTTGTCTCTTTTCCTCCTTTATTTATTCACAATTTATTTGTATTAGTATAGACTCGAATATTTACTTCATACTTTGGGTTATGATCAAACCTGCATTGTTTATTATTTCACTCAAATTATTCCAGCTGTGGCCATGGCGAGCTCTTTTAGATTGGCTTCCGAGTACCTTTGATTTGTCCCCATTCTTTTGTGTTTGAGCTCTTCCTTACTCTCTGGCACTGCAAGATGCCCTGGGCCTATCTTCTAGTTTCCCTGCCCCACTCCTGAAATTAATCATTTCCCCAAGGATTTCTATTTCTTCTATTTCTTTGGAATGATGGTTGCCAGAGCCTAGGATGGATCGTGGGTTGAGGGTGGAGGGAGTGGGGACAGTTAATGAGTATAAAAATATAGTTAGAATGAGTAAGATCTAGTATTTGAAAGCACAAAGGAGTGACTACAGTCAACAATAATTGATTGTAGATTGTAAAATAACGGATTGTAATTGAAATGTTTGTAACACAAAGAAATGATAAATGCTTGAGGTGATAGATGACCTGTTACACATTGTATGTCTGTATAAAAATATCTCATGTACCCCATAAATAGATATACCTACTACACACCCATAAAAATAAAATGTACTATTTAATCTTGGATTTAGAAAATTATAAATTTATAGTTACTCAAAAAGTTAACAGAAGCGTTACATACTGACTGCTACACTTAAATTAATGCTGTTACTATTGTTATTATAAGAGTGTCAAAAATACCTGAGGTTCTTATTTTACATATTCAGAATGTTTCTTATACCTTGTACAACTATGTTTCTAATTGGACAATTCAAATTCGATAAAAACAGACTGTATGAAATTCAGTGAACTCTCAATTATTCATGTTCTTCAAGAGTGGCTGATGCTCAGATACTCCAAGGGTCTTTTAAAATTTATCTTTCGAAATTTATTTTTTTTAAGGTATGCCTTGTCCTCTTTTCTCAGGGTAATACTGGGTTTCATTTTCCCAATATTCCATTCCCAATCTCTTGGCAATTATAGGTCAAAAGGAGAAAGTCTAGAAATAGGTCGGGTAGCAAGGTGGGATGGGAATGAGATAAAATATTGTGCATAGTTACCTAAAAAGTTGGTAACTTATGTGTAGCTAGCAAGTGTTGAATGTATAAGCCACACCAGTGATTTATCTTCCTTTCTCATTTTCACTAAAATATTATGTCTTGGCTTCTATACCTCCTGTTCCTTATGTGATATACTGCAAAGCCCATTGCTTGCTGCCAGCTGCCTCCCACTGGTCAGTTTGCGGAAGAAATCCAAGAATAGTTCATCACTGTCTTAAACAATGCAAACTTTAAACTTCAGAGCCAGACCTGGAGGCCTGGCCCAAGTCCTGATACAATTATCTCTGATCCTGGAAGCGAAAACATTGTCCCATCCTCTATGGTCTTGTACCATTTAGTTAATCTAAAGGCAACCTTGACAAATATAAACATTCAGAACATCGCCTGGGATGTAGTCAAGTGTCATAAATAAATCATTTCTATTATTTTCTGTTTTGCATGCAACGATGAGTGCCTGAGTGGAACCAGAGATTGCAAATCCAGTTAGGAAACAGCGTTCTGACTTTACTAAATATTGTGAATAAACTGTATTAGGAGTAATGTGTGTGTGGTATCTCATTTGTCACACCAGATGGTCCCCTATCCCTCTTAAAGTCATCTGCTCACCTGACCCATAGCAGTGGGACCATCTTGGGCCATTTTTCTTATTTGGTCCAGAAGGAGAATATGATTTCTTTATATGCACTGGTCAGGATCTGCATGCTCCCAAATTCAATTTGATTCAATAAGTAGTTATTAAGCACCTATTATGGGGCAGGTATTGTGTCAGGAGCAGAGATAGACAAATGAAGAATAGTTTGTACCTTCATGGAACTCTCAGTTAAGCATGATGCAGACATGTAACCAATTAGCCACAATTTGATGCAGCCAGGGGAGCAGGAAGAAAGGCAGTGAGGGATTCATTCAGAAGCCTGGAGTAGGGAAGGCTGTATGGGAGGTTACATCAAAGGTGTCTGAAGGATGAATAGAACTTAATCAGGCAGAGTTTTAGGTTGGGGAATAGGCAATACAGTTAGAGGAAACCGTAGAAGCATAAACAGAGGCATAAGGTGTGTGCTATGAAGCTTAATATTAAGATAATCAGCTCCAAGATGCTGAAATCTCAGTACACAAGAGTATCAGAAATCTCATTCTTTCACCCTCACCTGTTACTTGAAAAGGAACTGTCCAATTGAGATTCAGGCAGTATACAGTGGCCAAGAAACCAGGCTGTCTAAACCTGGGGAGACCTGGTAAACAAAAATGACTATTGGGGTCATTTATTAAATAGAATATTTGACTTAGTATACTAGGAATCCAAACTAAATTGGTTTAAAGCTAAAAGGGGAGTTTTTAGGAGCTTAGTAACCTAAAGAGACAAGAAGAGCTAAGTGTCCCTAAACCTCAGGAACACCTGGAACGAGGGCCCTGGTGCAATCAGTCTCATCTTCTCCATCTCTCATTGCTGGGTACCAGCTTCATTTCTTCTCAGTTGGCTGCTGCTTACATTTCTCTGCAGAAAATTTGGTTGTTTGAAGCTCCCACACTTCCAATCTCACAGCTTTAGCCTTCTGAGAGAAATCTAGCTGCACAGAGTCAAAAATCCAGAGAAAGGGACTTGAATATTATACTGATGACTTGTCCAATTTCTGTGACTAGCTGAGGGAACATTGCAACAGGCTGAAGCTCCCAGGAAAGGAGGAGTGGAGCTGAGAATAAGGTGCCTTGGGTGTTTAGGAACTTCAAAGCAAAAGAACTATAGCCACTGAGTAAAACAATGCTTACACAGATTGAGTATAAGACATGTTCTCAGATAAAAACTTGAAAATCCAAATTGATGAAGGTTAACTAGGAAAAGGTCTTTGGAAAGCACTGGGGGCAAAAAGCAAAGAGTCAAATGTCTCCATGCGAGCAAGTGCAAGATGACTTGGAAGATACAGATAGATCAAAGTCCCAGCTATCATTCAAAGGCCTTACTATTGACTTTTATCTCCTATGGGCACAAAAGGTCAACAAAACATCTGGCTTTACTAAGTACTATACTGAAGCTGAGCCAGAGACCTTATCCCTATTTGCCCCAAATCATGAGGCAAACACCACTATGTAGATCTGGTGCCTAAACCTAAAGGCAGAAATCATGAATACCCAGAAGTGATTAACACAATCTAGGGAGTGTGTGTGTGTGTATAGAAGGGGTAGTTGTGCTATGACAAGAGGCAGCATAATATGTATCCTGGAAAGGCTGCCCTGGAAAGTAGGATACCACTGGCTATGTCACCTCAGATAAATCACTTGATCTCACTTGGTCCACATTCTTTCCTTGCTGAAATTAAAGGATTAGACAAAATGATTTCCTAAATTCCCACAGCTTTCTCTTCTTCAACCTGAAGATTTTTCAAACATGTACCTGCCAATTATGCTTAACCATAAGACAACTTGGTCTGTTTTCAACTCATTTTTATAGCCACTTATATGGATAGGGTTCCAGAAGGAAGATATGGCAAACTCAAAACAGGACAATTTTAGAAAAGGTGGTCAAGGTATAGGGCCATAGGGCAGTGGCTTTCTAAGTCTCCCACCCTAGCATCACTTGGGAACTTGTTAGAAATGCAAATTCTCAGTGCCAATATCGGACCCATTGAGTCAAATTCTGCAGTAGGGTAACCTATAGTTTTAGGAGCCTTTCAGGTGATTCCAATGTAAGTTAAAATTTGAGAAACACTGTATGTGAGAAATCATAGAGGGTAGGGCAGTATTCAGGTTTAACTATAGCTCTTACTAAACGTAGGCCTGAAGGGATGAAGGGACAGAGTGATTAGAAGAATCTGGGGCCAGGCACGGTGGCTCATGCCTGTAATCCCAGCATTTTGGAAAGATGAGGCTAGTGGTTGTTTGGAGGAACGGAGGTAAGATGGCGCACTTCCGGGTTCTTCATCACCAACTTTTCCCACGCGTGCGAAAATGCAGCCGGTGCCCAGGAAGGTGCAGACCAACCGGGCATGCGCCAGGTGAAGTCGATCCGAAGAGACCAAGATTTACCTGGTCGCACCTACAGAACGCCCCCGACACGCCCATGTCCCACCTATTGCCCTCCCACTCCTAGAAAAGCCGCTCCCGGCAGACACCCTGCACCAACTTCCTTAGTCCCCACTCCTGTCGGGACTGCAGGAACTTCGTCGGAGAGCTTCACCGGGCAACTCTCTTGGCCTCCTTTGCCAGAGGCCGACAGACCTCTCCCTACCCACCTTCTTCCCTGAAGCTAGGTGACCAAAAATAAATTTGAAGTTTTGCTCCTACCCTTGCCTACTCGCTGGTTCTTTTGTGCTCGCTCTGGTGGTCTTAGGAAAAACAAATCAGTGGTCACCTGAGGTCAGGACTTTAAGACCAGCCTGGCCAACATGATGAAACCCCGTCTCTACTAAAAATATAAAAATTTTCGTGCTGAGGCAGGAGAACCTCTTGAACCCGGGAGGCAGAGGATGCAGTGAGCTGAGATCATGCCATTGCACTCTAGCCTGGGCGACAGAGCAAGACCCTGTCTTGGAAAAAAAAAAAAAAAATCTGGAAGGAGAGGGTTGCTTGACTTGGGTCATGACCTTTAATTAAGGCAGGCACCCAGTTAGGGATCTTGGGAATACTCCCTTCCTTTGATGTCCCACAGGAACTCCCTTTGGTTAATAAACCAAAACCAGGAGATAAGACAGCCTCTTTCATTACAGGTTCAGCCCCCAGAGAAAGTTGGGGGGAAAAAGTGGAAAGAGGATCTGGAGGAGTAAAGAAAAGCCGTCCAATATTCTGTTTCTACAACAATGCTATGACACAAAGTCAGGGGATAGATCATATGATCTCCTAACCCCCTACTAGCTTTATGATTGATTGATAATTCTTCCAAACAAGCTCATGTCAATTATATATTGGCCCTAAAACTAGTGCTATTTTCAACTCTTCTTTTATAAGTGTGTTTCTTTTGAAGATCCAAGACCTTTTCCATGACTAAGATATTATAATCACTAAAGAAACGTTGAAAACAGAAATGTAACCCTGGATTTTTCACTTGATGTTGGTTGGCAGCCATAATTATTACTCTGTCATTTTTTCTTACAAAAAGAGATAAAATATCAATAACTCAACAAAATATTATATGAACAGTTATATTTCATCTTATTTTGAAACTCATATTCTGTTGATTTCAGTGGCAACAAATATTTCCTTGTAGTAGGATTATTTATTGTCATCAGTTTTGGTAGGTTTTTCATAGAAACCCACATGAAATCTGGTTTAAGGGTTACCCTCTTCTTAGGTAAACACATAGCCTTGAAATAACTGAAAAGGGTCAGCATGGTGGATAGCCAATGAACAAGCAATAGAAACTTTTCATTTCAATTTATTCTCTGAAAGCCGTAACTCCTCAGCACAATTCCATTGTACTTATCAGGTATTATTCCTTATAGTTCTAACAGCTCTTAATTCATTTAATAAATAAATATGTTTTTAAAATAACTTGGCTGTTGGTTATATTATTATCTATATTTTTGTATGCCATATATTTATATTTTAAAAGTTTTTCAAGACTTGCTTATTATCTTTTTATAAATGATAATTACATGTATATTATCTGAAAGCTAAATTTTTGAGGATATAAATCTGAATTATTTAGGTAGTTTTACATGCATATTAAAACAACCTGAAAAATACCTTTTAATGTTTTTTCAACTGTTATTTCAGATTCAGAGGACATGTGCACATTTGTTACCTGGGTACACTGCTTGATTCCGGTTTGGGGTATGAATGATCCCATCCCTACTGATCACAGTGCCCAACATTAAGTTTTAACCCTTTCCCCCTTCCTCCCTCTAGTAGTCCCCAGTGTCTATTGCTGCCATCTTTATGTCCATGAGTACCCAATATTTAGCTCCCACTTATAAGAGAGAACATATAGTATTTGAAAAAGCTTCTAATTTCTAATTCATTTTTTATTTATCTAAAATCTATATCTGAAAGAAAGGAGTACTAATGGTTATATTTCTGTTATAAACATCTTATCCCTAAAATAGTAGTAATCTATCTAGAATACAATTTATCTTCTCTACCTGAAACCAACTTTGAAATTAAAGGTTATATCACTGCTACCTATTTTTACAATGTAAAAATAAAAATGCCTACTATTTAATTTAGCACCCACTATGCACAAAAAACCTTATGTATATTATCTCCAGGCCTCACAATACTTGTGAGTGTATTTTACTATCCCCATTTCACAAACGAGGAAAGTGAATTTCCAATAGCCTAAGTGTTGATGAAAACTCAGGTGTGTCCAATTCCAAAGCCCATATTCTCTCCAGTTTCTCTCACTGCTCTTCTGTCTCACCTAATCAGTTTTACTGAGCTCCTTCTGGAGGCAAAAATGTTAAAATGTTAAAAATGTTAAAATATTGCTGGGAAGATAACATATATTTCCCCAAATGCTTAAATACATTAAGGTGAGCAATTCAGGAGCACAGAAAATAAGGATAATTATTATTCAGAAAGTGGAGAGATTAATTTCAGCCTGGAAGGAAAAAAAAACAAAACAAAAAAATCAAAAAACAAAAAACCTTCATGGAGGACAATGGATTCAAACAGATCAAAAAGCAAAGCAAGGTTTGGATAGGAGGAGAGCCTAGGGCAGCTTCCAGCACAGGAAAGGTTGGATTTTGCCCTTTTAATTGTGGAGAGCAAACAACATGTTTAAGGTGTTTTGTAGAGGGATGATGGCTTGAAAGCAGAATTTCAGGAAGGCAAAATTGGCAAGAGAGGGTAGGATACTCACTACAGAGAGAACCTGGAGGGAAGATAACTGTTTGGAAGTTGTTAATCCAAAATGTAGTCTTTAGGGGAGCTGGAATGTCCCCTTTAGAAACTTTCATTGTAGTAGAATCTTTCTTTTCTCTGGCTAGGATCTCGGCATTCACATGATGATGGTAGAAAGAATATTAATAATAGTATTAATAATAATGGTGTTAAGAACATAAACAATGCACAATGGTCATACCTTGTACATGTAAGCCAATTATAATTATTCTTCCCTGTCATGACCTTGTGCAATGCAACTACAGTGCCACTTCCCCTGGGCCTCCAAATGCCAGAGGAGCTCCCCGGTTATACTTGTCAAGCACATGTTTTGGATTCATGTACTAAAGAAGTGGTTGGGATCAAGATACATTTTCTCTGGTTCCCTTACCCCAAATAAAATATTATCCTTAACACTTGCTTGTTTCTATCCTTTCGGACCCCGTATCTCCCTCCAGCATCAAGCTTTAACCCTCAGTCCTGCCCAAGAATAACCCCTCTCCCTCAACTGTGGCTCCAAACACACCCAGGTCTTATTAAGTCTAAAGTTGTTTTCCTAATTCTAGCTACCTCTTACCTTGTCCAGACCTAGAACCTGTCTACTCAGTCTTGTTACTCTTTACACCTCTGTCATCTGTAGAATTAGATTGTGGAGTAACTTTGATAATTTCGGCTGAACATTTATAGAAATCCGAAATGGATGTTTAAGTATTCCTAAGATACTTATGAAACATTTTTTAAATCTATTTTGCTGATTCTAGATATGAATCAGCAGAAATACCACAAAATTGCATTTAAAGTTTTCTTTGAGTGTGATAGTCCTGGTCTTTAAATAATTTCCCACATAATAGTAAGTGCTTTTCATTGCAAAAGAACAAACAACAATTAAAAAAAAATCTCAGCCCAGTTATCAACTCATTAAAATATATTTAATATGGCTATCTTAGACTTCTGTCCTGTGTTTAGCTACCCAGCACCCAACCCTCTTCCTGTTTAGGGGGAGTTCCCCCTCCCTCATTATATAACTCTTAATGGGAAACAGTGCCAGTGCCCTACATCCTACAACAGAAGCTGAAGGAAGCCAGATAATTCTGCTTGCTCTTGGCAATAAGGTGTAGGTATGACTTGGTTTCAGCCCATCGGATGCTCCTATCCAGTCTTAGAATCTCCTGGAAGCCAGGATGGTTAAAGTCCTACATTACCAGTAGCAACAGGATGTTGGGTAGTGATGGAAATAGCAGCATCTCAGCCAGACTGTTACAGCTGTATGGCTTTGAAGGCCACTTGGTTCCTGCACATTTTCCAAGGCTCTGTGACCCTCTCCTCCCAAGGCCAGTCAGTAAGTCTCCAGTTTGCTTAACAGCCCTAGGGTAGCATTTCAGTGGCTTGCAACCAAAAGTCCTATCTGATACCTACTTTATAGGACCTTCCCATGCACCCAACTCTGCAGCCCCTTCCTCATCTATTCCCCTTCTTTCTGATGTCTTCACTCACTAGTTATCTTTGTATTACAACTATCTCTATGGGTGACAGTTCTCAGACAGGGACCTCTTGAGAGCATTTAGGAAAATTTTCTGGATTTCCCACCAGCTTCCCTGTAACAGCCCAGTGACAGACATCTTTAAGGGAGTGTAGCTGGCTGTTGCCACTGATGAGCACCTGATGGCAAGTTTTCGCGTGTAAGAGAGCTGGTTGATTCCCAACTGAGGGCAGAGAGAATCTCTTAGATGTACCAACATCACTTCTCTCCCATATCACTCCAGTCACTATGAGAATGCCAACGGCAAGTGGAGATTCATTTCTATACAGTGAAAAGGCTAGTCTTAATGGTTCTGAAATAATTCAGTTTAACCCAAGAAAACAAAAATAAATTTAAGATTCACTTTAGAACATTTCTCAAAGAGATCAGCCAACTAAATTGAAGCAAAATATATAAGAAAATGCTATGCTGTATTCTAGGAATACAGTTAATCAAGGAGGTGAAAGTTCTCTACACGGAGAATTATAAAACACTGCTGAAAGAAATCATACATGACATAAATGAATGGAGAAACATCCCATGCTCATGGATTGGAAGAATCAATATCATTAAAACAAAGCAATTTATAGATTCCACGCTATTGCTATCAAACTATCAATGCCATTTTTTCACAGATTTGGGAAAAACTATTCTAAAATTTATATGGAACCAAAAAAGAGCCCAAATAGCCAAATCAAGACTAAACAAAAAGAACAAAATCAGAGGTATCACATTACCTGACTTCAAACTAATGCTACAAGGCTACAGTAAACAAAACAGCATGGTACTGGTTCAAAAACAGACACATAGACCAGTGGAACAGACTAGAGAACCCAGAAATAAAGCTGCACATCTACAACCACCTGACCTTTGACAAAACTGACAAAAATAAGCAACGGGGGAAAGGATCCCTATTCAATAAATGGTGCTAGAATAACTGGCTATCCATATGCAAGAGAATGAAACTGGACCCATACCTATCACCATATACAAAAATTAACTCAAGATGGATCAAACACTTAAATCTAAGACTTCCAACTATAAAAATCCTAGAAGAAAACCTATGAAATACCCTTCTCAATATTAGCCTAGGCAAAGAAGTTACTGCTAAGTCCCCAAAGGCAATTGAAAAAAAATTGACAAATAAGACCTAATTAAACTGAAGAGCTTCTACACAGAAAGAAAACCTATTAAGGGAGTAAACAGACAGCCTTTAGAATTGGAGAAAATATTCACAAACTATGTATCTGACAAAGGTCTATTATCCAGAATCTATAAGGAACTCAAATCAACAAGAAAGAAGCAAATAACATCATAAAAGATGGGGAAAGGCTATGAACAGACACTTCTGAAAAGAAGACATACAAGGAGCCAAGAAATATGTGAAAAAATCATCATCACTAATCATCAAACGAATGCAAATCAAAACCACAGTGACATACCATCTCACATCAGTCAGAATGGCTTTTGTTAAAAAGTCAAAAAATAAGAGATGTTGGTGAGGCTGCAGAAAAAATGAAATACTTACCTACCATTGGTGGGAATGTAGATTAGTTCAATCACTGTGGACAGCAACTTGGAGATTTCTCAAAGAACTGAGAGTTGAACTAGAATTCAACCCAGCAATTCCACTACTGAGTATATACCCAAAGGAAAATACATTGTTCTACCAAAAAGATATGTGCATCCATATGTTCATCGCAGCACTATTTATAATTGCAAAGATATAGAATCAACTCAGGTGTCCATCAATAGTGGGTTGGATTTAAAAAAAAAGTGGTACAGATACACCATGGATTATACAGCCACAAAAGAGAATGAAATCTCCTCCCGTGCAACAACATGGATACAGCTGAAAACAATTACCCTAAGTGGACTGATGCAGAAACAGAAAAACAAATACCACATGTTCTCACGTGTAGGTGGGAGCTAAACATTGTGTAGACATGGTCATGAAAATGGGAACAATAAACACTGGGGAAGACAAGAGGGGGAAGGATGGGAGGGCGATAAGGTTGAAAAAATGACCTATTGGATATTATGCTCACTACCTGGGTGACAGATTCATTTGTACTCCAAACCTCAGCATCATGCTATATACCTTTGTAACAAACCTGCACATGTATCCCCTGATTCTAAAATGAAAGTTGAAAAAAGAAAAAAGAAAAGTCTATGCTGTATGAAGAAAACAAAACTAAAAGTGCTTTTTGGCCTGGTATAAATCTATAGTTTAGCTATTCCCAGAGTATTAAACAAAGTTCCAAATGTTGTACCTTTGAATAAATATCTCTTTCTTTTAGGTGGCAAGATGTTGGCATTAAGACTATAAGACTACTTTGCTTTCTATAATACATATCTATTTCTCCAAAAACACATACAAATAACTTAATGGCATTTTAAAACTCATTTTAGATGCAGTGGGAGTGCTTATGCTTGAAATAATATCTTACTCAAATAAGCTACTGATTTTAATTTGTTTTCTATTTCTGGATTTTCATATGTTGAGCTTGCTTCCCTGAATCACCCTGTTTGTTTTTATTAAGCTTTCACAGTGACTTTTCTTCTATTTGAACCTTTGTTTCTTTTGCCCCAAATTCTTGGTTTCCTTGTAACTTGAACTAGGTTATTTACCTACATACAAGTGTATACAAAGAGTACTAAAATCCTTGTGAACCTTGTGACATCACCACCATCCTCTTGCAATGTCACCAGCACTCTGACAAGTTTGACAAATACTCCCTATGGACTATAGAAACTACAAATTCTCTACTTACAAATTCCTCCCTGGTATGCTGCCCTGGAACACCTCTTCCAAATGGCCCTGGTGATTTTCTCGATTGGTAGATTTGACAATGCATTAATAAGGCAGTCTCGTAATTCATTAGAGTTCAAAACTCAATTTAGAATAAATCAAGAAACCTGTGGCTACTGGCCTACTCTGTGATGACTAATTAATTAATAAGTTATGGATGCCTACTGTGTGCCTAGCAGTGCCTGCCCCTCTGCTAAGCACAGGGAAGAGCAAGAAGGCATGGTGCTTGCCCTCATTTTTTTATGGTCCAGGAGGGGAAAAGCCAATTATACAAGCAATTTCTATAAAGAGTGCTAAATGCCAAGGGGTGGACAAGCCAGCCTTTACTCTGGGAGGCAATTCACTGCACAGCCCCTTGCCAG
Organism: Colobus angolensis palliatus; assembly: GCF_000951035.1. Lineage (NCBI taxonomy): Eukaryota > Metazoa > Chordata > Mammalia > Primates > Cercopithecidae > Colobus > Colobus angolensis. The sequence goes on from NW_012119265.1 coordinate 6,014,197, forward strand.
TACTAATGGTCCATAAGTATCTTCTCTTCGGGGAAGTGGGCTTTTAAACTGTAACCCTATGGCTCAGTTCACAAAATATTTATGCCTTGTTCATTAGCAGAAAGAAATAAACGGGCAGACGAGCATGCCAGGGTACAGCTAATGCTATTAGCATATACAAATTTGTCACCCAGGGGAGGAGTGCCAGTCAGGAACTGGCAGAGACAGCTGCTTAGGCAGCTCTGCTGTGATTTAAGCCACAATCTAAATGAAACTATTCGCAAGTTTCTGCCTCTGGGGATATAAGCTAAACAACCAGCATCAGTTTGTTTTCACAATTGTTATGGGTATCCACAACTGCCAGGTAGATGGGCTGAAATAGTTATTGGACCTAAACCCACAATGGTGAGTCTCAGCTCCACACTCATAGAAGCCTCTTTCTCACTTACCTAAGTCCTACCATCCCTTTAAAGTCCAGTTCAAAACCTAACACCAATCTAGGTCAAAGCCCACTTCCAAGGCACTCACTGCCATTTGAAAGGATTTGAGTAGAGAAGTGGAATCATCGGATTTGAGTTTTTAGAAGATCACTGTGTAACGTGGAGAGTGGACTGAGAGGAAGTAAAACTGGAGGTAAAAAGACTTGTTAAGAGAACACTGGATGTCTAGGGGAGAGATTATAGTAGCCTTGAAGAGGTGGCAGCAATGAGGTTGAAGAGAGGTAAGTTGAACAGTATCACAGAGATGGAATGGATATAACTTGGTAAATAATTGGACATGAGTGTAGAAATGAGGGTGAAAGAGGGGTCAAGAATAAGCATCAGTTTCTGTCTTGGACAACTGAATTGATAAAACACCATTCACAGAACTAGAAGGAGGACCTGGTTTGTGGGAAGGGTGATGAATGCAGTCTTAGACGTGGTGAGTTTAAGTGCATGAAACTCATCCAAGGAGAGATGTTCAGTGGGCAGTTGGACACATGGGTCTAGAGTTCGGAAGACAGATTTGGGCTGGAGACAGATTTGAGGGTCATCAGTATATGGACAAGTCATCGAAGCTATGGGAGGGCTTATACGTTGAATTGTGTTCCACTCTCTCTCCCCTCCGTCAAATTCACATGTTGAAGTTCTAACCCTCAGTACCTGAGCATGTGACCTTATTTAGAGATAACACCTTTACAGAGGTGATCAAATGAAAATGAGGTCATTAAAGTGGGCCTTAATTCCATATGACCAGCATCCTTCTAAAAAGGGAGAATTTGGGCACACACGCTCATGGGGAGAACACCATGTAAAGATGAAGCCAGAGAAAGAATGGATGCTTTTATAAGCCAAGGAATGCCAAAGATTGCCAAAAAACCACTAGAAGCTATGGGGGAGGTGGTGGAACAGACTGCCTCCCACAGGCCTCAGAAGAAAGCAACCCTGTGGATACCTTGACCTTGGACTTCCAGCCTTTGGAACTATGAGACAAACTATTTCTGTTGTTTCAACCACCGTGTTTGTGGAACTTTGTTACAGCAGCCCTAGCAAACTCATACAGGAGGGGATATCACCCAGAAGGAAAATGTTGACTGAGAACTGCAGATAACAAGGACTGAGACTCAAGAAACCCAGTAATTAAAAGGATATGAACGTATTAAAAAAAAAAAAAAAGCAGCCCAAAAGATAAGAAAAAAACCCAGGAAATTATAACAATACAGAAATCAAAGGAAGAGAATGGGAGAAGGTGGCTATGGTACAAGTGTGACTTTAGCGACATGACAGTCATTGCTGACTTTGGAAAGAGCACTGTTGGTGGAGTAGCAGGGGCAAAAGCCAGACTGGCCTTTATTGAGAAACAAGTGGGGGATGAGAAAGTGCATGCAGGAAGTATAGACAGGACACAAATGCAAAGATCAGGGAAACACTTTTCCATGCAGAGATTTTGAAAACACAGAAATTGTGTTAATTTAAGGAGTCGATAAACCATCTCAAATCTGTTATGTAGGAGGTGGGGACGGACATGTATGCAGATGGATGGATGGATGGATGGATGGGAGAAAAGATGGCATATGGAAGATTCAGATAATTCAGGGTACTTTTATCAGAAAAAAATAACCTTTTATTCACAGTACAAAAGATTTATAAAAATCAGGCATGGTTTTGTAATTTAACAGAAGAAAATGTAAAGCTTTCATTAAGCTCCTGGAAATCTTGCTACCCTGAGTTCAGGGAAACTGGTTTGGCATGTTTATCACCTCTCTGCTCCCATGATTGTTGCAAATGTTTAATCAAAATCCCCACCATAAGGGTCATTTCTTAGCCAGAGATGAGGAAAAAATGATATTAAAGTATTTGTTCTGTTCCTTTGGTAAGCAAAGGAGAGTAAGTCACCTCCCAGGAGTACCATATTCACCCATGTGAGGCGAATTATGGCAGCTATGCAAGTATTAGAATGCTTAATGTGCTGTTGCTGACAGTTGAGCATAGAATATTTAAAATGTTTCTTGTAGAGGCAGCTCTTGTAGTTTGTTATGCATGCTCTCCTCTCAAAATCCTAAATTTATCTGATAGAGTGAAAGATAATTCTTCTGATGTTCACACTGTCTGGAAGATGACTTACATTTACTACATGGGCTTTAGAATAAGGTAAAAATGCTGCTGGCATTACCTTCTAAACATTTCTTGAATCTATCTCCTTTTGCCATCCTTACCCCCCCACTTGCCCACATGAGGCCCTTGCTGGCTATTCGTGAATGACTGGCTGCCACATGCTTCCAGCCTCCAGGACTGTAGAGAGGAGCTGCCATGTGAGGATAGAAGTTATCCAATTATCAGAGAAAAACTCTAGGGGAACTTTGACCCACACATCTATAGCCTAGAGGATAATTTTCTTTGTCACTGTTTGTTTTGGCTAGAGGAGATTTGGCAACACTTATTCATTCATTCATAAGGATTTATTGAGGAGTCTCTATGTTCCAGACATTGAACTAGACCATAAGACTAAGTTTCTGCCTCAGTTCACACTATATTAGGGAAAAGAGACTGGAAAACAGGTAAATGATAACCCAACACAAAATGTGCTAATATAATGACCAATTCTGGGATTAATAAAAATGAGAATCTGCAGGACTCTGAGCCTGGAGGGTGTGAGAAACTGGAAGAGCCCAGAAGTAAGAACAACTCTTACAGGGCAACTGCTTCTTGGGAAACAGGTCAAAACCAGCAGGAAAACAGCCTGATGACTGCTTGGGGTCTGTGAAGGCAACAATACCATCTGGACTCAATAATGGTGAAGCTAAGCCTTAATGAGGTTCAATTTGGGCTGTAAGACAAACTTTGGTTTTTCAACTTTAAAAACTCTATAACCACAGAACCTAACCCATCGGTTTCTCTCAGTTCAGAATTCACTTTGTCTCACAACTTTATTTTTCCTTGTTAATATATGAGCCAAACGTTGTAGGAGCATGGAAGACCATGCTATACATGCTTGTGTCTCCAACATCAATGCCTGGCACAGAAAACCTGGGGTGGAAGATCCTCCTGTAGAGAAGAAATGGAGAGTGAGTCTGGTGATGATCTCACTCATGCATCTGACAAATATTTACTGAGTGTATTTACTGAGTATCTCCTATGTGCCAGGCACTGTGATAGGTACCATGCAGACCCGAATTGATAAAACAGACATGGTTTCAGTCTTTGTAAGTTTAAAGTAAGTGAAAAAACACATAAACGTATGGATAGAGCATGTGTAAGCAAATACATCAGCCAATAATGACAAGTTCTAAGTTCTGTGAAGAACGCAAGAGTGAGTAGTGATAGGTAAAAGCAGAGTGGTGTCTAGTTACATAAGGTCATGCAGGGACACTTCTCTGAGGAGATTATGGGCAAACTGGGACTTAAAGGCTGAGGCATAAACAGAGGAAAGGGAGATTCAGGAAACAGAAACTGCACATGCAAAGACCCTGTGGTGGGGAGAGTTTGGTGTGTTCTAGCAAGTAAATGCAGGCCGGTATAGTGTAGACAGAGTTCAGTAGACAAAGGAGAGAAGAATATAAGGTTTAAAATGAGACAGAAGCCAGATCTGTTTTGAGGTGGGATATCCAGGTACAAATCCCAACCAGGTAGCTGGAGAAATCTAACAAGGGTCTGGGTGAAGAAAACAGGGTTGGTCATACGAAGCTGGGTGTATTCCCATGTAAGAGACAATGGAAGGCAGGGTAAGAAATAAACTCTCTAAAGCTGTGAGTGTAGAGAAGATGCCTGCAGGTCCAGGATGAACAGCCCGGGGAACAGTCCTGGGAAATGCTGTTCTCAAGGGGTGGAAGAAGTTGAGGCCAGCAAACAAAATAGTGTAGTCGTCAAAGGCAAAATCAGAGTCATAGAGCTGGGATATCTAAGAGAAGAGTTAAACAAAAAAAAAAAAAAAAAAAAAAAAAGGAGTTACTGTTTAATCACTTCCACGACTGCCAACAAGACAAGGAGATTGAAAGTGAAAGAAATGCCCATTTGCTATGGCAATAAGGACCTCCCAGGTGATTAATGAAAGTAGTTTCAGTAGAGAGGGGGTGAAGGAGGTGGAAGGAAGAGGAATGGAGGCAGGGGCTTGAGGAACTGAAAGGTAAATAACATCAAAGTCGAGTGAAGTTAGTCAAGAAATGTGGGAGAGTTCCAGTTAGGTGAAGTAACTTGGCCTCCCTCCCACTGTAAACAAAATAAAACTGGACAAAGCATATGAGGCAACTGAGCTCAGGTACTGGTCACTGTGCAGTGCAACAGTGCAGTCCCTAAGATCTTACAAGGTCAGCCTCATAATCTCCAGCTTTTCCTTGAGACAACATCTCAAGTGACACAGTGACAATGTCCTCACTGTGTTGCAGAAAGCTGGAGTCTGAGGTACTACCACTGAGTAGAGGAGGCAGAGATCAAAGTTGGAGGCCAGATGCAGTGGTTCACACCTATAATCCCAGTAACTTTGGAGGCTGAGGCAGGAAGACCACTTGAACCCAGGAGTTCGAGGCTGCAGTAAGCTATGATTGTGCCACTGCCCTCCAGCCTGGGCAACAGAGCGAGATCCCATCTCTACAAAACAAAAAGTTTAGGGAAAGAGCTGGCATTAGTGGGGCTGTCAGAGAGGAGGGAGCTGTAACTTCCCAGGCTATTACAAGTTAGTCTCAAGTCTCACGCCTGCCTTTTTCTCTAGCCTGGTTGATGACCGCTTCTCCCTACCCAGCATGTTGGGCCAACATTCTATGAACTCATATTCAAGCTTCAAGACTCAGTTCAAGTGTCACTTACCCATAGGGTCATTCCTTGGCCATTTTCCCTCCTCTGTGCACACTGCACTTACCTAACTACACCATATTCTACCGTAATTTCTGGTTTATTCATTTTTCTTCCTGGCTGTGAGCTTCTTAATAGTCAGAGCTCTGTCTTAGCTATTTCTTATATCTCCAGTATTGGCACTTAGTAGCTTTTCATGAGCATTTGTTGAGCTCTCTGACCCTTGGGGAGAAACTAAAGATAACATCTAATTATGCTCTACTGTGTTCAATAACTTTAATGTGCATATGTCTTATCTCCAACTACGCATGCTCAAGAAATATTTAAGTGACTAAATGAATAAATGAACAAGAGTAGCAATACCGTAATTAAGGACAAGGACCAATTTTGAATCTCTTATGCCTCCATGAAAGAATGTTGGGCACACACTAAATATTCAACAAATACTTGAGAAATTGGGTAATTAGCAGGAAAGTCAATAAACTCCAGATGCATCAAGAGCTGCCTCACATTTGCATCTTTGAGATGTGAGCATGGGATGGAGACTGTGCTGATGATAACTTTTAGATCTTTCATGAGCACCGCATGCCATTAACTCTGAGCTATCATATTTAAGATCTGGGCAGCAGGGGTTGGGTTGTTTTGGAGTCCCTGCTTCTCTGTCTTATGGGATAGTTGAGAACAACTGCTTACTATCTTGGGAAGCTGCCTGAGTTTCCTCCTTCTGGATGGAAACCATTAATAAACATGCTGAGTTGGTCTGATTAGCAGGTGCATGGAATAGATTTAGCTCTCAAGCCTTTTAAGCAAATCTTACTAGAGCATTTATATAATTTATTGTGTGTCTGACTCCATCAGGGGTTTAGATCAAAGTGAAATATCTGAGGTTTGATGTTGATAAAGGAGAAGTCTTACTGATGGCAAAAGGACAGCCTGTCATACACTCCCCTGAGAAGATGGCAGTCTGTGCTCCTATGTTCCCTGTCCTCCCCCAACAATGGGCCACTCACAGTCAAAAACATTAGTCACCCTATCCTCCTGGAGTCCCAGTTGTTCCAACGATACTATGCAATTTCTTAGTAATTTGGGATAGCATTCTCTAAGAGGTATTTCTAAGGCAGCAATAGTCCGAGCAAACATTTTTCTACCTGAGATTCAGCACAAATTTCTATTTTTCCCAGAAGCTTCTGATATATAGCTTCCAAAGACTTTTGAAAATACAGCTTAACTTCCTGCATAGTCTCCTTAGAGCATAATTACTGCACCACAGCACAGGTGAAAGAGCCCAGACTTGGGAGTCAGGTGACCTGGAAGAGAAAGACAGCTCTGCCTCCCACTAGGATTGTGCTCTTGAGCAAGCTGTCTTTCCTCTCAAAGCCTCAGTTTCTTTATTGGCAAGGAGGAAATTAACATCTACCTAGTAAAGTTGTAAGGAGTAGATGATGTAATGTATCTTTGTGTTATTATGTATTTTATGTGCAGAACATTATAATCCCTGTATTGGTGCCTTTTTACCTAGAAGGCTCTCAAAAAATATTTACTGACTGAATTTTACGTAAACTCAGAGCATATACCATAGGCATTTTCTGACTTATAAACTGGGTTTTTCCAGCTCTAGATGCATTTCCCCACATAAACAAAGTTATAAATTGTGGTTTGGCTGCAGATTGGTACTAACATCCCATTATTGCTAAAATACTGTATACTGGCAGTGGGGAAACACATAAAATAAAACCAGTCATTAAGTAAAACAAGAAAATATTGAATAAAAATGGTTTCATATTTATTTTGAGAGCGGTTGAGGAAAAGCAGATTTAATTTAAGGAGGAAGAAAAAGTTGTCGATAATTACTGGAGGGGATCTTCAGGGAAATTTCTGTGTATTTCCAAAAACTCTCAGTGTTGGTGCCCTGGATATTTATTCTGTTTAATTTCCCTTAAATCCTAGAACAGACTTCTTTGGTACAGGTTACCCATTAACATCAATTTTTGTCATCAACAATGACAAATATTTCTTTAAGCTGATACATGGTGAGGTTTCATGAGTAAAGTTATTTCTCAAAGAATAAGAAACAGACAAAAAGGACCAACAAATGACAGAATTTTTAATAATAACTAAGAACAAATTGAAAAAGAATTGGAAGTAAAAAGTCTTAAAAAGGAGGTGTGTGTGTGCATGTGACTATTCCCCCTCAGGCAACTGTTTTAATGAAGAGCCCTGCTGTCACAGTAGAGGGAAATGGCAGATGAGTTCTAGATCTCTGACAGGGCAACAGGGAGTGGTGGGTATGAGGTTTCAAACCAGACAGCTCCTCACAATGACTTCTGGGTGGCAGGTCAGCCATCGAGAGAACTTGGTTCCTGTTCTAAACAAGTGCATATGAGGGGTTTGTAAGACAACATGTAAGGAGAAAGCTGTGTGACCTTGGGGTGACCATGGGATGTCACTTAAACTTTTTAGATTTGAGTGGTCTCATCCATAAAATAAGAGGGTGGGACCGGAAATGCTATGAAAATTTCACTTAAGCTTTTCAGATTTGAGTGTTCTCATCCATCAAATAAGGTAGGGCCAGAAATTCTATGAAAATTTCAGTCTAAACTTTTAAAATTTTATGAGGACCTTGTGACTTAATACCAGGTAGGGTGCTCTTTCTAGCTAAGTACAAATTAAAATCCTAAGCTTTGTGAAGCCAATATGATTCTTCACTCTCACCTGCTTTAAAATGTGTCTTTCCTAAGCATCACCATGACAATTGAAAACTTTTCACTAAGAAAAGATTTCTCAGAATTATTCCTAGGCACAGGGCAAGACATTTCCAGGAAATATTAATGCATTTGGAACCTTCCCTAGAGCAAAACATCTTAGTGAGAACCCCTGAAAGAACAAGAAACAAACACTTTCCTTTCTTTTTTTTTAAACCGCGCACTTCATTTTTTCATTGTTAACTGCTGCTTTAAAGAGTGTATTTTCCAAGAGATACTTCAATAGGTTATGTGATAAATTAAATTTATGTACTAGCTTTTACCAAAGGACATAGTTTAAAAAAATCCATGGCCCACAATGTAAAATTGATCATCTTTACAAAACAATATTATGAGATTTTTAGAACCTCAGTTCTGCATATAGATGGGATAGAGGATTAGACTTGGAGCTTTTCTGACATTTTCTTTAAAAAAAAAAAAAACTGCTCATAATCTTTATTGTTAACTACTGCTTTAAGAAGTGTATTTTTAAGAGAAATTTCAGTAAGTTATGTGATAAATTAAACTTATGTACTGGCTTTTACCAAAGGATATAGTTTTAAAAATCCATGGCATGCAATGTGAAATTGATCATCTTTACAAAACAATATTATGAGGCTTTTAGAACCTCAGCCGTGCATATAGATGGGATAGAGGGTTAGATTTGGAGCTTTGCCTGAAAAGAACCTTATACCAAATATTAGGATTCCCAGGGCTCAGTGACTGGTTTAACTACCCTTAACTGAGCACCTGACCCTAAGATATTTCTTTTGTTAAGTATCTCTTGATTTTCTACATTTAAAATTGGAAAATAACTACCATTTCTTTATACAAGCTCCTATTGCTATTCTCTTATGTTTTTATTGTGGCAAACTGTACATAACATAAAATTTATCATTTTAACTTTTTTAAGTGTAAAGTCCAGTTGAATTAAGTACATTCATATGGTTGTTCAACCATCACCAACATCTATCTCCAGAACTTTTTCAGCTTCTCCAACTTGAAACTTCATACCTATTCTCTTATTTTAATAGTACTTTTCTTGATCCACTTAGAGAACATCAACCAACAGAATTCTCATAACATATACTACCTTAGTGTGGTAGTAAGGGTATAATTTTCTAGAATTATGAAGGTGAAATTGACCCTTGCACATTGGCTTGTTTGATGTCAAATGTGCTACAAGACTTATATGTTAAATTGCGATGATTAACTGCCCCCTTGGGTTACAATCAAAGGTGTGAATGTTTGAACTCTGTGATGTACATGCTCCCCTAGTAAAAAGGACAAGAGGATCCTTGCCCCTCTCAGTGAAAAATACTGAGCATCCCCTAAAAAGACTGACAAAGTTAAATATCTCCTGAAGACCAGCCTTCTAGGGAAGTGGATGAATCGGGTGGGCTGGTTGGGTCTTTCCAGCGCATTTGAGATTTTCTCCAGGCTCTACCTCTTTACTGTCTGGTGCCTCGTCACTGCCTATTTACTTTGAATTCCACTCTTTTTTGTCTATTCCCTTTACTTGTTGCTTTGGATCATCCTTGCTTCCCTGCCTCTCCTTGCCCATATATGTTAAGGGGTCCCTTACCCTTCAACCACAGCCTCACCTTCATCTTAAATAAGGACTAAGTTCCCTTTTGCTCATCCCTTGGCATTGTGGGTTAGCCTCCTTCACTCTTCTCCTGGCTATAGCTGACTAAACCTTTGCCCCTCTTCTTCCTCACCCCATCCCCTTTCTCAAGCAAGTCATCCTTCCTCTCAATCAGAGCCACAGACACTGCATTATACATTATGAAAATGTGGTTTTCTGTTTTGCAAAAACAGCGTGAATGTTAAGTCAGATAATTTGACTGAGCCTTAGCTTTCGGATGATGATTTATAGGTTAGACTCTTTCCCATTCATAGGGAAACCCCATATTGGAAATCTGAGCTCAGCCTAACTGTACTTATTCTTAAAAAGAAAAAAAAAAATGACAGAGCTTCCTAATCAGAGATACCTTTATATACATTACACTCATTTGTTTATTCACTCACCCAAGAAACATTACTCAATACCCTGCACGTACTAGGAACTATCTTAGGTGCTCGTAAAATAGCTGTGAATAATGACGACCCTCACCTCACAGGGTTTAGACTTTAGGGAAATACAGACCAGAAAATAGGCAGTTGCAATAGTATGGATAAGCAGTGTGCTAGGAGTGGTAGAGTGGGTCTGTATGAGCCATAGCAGAGGCATTTAACCAGGCTGGGGGCACAAGCAAGTTTTCCTAGGGAAGTGAAATCTAAGCAGGAACCCAGAGGAGGAGTTAGCCAAGCAATTAATAGGGAACCTGGGACATTCTGAATGCCATTTACAGGTCATGATAGTTTAGCTTTTAGTTTTGTTTTTCAAAAATTAACTGTTTCTGTTATTCAAAGAAGAAAATAAACTCTGACCTGATATGTAGGCAACAGAAGGGACTTTAAAGATGCCATCTAAATTCAGTAGAGTCGGTTTGTTCTTGGGTTAAGTAATGATGGTGTCTTATGATGACAGTTGTTTTCTTTTTGCATTTCAGTAATAAAATCATATCAAGTGGGATCCAAGAGAAGATTTTAAAACTAGCCCTAAGTGTTTCTATCTGACATTTAGGATATATTATTAGTATATGAGTAAAACAAATTGATCACATGACCAAGATTTTAAAATAAAATGTGAAAAGACCTTGTATGTATATTTGACATAAAGAATCCAGTCATCATGGCAGCTTACTGGCCAGATGTTCGAATAGGAACAGCTCTGGTCTGCAGCTCCCAGGGAGATCGACGCAGAACACAGGTGATTTCTGCATTTCCAACTGAGGTACCCGGTTCATCTCATGGACTGGTTGGACAGTGGGTGCAGCCCACGGAGGGTGAGCTGAAGCAAGATGGAGTGCTGCCTCACCCAGGAAGCAGAAGGGGTCAGGGGATTTTCCTCCCCTACCCAAGGGAAGCTGGGAGGAACTGTACCGTGAGGAATGGTGCACTCCTGGCCAGATACTGCGTTTTTTCCATGGTCTTCACAACCCATAGACGAGATTCCCTCTGGTGTCTATACTACCAGGGCCCTGGATTTCAAGCACAAAACTGGGCGGCCACTTGGGCAGACACGAAGCTAGCTGAAGGAGTTTTTCATTCATACCCCAGGGGCACCTGGAATGCCAGTGAGACAGAACCACTCACTGCCCTGGAAAGGGGGCTAAGGCCAGGGAGCCAGGTGGTCTGGCTTGGCAGGTCCCACCCCCATAGAGCCCAGCAAGCTAAGATCCACTGGCTTGAAATTCTGGCTGCCAGCACAGCAGTCTGAGGTGCACCTGGGATGCTTGAGCTTGGTGGGGGGAGGGGCATCCGCCCTTGCTGAGGCTTGAGTAGGTGGTTTTACTCTCACAGTGTAAACAAAGCTGCTGGGAAGTTCATTCCAACTGGGTGGAGCCCACCACAGCTCAGCAAGGCTGCTGTGGCCACATTGCCTCTCTAGATTCCTCCTCTCTGGGCAGGGCATCACTGAAAAAAAGGCAGCAGCTTCAGTCAGGGACTTAAATATAAAACCCCCATCTCCCTGGGACAGAGAACCTAGGGAAAGGAGCAGCTGTGGGTGCAGCATCAGCAGACTTAAACCTCCCTGCCTGACAACTCTGAAGAGAGCAGCCGATCTCCCAGCACAGCATTTGAGCTCTGCTAAGGGTCAGACTGCCTCCTCAAGTGGGTCCCTGACCCCATGTATCCTGACTGGAAGACACCTCCCAGTAGGGGCCGACTGACACCTCATACAGGAGAGCTCTAGCTGGCATCTGGTGGGTGGCTCTCTGGGACAAAGATTCTAGAGAAAGGAACAGGCAGCAATCTTTTCTGTTCTGCAGCCTCCACTGGTGATACCTAGGCGAACAAGGTCTGGAGTGGACCTCCAACAAACTTCAGCAGACCTGCAGAAGAGGGGCCTGATTGTTAGAAGGAAAACTAACAAACAGAAAGCAATAGCATCAACATCAACAAAAAGGATGTCCACTCAGAGACCCCATGCCAACGTCACCAACATCAGAGACCAAAGACAGATAAATCCATGAAGATGGGGAGAAACCAGCGCAAAAAGGCTAAAAATTCCAAAAACCAGAATGCCTCTTCTTCTCCAAAGGATCACAACTCCTCACCAGCAAGGGAACAAAACTAGATGTAGAATGAGTTTGGCAAATTGACAGAAGTAGGCTTCAGAAGGTGGGTAATAACAAACCTCCTCCGCGCTAAAGGAGAATGTTCTAACCCAATGCAAGGAAGCCAAGAACGCTGAAAAAAACGTTAGACAAATTGCTAACTAGAATAACCAGTTTAGAGAAGAACATATATAACCTGATGGAGCTGAAAAACACAGCACAAGAATTTCGTGAAACATAAAGTATCAACAGCCAAATCGATAAAGCAGAAGAACAGATATCAGAGACTGAAGATCAACTCAATGAAATAAAGCAAGAAGACAAGATTAGTGAAAAAAGAATGAAAAAAAAAAACGAAAAAAGTCTCCAAGAAATATGTGACTATGTGAAAAGACCAAATCTACATTTGATTGGTGTACCTGAAACTGATGAGGAGAATGGAACCAAGTTGGAAAACACTCTTCAGGATATTATCCAGGAGAACTTCCCCAACCTAGCAAGACAGGCCAACATTCAAATTCAGGGAATACAGACAACACCATAAAGGTACTCCTTGAGAAAAACAGCCCCAAGACATGATTGTCAGATTCACCACGGTTGAAATGAAGGAAAAAATGTTAAGGGCAGCCAGAGAGAAAGGTCGGATTACACACAAAGGGAAGCCCATGAGACTAACAGCAAATCTCTCAGCAGAAACCCTACAAGCCAGAAGAGGGTAGGGGCCAATATTCAATATTCTTAAAGAGAAGAATTTTCAACCCAGAATTTCATATCCAGCCAAACTAAGCTTCACAAGTGAAGGAGAAATAAAATCCTTTACAGACCAGCAAATGCTGAGAGATTTTGTCACCACCAGGCCTGCCTTACAAGAGCTCCTGAAGGAAGCACTAAACCTGGAAAGGAAAAACCAGTACCCGCCACTGAAAAAATGCACCAAATTATAAAGACCATCGACACTATAAAGAAACTGCATCAACTAGCAGGCAAAATAACTAGCTAACATCATATGACAGGATCAAATTCACACATAACAATATTAACCTTAAATGAAAATGGGCTAAATGCACCAATTAAAAGACACAGACTGGCAAATTGGATAAAGAGTCAAGACTTATCAGTGTGCTATATTCAAGAGGCACATGTCACCTGCAGGTCACACACAGGCTCAAACATAAGGGAGAATATTTAACAAGCAAATGGAAAGCAAAAAACAAAAAACAAAAAAAAAACCGGGGTTGCAATCCTAGTATCTGAAAAACCCCAGATTTTAAACCAACAAAGATCAAAAAGGACTAAGAAGGGCATTACATAATGGTAAAGGGATCAATGCAACAAGAAGAGCTAAATATCCTAAATACATATATACCCAATACAGGAACACTCAGATTCATAAAGCAAGTTCTTACAGACCTACAAAGAGAATTAGACTCCCACACAATAATAGTGGAATACTTTAACAGCCCACTGTCAATATTAGACAGATCAGCGAGAAAGAAAATTAACAAGGATATCCAGGACTTGAACTCAGCTCTAGACCAAGTGGACCTAATTGACATCTATAGATCTCTCTACCCCAAATTAACAGAATATACGTTCTTCTCAGCACCACATCATACTTATTCTAAAATTGATCACATAATTGGAAGTAAAACACTCCTCAGCAAATACAAAAGAATGGAAATCATAACACTGTCTCAGACCACAGTGCAATCAAATTAGAACTCTGGATTAAGAAACATACTCAAAACCTCACAACTACATGGAAACTGAACAACCTGCCATAAATGACTACTTGGTAAATAAAAAAATTAAGGAAGAAACAAAGATGTTCTTTGAAACCAGTGAGAACAAGTTACCACGTACCAGAATCTCTGGGACACACATAAAGCAGTGTGTAGAGGGAAATTTATAGCACTAAATACCCACAAGAGAAAGCTGGAAAGATCTAAATTCAACAGCCTAACATCACAATTAAAAGAACTAGAGAAGCAAGAGCAAATACATTCAAAAGCTAGCAGAAGACAAGAAATAACTAAGGTTAGAGCAGAACTGAAGATAGAGACACAGAAAACCCGTCAAAAAAATCAATGAATCCAGGAGTTGGTTTTTTGAAATGATCAACAAAATTGATAGACCAGTATCCAGACTAATAAAGAAGAAAAGAGAAGAGAATCAAATAGATACAATAAAAAATGATACAGGGGACATCACCACTGATCCCACAGAAATACAAACTACCATCAGAGAATAATATAAACACCTCTATACAAGTAAACTAGAAAATCTAGAAGAAGTGGATAAATTCCTGGACACATACACCCTCCCAAGAAAAAACCAGGAAGAAGTTGAACCCCTGAATAGACCAGTAATAACTTCTGAAATTGAGGCAGTAATTAATAGCCTACCAATCAAAAAAAGTCCAGGACCAGACGGATACACAGCTGAATTCTACCAGAGGTACAGAGAGGAGCTGGTACCATTCCTTCTGAAACTATTCCAAACAATAGAAAAAGAGGGATTCTTCCCTAAATCATTTTATGAGGCCAGCATCATCCTGATATCAAAACCTGGGGGAGACACTACAAAAAAGGAAAATTTCAGGCCAATATTCCTGATGAACATTGAAGTGAAAATCCTCAATAAAATACTGGCAAACTATATCCAGCAGAACATCAAAAAGTTTATCCACCATGTTCAAGTCGGCTTCATCTCTGGGATGCAAGATTGGTTCAACATATGCAAATCAATAAACGTAATCCAGCACATAAACAGAACCAATGACAAAAGCGACATGATTATCTCAATAGATGCAGAAAAGGCCTTCAACAAAATTCAACACACTCTCAATAAACTACGTATTGATGGAACATACCTCAAAATAATAAGACCTATTTATGACAAACTCACAGCCAATATCATACTGAATGGGCAAAAGCTAGAAGCATTCCCCTTGAAAACTGGTACAAGACAAGTATGCCCTCTCTCACCACTCCTATTCAACATAGTATTGGAAGTTGTGGCCAGGGCAGTTAGGCAAGAGAAAGAAATAAAGGGTATTCAAACAGAAAAAGAGGAAGTCAAATTGTCTCTGTTTGCAGATAACATGACTGTATATTTAGAAAACCCCATCATCTCAGCCCAAAATCTCCTTAAGCTGATAAACAACTTCAGCAAAGTCTCAGGATACAAAATCAACGTGCAAAAATCACAAGCATTCCTATATACCAAGAACAGACAGAGAGCCAAATCATGAGTGACCTCCCTTTCACAATTGCTACAAAGAGAAGAAAATACCTAGGAATATAACTTACAAGGGATGTGAAGGACCTCTTCAAGGAGAACTACAAACCGCTGCTCAAGGAAATATGAGAGGACACAAACAAATGCAAAAACATTCCATGCTCATGGATAGGAAGAATCATTATCATGAAAATGGCCATACTACCCCAAGTAATTCATAGATTCAATGCTATCCCTATCAAGCTACCACTGACTTTCTCGAAAGAATTGGAAAAAACTACCTTATATTTCATATGGAACCAAAAAAGAGCCCATATAGCCAAGACAATCCTAAGCAAAAGGAACAAAGCCGGAGGCATCACACTACCTGACTTCAAACGATACTACAAGGCTACAGTAACCAAACAGCATGGTACTTGTACCAAAACAGACATATAGACCAATGGAACAGAACGAGGCCTCAGAAATAACACCACACATCTACAGCCATCTGGTCTTTGACAAACCTGACTAAAACAAGCAATGGAGAAAGGATTCCCTATTTAATAAATGGTGTTGGGAAAACTGGCTAGCCATATGCAGAAAACTGAAACTGGATCCCTTCCTTACACCTTATACAAAAATTAACTCAAGATGGATTAAAGACTTAAATGTAAGACCTAAAACCAAAAAAACCCTAAAAGAAAACTTCTTAGGCAATACCATTCAGGACATGGGCGTGGGCAAAGACTTTATGACTAAAACACAAAAAGCAATGGCAACAAAAGCCAAAATTGACAAATGGGATCTTACTAAACTAAAGAGCTTCTGCACAGCCAAAGAAAATATCATCAGAGTGAACGGGCAACCTACAGAATGGGAAAAAGCTTGCAATCTATCCATCTGACAAAGGGCTAATATCCAGCATCTACAAAGAACTTAAACAAATTAACAATTAAAAAATCCCCATCAAAAAGTGGGTGAAGGATATGAACACACACTTCTCAAAAGAAGACATTTATGCAGCCAACAAACTACGAAAAAAAGCTCATCATCACTGGTCATTGGAGAAATGCAAATCAAAGCCACAATGAGATACCATATCATGCCAGTTAGAATGATGATCATTAAAAAGTCAGGAAACAACAGACGTTGGAGAGGATGTGGAGAAATAGGAACGATTTTACACTATTGGTAAGAGTGTAAATTAGTTCACCCATTGTGGAAGACAGTGTAGCGATTCCTCAAGGATCTAGAACTAGAAATATCATTTGACCCAGCAATCCCATTACTGGGTATAGGCCAAAAGGATTATAAATCATTCTACTATAAAGACACATGCACACGTATGTTTATTGCTGCACTGTTAACAATAGCAAAGACTTGGAACCAACCCAAATGCCCAATCAATGATAGGCTGGATAAAGAAAATGTGGCACATATACACCATGGAATACTAAGCAGCCATAAAAAAGGATCAGTTCATGTCATTTTCAGGGACATGGATGAAGTGGAAACCATCATTCTCAGCTAACTAACACAAGAACAGAAAATCAAACATCGCATGTTCTCATTCATAAGTGGGAGTATATGAGAACACATGAACACGGCAGGGGAACATCTCACACCCGGACCTGTTGTGGGGTAGGGGGCTAGGGGAGGAATACCATTAGGAGAAATACCTAATGTAAATGATGGATTGAGGGGTGCAGCAAACCACCATGGCACGTGTATAACTATGTAATAAACCTGCACGTTTTGCACATGTACCCCAGAACTTAAAGTATATTTTAAAAAGCAAACATAGCAATACTTTTATTGAGAAATAAATCTGTAAAATGACAAAAAAAAAAAAAATTCCAGTCATGTAGGAGGCACCAACAATGTCTTTTTTATACAACTCACAAATGGGAAGACGTATGTGCTCTGGTAGGAGTTCTTTACCTGGGATGCAGGGACATCTGGGGACTTCAGAAGGTCCCAAAACACTGTAAAACTATATCAAAAAATTATGTGTATGTGCATATTACTGTAGAGATGGTCCATAACTTAAATTGCATACTCAATGAGGAATCCATGTCCCCCAAAAGTTCACGAGCCAGAACTTGATAGCATACAATAATTGCTAAAAACTATTAGAGCTGGAAGGAACTTTAGAGAGTCTCTCATTTAAAATATCAGAAACTGAAGTATTCACTTGTGGATTGGGAAATGGAGGTACAATCCTCCATTTCTCAGGCAAGAACATCAAATGTGTTCTCAGGCAAGAACATCAAAGTGTAGCAGCACATAGTTTGGTTAACATAAAGCTAATTTAAAGAAGAAATTCAAAATGGTAATGACTGATAATTAGAGTGATATTTCTAAAGAGATATGTAGAGTTTTCCCTTTTGGAAAGCTTTTTTTAAGAAAAATCTGAGATATTATTTACTGTAGTTGAGTTCCTGGTTAAAGGGAAGAGACAATGTGGCATTGTAGCCCTCAAATGCTCCTACTTCTTCTCTTTCCTGGTCTATAGTAACTCCAATAAATGAAATTCACAAGTCTATCCAAGGGCAAAGGCAACATATGATCTTGTATATAAAGTTTACATTTTACATTTAAATTGTGTGTTTACTTTTTCAGCCTTGTCAACTAGAAGTAATGCAAGACTTCAGATCCTGTAACTTGTTTTAAGATGAACATAACATAAAGTCTCATTATTTGGGATGAAAGTATTTTATATTTTGTGATCATCTGGACAAAGCCCAGATTGGCATTTATCTCCGTAGTCTCAAAAATGGGTTTGGTAAATGTATTTAGAGTAGAGAAACAAGATTGAGGAAGAATGCTTAACCTGCCAGTCCCTGTTGCAAGCATTAATCTGTGTATCAAACACTAGTGGTTAATATGCTGTCTAGCAAAGACATTTATTCCTCAGACCGGGTCTAAACAAAACATTGTTAGCTAATTGCTTATGGAATTGTACTTACTTTAAATAATTCAACCACATTTTTAAAAAGAAGTATCATTTAGCTAAAAATTCACATAGCTATGCTGGGCTTTTGGCCTGATTGGTTTGTCTTATTATTATTCATCATAAAAGTCAGATGATCACAGCCTCTTAGATGAACCCAAGAAATAATATAGCAGAAACTACCTGACTATTCATTCTTGAATACAATATTCATAAAGCCACTTGCGGTAAAATTCTAATTTGTTCCTGCATTAAATAAAAATGTTATCAATTTAGAAAACCTGATGTTTAAACAAGTGAATTATAGTGTTTTTAAAAAAGAGAAATTTTAATCCTTCCTTTTTTTAATGCCTTCAATGTTTTAGTCTTTAAGATTGAATGTTAGTCAATGTCTCTGAGTCCAAAAGACTGACAATTTCATCCCAATGTTGCTGTTTTCCCCTTTATTCTTTAGAATTGGGCTCAGCCTCAGCTCAGTTGGAATGTCCATTAGGTTGATAAAGATCTCAATTCAGCTATGTAGAAAAATATACATTTTATTCAATTCCTTTTGTATCCCTTTATTTCCTCAAATGCTTGATTCTTCTATAGAATTCTTTCTTTATATCATTTCCTTGTCTATATACATTTTTGGAGAACAGCAGCTACATAAATTACTGAAATATTAGCAAAGTCAAAGACATGGAAACGTCTTAAACACAATAATTAGAGTTTGGGCTCCAAATAAACTACCTGATATGTAAATAAGTCAAATCAAGGCAACTTTAAAAAAATTTTCTCTTTTAGGGACTCTGAAAAATTTCCCTAAAGTAATTTTCATTTCAAAACTGCCAAGTGTACCAGCAAAAATCATAATTAGGCAACAGGTCACTTCAGTTGTATCTCATGGATTTCCCCTGAGAATAAACAGTGATGATAACAGTGAGCACAAGAAGCATAAAAACAGCCACATGGAGAAGGGCAAATGCCCAGGAAAACAACATTTACCATCGGATATAGGTGAGTTTTGTTCAGAGACATGGTCGGATGCTAAGGGCACCACTCTTGCAGAATGTTTCTTCATCTTTTGAAATGATTTGTCTTGTTCTCAGTGCTTCCTTTGCCTTTGTTTTGAGTGCCCTGTTCTGTAGCACACACTCTGCTGTGGCTGGTGTCTAGATGCACTTCTGCGAATGTTGCTGAAAGCTGCAAGGACTGGTTTGCTGTCTCCCTGGGAGACTATTTGCCCCACATTCAAACAATGTTTGACCTCCTCTAAAATTTTTTTTTAAAAAATCAATTGTGAGGCACAGTGGGAAACTGAAAAATGAAAGGAGAAATAAGACTGTTTTCCACTTAAAGTGCAGCAGAGTTGCTGGACTGAAGCATTGCCTTTCTAAAGATATATATAAATGTAAATGTGACTAAGGCACAGAATTTCCATGGTGCAACCAGAAGGAAGAACATACAATAATATCTTCCAGAAAAATGTTGAGTTCAGTGCACAAATCACATGAAAAGACTGTGATGTCACAGTATACACTGATTTTGATGAAGGGTGATTTAGTCGTGCCATATAGAAACTTCAAGGTTAAAATGTGTCCATAAATAGAAAAGAAACAGTTTTCTCATGGAATGGTCACAGAAATTAGCACTATATACGCATCAATGTATTCAAGATCAACACACATAGATCTGTATAGTTGCTAGATATGTGGGCACATAAGACAGGAACCCAGGAAGGAGGGACAGAGCTCAGGAGCATGAATGAGAGATTACAACTGTATGATTGTAGATGAGAAGTGGGAGTGGAGGATCGGCAGCTGGAGCTGCAGACGGTTTGCTGAGACTGTTAGTGCTCTAGGCTGACACTCACACCGCCGCCATGTCCTGCTGCCGGTATCCCTGAACACGTCTCTCTTCTTTGGGAACATGGCCAGTGACACCAGGTATGAAGATTTAGAGCATGAACTTGGTCATTATGGTCCTATAGTTGATGTGTATGTTTCGCTTGGTTTCTACATTCGCCGTCCAAGAGGATTTGCTTATGTTCAATTTGAGGATGTTTGTGATGGTGAAGACACTTTACATAATTGTGATAGCAAGTGGATTTGTGGATGGCAGATTAAAATAAAGTTTGCACTAAATCAGATGAAAGCCAAGGAAGGGAGGAATGTGTACAGTTCTTCATGCAATGATGATTATGACAGATACAGACATTCTAGAAGCCAAAGTTGTGAAAGAAGGAGATCAAGAAAGCAGTCTTCTGATTACAACTATAGAAGGTCGTATAGTCCTAGAAACAGTAGACCGACTGGAAGATCAACATAGCAGAAGCCATTCTGAATATGATAGATTCAAAACCGAAATCAATCTTTTTCAAGATCTAAATCCAATTCAAGATCACAATCCAAGTCCCAGCTCAAGGAAGAAATGAAGGTTGAATCACATTCTAGGTCTGCATCTCACACCACAACTAGAGGCACCTCGAAAATAGATTCCAAAACACATTATAAGTCTGGCTCAAGATATGAGAAGGAATTAGGGAAGAAAGAACCACCTAGATCCAAATCTCAGTCGAAGTCACAGTCTATGTCTCGGTCAAAATCTGTATCAAGCCTTGGACTAGTCCTGTGTTCACTGGCCACTGATAATATAAGCCATGATCATTTTTAGGCATGTATCATTCACTTATTCATAGTTTGGTTTACCTAAATTATCAGGAATACAGTGTTGCAATTATGATTACAAAGACACTTGTTAGTTTTCCCTGTACGAGGCAATGATCATAATCAAAATGATATGCTATTGAGAAGCCACTCTTAAGAGTCAAGTTTGTTTAATATTATAGGGTGCTACCAATTTGTGGTGTCTCTATATATTTTTGTAAAGATTCCCATTTTTTATGCTTGAAGTATTTGGTGAAAAGATGTGGTTGACCATAATTTGCAACATTATTTTATTACAAATAAACTTTCATATTTGTATTTGGTAGAATTGTTAACCTAGAAATGTAGCTTGCTAATAAGAATGACAGAAAAGTGAAGTCGTAGCTACAGTACAATACTGACTGCTCAGACACATTTAGGTTCAGGGCGGACATTTATGTCTTGTCAAGATATCTATACCCATGATAATTATTTATGATGAAGTGTGGATTAGTTCTTTTGTTAACCCCACTGTCTTAGGGAATTATGCCAACTGGGTTACGTAGTATTTTCAGGGAGACTGAGTTTTTGACTGAAATGTGGAGGCTTCACTGCTTTTTTCTGGTTCCTATGAAGATTTTGGAACATAGACAACATCACAAAAACTCACCTTAAAATGGCAAAAATAATTTTAAAGGGAAAAAATGTTCTTATATAGTTATTATAAAGTTTAAGGAGCACTGTTGATCATAATATTGCTTAGTTTTCTTACAGCTGTTGGAAGCAAGCTTTGTGTGTTCATAGTGTAAAAGAACTGAAATTTTGATGCTTACAGCATGGGCCTGTGCATTTCTATCAAAATTTGCCTGCCTCGTTATGAGGGAAGTTTGCTTTTCCCACCTCAGTTTATTTAATATGAGACAAGTTGAAAGACAACACTCATTCTAGGTGATTCTGTGGTACCATGAAATTTAAAGTAATTTTGGAAAGAGGATTAGTCAGTTTTAAGCAAGAGTCACATCTTCTGAGTTTTTGATTATCAGTGTGGTAACTGACTAAAAATGAAGAACTAATATCCTTAACCATTTGTAATTTCTAGTATTTCTCCGAAACATCATTTTGGGGACAAAAGTGACTTGACATGTCCAATCTCCATTTCTGAATAAAAAGCTAAAATTAAAAAAAATCTCAGATTGCTTGCTTACAGATATAAGTAAGAATTATCACAGAGAAACGATTCCTTTTAGAGGATTACTTTTTTCAATTTTGGTTGTAGTAATCTAGGCTTTGCCTACAAAGAACAAAACAATGGTTCTGAAATACTGTTGTGGAATGTGTTTAAAGGACTGATTCTAGAACCTTTGTATATTTGATAGTATTTCTAACTTTCATTTCTTTACTGTTTGCAGTCAGTGTTCATGTTCTGCTATGCAATCATTTATATGCATGTTTAATTTTTTTTTAGATTATCCTGGATGTATAAACAACAAAAAGCCTATTTAAAACTGTAGCAGTAGTTTGCAGTTCTAGCAAAGATGAAAGTTGTGGGGTTAAATTTTGTATTTTCTCTCTTATAGAAGCTTCTAGAATGGTATTTTTGTACATTCTTTTTAACAAATATTGTGTACAACCTTTAAAACATGAATGTCTGGATCAAAACAGGACCCAGCTTATTTTATGCTTGCTGTAAATTAAGCAAACATGCTATAATAAAAACAAAATGAGGGAAAAAAAAGAGTAGACGAGGAGTCACAGGGAGAGCTCACAGGAGGTAAAGAAAGGCAGGCCTTCAAGGATCCCTGAAGAATACTAATTTCTTAAAAAATAGACTGTATTTTTTAGAATAGTTTTAGGTTCACAGCAAAATTGAGAAGGTTCAGATATTTCCTATATACTTCCTGCCCCTACACATGCATAGCCTCCCCCATTACCAACATCTCTCCCACAGTGGCACGTTGATTACAATTGATGAACCTACGCAGACACTGTGTTATCACCCAAGGCCATCGTTCACATTAGGGATCACTCTTGGTGTCATACATTTCATAGGTGTGGTCTTTTTTTTAATCTTTTTTTTTGACAGAGTCTCACTCTGTTGCCCAGGCTGGAGCGCAGTGGTGCGGTCTTGGCTCACTGCAACCTCCAACTATGGGCTTTTGACAAATTTATAATGACATGTATCCACCCTTGGAGTATCATACAGAATACTTTCACTTCCCTAAAAATCCTCTATGCTTTGCCTCCCTCCCTTTCCATCCCTCCCTCCCTTCAATCTATGACAAACACTTATCTTTTCACTGTCTCAATTCCTTTGCCTTTTCCAGAATGTCATATCATTGGAATCATACAGTATACAGCCTTTACAGAATTGGCTTTTTTCACTTAGTAATGTGCATTTAAGTTTCCTCTATGTCATTTCATAACCTGATAGCTCATTTCTTTTTAACACTCAATAATATTCCAATGTCTGCATGTACCACAGTTTATCCATTCACCTACTAGAGGACATCTTGATTGCATCTAAGTCTGGGCAGTTATGAAGAAAGCTGCTCTAACTATCCATGTGCAGGATTTTTTGCAGACATAAGTTTTCAACTCCTTTGAATGAACACCAAGGAGTGAGATTACTGGATTGTATGGTAAGAGTATATTTAGCTTTGTAAGAAACTGTCAAATTATCTTCCAAAGGTGCTATACCATTTTGCATTTCCACTATAATAATTCAGAATTCCTGTTGCTCCACATGCTCTCCAGCATTTGATGTTGTCAGTGTTCTGATTTGGGCCATTCTAATAGATATGTAGTGGTATCTCATTGCTCTAATTGGTATTTCCCTGATGACAGGTGATGGGAAAGAATACTAACTTCTAAAAAACTTTTTATTTTGAAATAATTTGAGACTCACATAAAAGTTGCAAAACTTGTACAGAGACTTCCCATGTACCCTTCACCCAGCATTTTATCACATATATAGATTTGTGTAACCACCACCATAGTAAGATATAGAACAGTTTCATCACCCCCAAACTCTCTCATGCTTTCCCTTTTTAGTCTCCTTCCTCTATCCCAGCCCTTGACAACTACCTATCTATTATCCATTACTATATGTCGTTTTGAAACCATTATAGAAATTAAACCACACAGTATATAACATTTTGAGATTGGCTTTCTTCACTCAGCATAATGCCCTGAGATGTATACAAGTTGTGTGTATCAATCATTGTTTCTGTTTATTGTGGAGCAGTATTTCACAGTATGAATCTACTATGGACAGAATGCTAACTGTAAGGGAACTAAGAGCAGAAAAGGAACCTGCATATGAGAATGAGAAAGATGGAACCAGAAAAGGGGATGTAGGAGAGTTAGAATCCAGCATTAGAGGAAGGTAGTGCTTCAAGGAGAATGATGTGCTCAGCTATGTTAAAGTTGTAAAATGAGATAAGGACTGAGAATTTAGCAGCAACAACCACAACCAGCCATGTACTGAGCACCCACCAGGTGCTAGGAATGTGCTAGGCTCTGGGATAAAATGAGACATGTTCCTGCTCTCATGGAGTCTAAAGAGGCAGGTGAAACTAATCACCTATCTCACTAATAAAATGTAAGTTGTGATAAGTCCGGTTGAAGGCAAGGGAATAGTGCTATGAAGATGTATAACAGAAGGATGTGGCCTTATCTAGAGTACATCCCCTCCTTCCTTCCTTTATTCTTTCATTCACTGTACCAAATTTGAGTGTCTACTGTGTGCCAGCTTTGTGCTCAGTCATGTAAACACATGTGGGCAAGATTCTTATGTTCATGGTGCTTTAAAGTGTGGGAGTGACGTTTGAACTGAAAGATAAGAATGACAAGAAGGAGTGAAGTGGGTGGAGTATGGCAGGTGGCAGCAGCATCATTCATTGGAAAAACTGAGAAAACTCCTGTGTGGCTGGAATGCAGTGAGTGAGTAAGGAATTCACAGGTGAGATAAACCTGTGAAGGCAGGCAAGGGCCAGATACTGCTTCGGGCCATGGGGTGAGATTTGGATTTGGGGTGAGATTTTTCCCCCTAATTCAAAGCTATTGCATGGTTTTAAGCAAGAAAGTCTGCCGATTTTGTTTGTAGTTTTAAAAGATCACTGTGGTAACTGTGTGGAGAATGGACTAGGATGGAGAAGAGAGTTCAGGTGAAAGATAGTGGCTTCACCTAGAGCAGTGAGGTGGAGATGAAGACAAGTAGCTAGAGCTGAAACAGTTTCAGAGACAGACATACCAAGCTTTGATGATGGATTATCCAATCCAAGTCAGGGAAGGGATAGAGGCAGAAGATGAGGGATCAGAAGTGTTAAGAAAACCCCCTTGACTGGTTGCAGCTTATGCCTGCAACCCCAGGAGGCTGAGGCAGGAGGATCACTTGGGGCCAGGAGTTCAAGACCAACCTGGGCATCATAGTGAAACTCTGTACCCACCAAAAAGAAATTAGTAAGGTGTGATGGCATGCACCTATCATCCTAGCTACTTGGGAGGCTAAGGCGGGAGGATTCCTTGAGCTCAGGAGTTTGAGGCTGCAGTGAGTTATGATCATGCCATTGCGCTATAGACTGGGTGATAAAGCAAGACTCTTTCTCAAAAAAAAAAAAAAAAAAAGAATAACCTCCAAATATCTGGCTTTTGCAACTGGGTGGATATTTTTGTCCTTTACTGAACAATAGGAGAAAAACAACTATGGGGGAGAGAGGAGTACTCACTGAAGTGCGGAGAGGGGTGGGAAGGAGACTAAGCGGCTCATTTCAGATGTGTTAAGTTTGAGAAATATATCACATCCAAGTGGGGATGTCAAAAAGGCCTGTTGCTCAGAAGATAACACTGGGCTAGAGAAATATGGGAATAGTCAGCTGAGAGATGTTTAATTGTCACAGGGTTGGGTGAGATGAGCTAACACACAGCACTACAAGAGGAACCAGCACTGAGCTCCAAGGCCACCAACATTTAGATGTGAGGTTGAGATGAAGCCAGTAAAGGAGACAGATGCTTAATTAATAAGCATCTGCAAAACTAAAATTCAGGAAGGCCTCAAGAATGGCAGCTTAATATGTCAAACTTGAAATGCCACAAGAAATTATTTTCCAGGAATTACAAACATATTCTTGGAAGCTAATGAGCTGTTTTGATTTCTGAGAACAAATTTAAATAAGTTTGAGAAATTGCATCAAACAATTTATGCCAGTGTATGTAATTACGCCAACACATATGGCACCTAAAAACCACTCACTACTTCAACAGCATGTGAAAATGTTAGCGAAGCAAGGGAAAATGGAGCCTTAACTCATAACTTCCTGGCTACACCAGGTGAAGTAAAACAGCTTTTACTTCCATGTAGGGTCTTACTGTTGATTGGCTGGAGTAGGTTTTGTATGCTGTTAATGGGTGGCTTTAAGAAAATTATCCGAAACTGCCACAGCGATCCAGTGTTTGCTTCACAATCTCCAAGTTAGACAATGGAGACATTAAGAGAGCAGGAGAACCAGTAGGAGTTAGGCACAGTTTAATTCTCTGCAGAAACCCAACCAAGCTTAAACACTGGGCGCTGACTCCTCCAGATGGAAATGGGAACAGCCCGATGGGAACTGTTTTCAGGACACTGGATTTACTTACTAAACGTGTAGACCTCACTAACATGTTTTTGAAAACTTATGTTCTACTCTTTATTGCAGAGGTTGCACTGAAAATACCATGCACGGTAGCTCTACTCCTTGTGGGGTTTATAACATATTTGCAGCACACTTGTAGACTGCTTTAACAGCCAATAAGGAATGCTCATATACCCCACTCCATGTTATTCTTCCATTAATTAGTGAGGCAGTTACTATTATCTTTACTTAAGAGATGAGAAAAGCAAAGCTGAAAAAGCTTGATAAAAGCAATTTGTCATATGAACAACAGCTTTCCAAATAGATATTCTACTGATTGCTTTATTCCAGAATTACGTATTAAACACTTGCTATGGGTCAGGGATTGTACTAAGATTTGGAAATATAAAAATAAGTTAGATAACGATTTCTGCTTGCAGTCTACTGATATTTTTGGTGGGTATACCAGATAAAATCCCATGCTCTATGCCAGATAGACTTAGACTAAAATTATTTGTTATTCATTTGATTCAAATTTAACTGAGCATACTAGTTTTCTATTTGCAAAATCTGGCAACCCTATACATTATCAGAGACTTTTTAATGAACCACCTAGGCCAACAAAGCCCTCCTTGTTATTTTTACATTATAAAAACTGACTCCAAATGCTTTATTTTACAGAAATATTACAACTGCCAACAAAATGCATGCCACAGACTAGTGTTTATTAACCACAGCATTAACCACAGCAGAACCAGTCACAAGGTTCTAGTCAAGGAGAGCTTCATCCCTGAATGAATCGCATGTAAAAGTGTTTTTAGTTTATACAAAGAAGCTTTGCATATGTTATTTCACTGGACCTTAGAGCAATTGATCTTAATTCCAATTTATAGATAAGGAAACCAAGGCTTAGAGTGGCCAAGTGACTTTCTTGGGAGTGAAAAATAAATCCTGGGACTCTGAAACAAGTCAACAAACCCATCAACCTATAGAAAAAAGTGCCTCTTTTTCTATAGGATGCTGGATGCTGATGACAATAACAACAGCTGAAGTAGAATCTTACAACTGAACTCCTCCTCCTTCAGTTTTGCATTGTGGAGAACAATGCAATCAGCGTCTTGTCCCTCAGATCCTAAAGTCAGAATGCGTCTCCTAACCCCACCTGTAAAAGAGACCTCTCTGGAGGAAGCTGTTGCTGTGCTGTAGTGCCCAGCTCCTTGACCCTGTGGTGGCGATGGGAAGTGCTTCTCCCTGCAGTCTTACATATTTTATAAAGAAACACATGCAAATGTCCAAATACATAAAATGAGATCCTCTCCGAGGAAGGTTTAGCTTAGGAGTAATGTACTAGAAGCAGGCTCAATCTTCCAGGCTATTTGAAGGAGGTGCTAAAAGTTGCCTCTAAAAGGAATTACCGCCATTAGACTGTACCATTTTACATATTCTAAATTACTGTTTTAATATAATGTAATACAAACATTATTACAAACACTGAGGAGACTAGGGCATGAAGCTACCTGGTTTCATATGAGAACTAAAAATAAAATCCTAAGCCCGTGACTGAATGAGCCCCTCTTGGCAAAAGGGACCCCAAAGAGATTAAAAACTGAGTCTTGGCCATGATGAGACAGGAGGTCAGACACACTTCCTTATACCCCGTCTCTTTTGCAGTTTAGACACAACTGACCAGCATTAATATTAAAATAGAGATCATATTGACAGATGGAATGCACTCCTTGTGGTAATAACAAATTATAAATGAGACCTATGGTCATACTGGGCAGGAGTTAAGCCACCCTCCCCTAGATAAGAATAAACTATGTCCTAACTGCCACACGATTTCTCTTTCTCTAGCAGCTAAACAAGCCTTGGCCTCCTGATAAGCAATATTGAAACAATTGCAGCTCATCCACTAGCAGACTCTGAATAACTGACACCCTATTCCACAAGTAATAGCTACAGCTTTGTTTGGTTAGGACTGATTTCAGTAACTTTCTCCTGATAAGAGACCACTGACCATTGACTGGTTCTGGCTGGTTTACAGAGGCTGCACACTGAGTGCCTTTATGTCCCTGTGTCATCTTCTGATGTACAGGGCCTAATCGTAATGCATTTAAAGGTTAAGTCTCTACCAGAATGGAGTGATGAGTTCATATGTGGCTACAGTAAAAATTTCTAGGGATTTAGACAATGTGCTAGGTATTCACTATATACATACATAGTTAACAAAGAAAGGCAGGGAGAGGAGGAGACAGAGAGAGAGAGAAAGAATCTGACTTATTTCTAAAATAGACTGTACTTAATGAAATTATGCATATGGTAGCAAATATGGGTGTTTACTGAAAAGTAGAGTCAAGTTGGAATTCCTTTCTTCTTTATTTGGTGGCCAAATTTCTCTTCTTAATGAGATTTGATTAACAAATTAAAATTGTATATATTTAAAAAAAAAAAAAAAAAGGTTAAGTCTCAGCCCCAGAGTGAACATAGGTTGTATGTAACATGCATGTTTGTTCAGCTCACATGTGTTAGGGGCCCCTTTGTGAATATTCATAGCTCTTCTTGTAAGCTGTTGAATACATACATTTAGGCAATCCATTCAGCATAAATCTCCTGCGGCAACCCTTACTTCTTTGAAATGCTTGCTTCCAGTTTCAGCCAGAGGCCCACCTCCCAAACTGCAGGGTGCACCCTTTAAATAAATAAAGTCTCCTTTCAAATTTATAATTGTGTGATTTTTCAGTTGACATGTGTTTTATGGAACCAAAGGGGACTAAAACAAGAATTAGCCCTTCTGACACAAGGAAGGCTACTACAGGAAAGGCAGGTGGCTGGAGGGAACAGATGTTACTCTTATGTGTCCCAAACCCCTTCCTCTGGATGACAGCCATGATTTTCCCACAAGGAACCACCTCTCTTCCACTCTAAATCTATATGGTTTAGGTCAGAGGTCCCCAACTCCTATAGAATGCAAGCCTAGAGTTGGGGTCATCTTTGCCACATACACACAAAATGGAGAGAGACCAAGTGTTCATTCTTTCAAGCCTTACCTGAAGTCAAACATTTCCTGGACTTTTCGGTGTCATAAACCCCAAAATTCTCCTTTTATTTCTGAGCCCCAGTTTGAGTTAGGAGTCTATTACCTGTAAGTGGAGGCATTGGAACCATTTTAATGGCCTTAAACAAAAGAGGCTGATGACCTTTGACCTAATCAGCTAATGCCAGTATTTAGAAAACTATTTGAAAAATAACCTCAGCCGGGCGCGGTGGCTCAAGCCTGTAATCCCAGCACTTTGGGAGGCCAAGACGGGCGGATCACGAGGTCAGGAGATCGAGACCATCCTGGCTAACATGGTGAAACCCCGTCTCTACTAAAAAATACAAAAAACTAGCCGGGCGACGTGGTGGGCGCCTGTAGTCCCAGCTGCTTGGGAGGCTGAGGCAGGAGAATGGCCTAAACCCAGGAGGCGGAGCTTGCAGTGAGCTGAGACCCGGCCACTGCACTCCAGACTGGGCGGCAGAGCGAGACTCCGTCTCAAAAAAAAAAAAAAAAAGAAAAATAACCTCATTAGCTAAGTTAGATTAAGTCAATTACAGAGTCTGAGCTAACAAGAGATAAAGAGAGATGACCCCAAATTACTACACTGCCTGTTTCTTACCCTAAATATATCCTGCCTCATTAATGACACAAGATATCCCTCTTCTCTCTCTTTTTTTTTTTTTTTTTTTTTTTTTTTTTTTTTTTTTTTTTTTTTTGAGACGGAGTCTGGCTCTGTCGCCCAGGCTGGAGTGCAGTGGCCAGATCTCAGCTCACTGCAAGCCCCGCCTCCCGGGTTTACGCCATTCTCCTGCCTCAGCCTCCCGAGTAGCTGGGACTACAGGCGCCCGCCACCTCACCTGGCTCATTTTTTGTATTTTTTAGTAGAGACGGGGTTTCACTGTGTTAGCCAGGATGGTCTCGATCTCCTGACCTCATGATCCGCCCGTCTCGGCCTCCCAAAGTGCTGGGATTACAGGCTTGAGCCACCGCGCCCGGCCCCCTCTTCTCATTCTACTTTTGTGAAACCATTTTCTCATCTTCTTGTAACTATGTGCATAAATTAAAAACAGAATATTCATTGAGGATTCCCCATTTTCCCCACCCCTATGTTAGTATAGTGTTTCCTGCTTGGGATCAGCTAAGGTCTATAAAATTTTATGTTGGTTCATTATTATGTTCAGTTTGGGTTTACCAAACCACAAGAGCCATGGGCTCTGTATTCAAATAAAGGTCATATTTATTTGTTTCATTAGTGCCAGATACAATTTTAAAATATCTCCAAGTGAAGCTCCGATAATTCCATATCAAAATAATTCCAGGACATTATTGCTTTCTTGGTGAAGGGCCCAGTACTTTATTAGGTGATGTGGCAGAGGACAAGGTATTCATCCCAATTTATCCCATAAATGACAACTGTTAAGTCTACTAGTCTACTAGTGCATAGGTCTACTAATCATGAGTCTACTCGTATATCTAACTACTACAATTTATGGAGCAAAACTTCTGCCTTAGAAAGTTGGGCCTCACTGATGTTTGGAATAATAAAGGGAAAACATGGGCTGATCTGTCCAGGATAACCGTAAGAAACTCTTTTTAGCTCATGGTGCCCATCAACATCATGGTCATGTGTGACCATTATCTCACTTTTAGCTTCAAGAAACAAACTTTTCTTCAAAGCCAACAAAGACCTCTCCCTTTTTCTATATTAAACATTTCTCCTCTCCTCTCAATACAATATCTTCCTTTCAATATCACAACTTATATCCCACAATAAATGACCTGGTCCCTAATCTAGAAAGGCAGGCACAAGAGGGAAGAGAGAGTTAAAGTTTCTCTCCAATGGTCTCTGCTGGTTTCCTTATCTTCTGTAATGTGCTGTAAATGTTCCAGGAGGATCTGTGTGTTCCAACATCTTGACTTTATGGTGTTTCCAACGTACTGGCAACCAAAATTCTGTAAATCCCCACTGAATAGAGGAAAGATAAAGAATCTGTCTCTCTCTATCTAATTCCTAATCACAAAAAGTACTGACAAAAAAGAGATACAGAATTCCTCCAGACTTTAGAAAGGAAAAAGAAAATGTATAAAAACTTCAAGCCAAGAGAACACATGGGGCTTGAACCAATTGCAAACTTAGAGCTGTTTTCTACCTCTTAAATTGTGACTCAGAGTAACTCCCCTGTATCATTTTGGTATACATCTCCTACACTTAACAAATTGCAGCAACACCTTTTTACATGTGCCAAATAGTACTTCAAGAGCATTGAAAAGGATATTGTATTTGTTACTTATTCAATGAGGCATTATCTCCATTTTATGAATGAAAATACTAAGACTCAGAGAAGGTAAGTAAAATAACTGAGGTTATACAGCAAGTATTGTCACACAGAGCCCTGATATATCATTTTGGATAATATATTTCCATAAGTTTGATTTATACAGATTACCTCTGTCAAAATAACACTTAGAAAAGATAATCACTTTTTATGTTCAGTCCTTAAAGAAAGCCACTTGAGATGAGAAAAGAATTAGCTTAAATTTTACAAACAATATTAACATAAAAATAGAACTCAGATAGATCTGATTGAAGGCAATTTATATAGCATGAACTTTATAAAATGATAGAAAATATAAGTTTATGTGAACTATAAATTAATTGATAAATAGTGGCTGACTCTGCACACCAATGTAATGGTTTTCTGGTCTTTTTAACAATTCATTTTTCTTACTAGAAAGCATTACCACACAAAAGTGAAAATCAATACAATATTATAAAGAAGCAGTTGTTCTATAAACAAACACTAACTAGCCTTAGAGAGAAAGCAAAGGTAATCATTTATAAGATGTAAGCCTTTTTCTATTCAATATCAGAAGCACCTATTGCATCCTAATTATTTACTCAGAGGAAAGATGATCATAAACATGCTAACTTTAAAATAGAGTATTTTTTAAATGAGCCTATGATAAACAACATTGTCTCTCAGTTTCACTGAAAATCTTACCAAAGCCAACAGAGATGGCCCCAGAATAAGATGCCAGAGACTGGGATTTCCAGGTGAACCTAATCCCTTTGGGCCTCAGTTTCCTCATCTTTAAGATGAAAGAGACTGGATGACCCTAGTCAGCAAAACCCAATAAAACAGAAACACCCCCAAAAATAACAAGAGAGGAAATCTAGATACACTTTCTAGCTGAAGATTTGAAATTAGCCTGTTAAAGTCATGATCTGTTTTAAGAAAACTCAAGACTTAAGCCTCCAAAACCACAAAATGGATAAACTGGGAAGGGATTCTATTAGAAAATGATTCATTCTGTAATGCTTTTAAATGTCAATATTTCATAGTACCATTAAAACATGATTTAATTTAGAGTAAAAGGAAACAAAATTTATAAAAGTTTTAACACTACAGCTATTACATAGGACAGCTATTATACTGCAGCTATTACCTAGGATACTTTGTATTAAGAGGCAATACTTTACCCTTGCACAGACATATTTATGAAGATAAGCAACACTCACCTGTCTAGATTCACTGATGAATAGCACAGTCTTAAGAAAGGTGCGTATAAATAACTTCTAGGCTTACAAGTCTGTTTTCCTAAAAGCCATTATTTGGGAATTACTAAAGATTGAGTAACTTGGATGTACCATTGGGGACTGCACAATCAACTCTAATCTATAAACACAAATATCCATTGCATTAACACAAATACATAGTCTCTATTTCTGGAATGTCTGCAAATCTGGATTGCTTGACCCTAGAGATTCATTAGAGGTTAATTGCCTTATTTTATTACTTTGTCCCACAGTTGCCCATGAATAAATAAAATAGCAATAAGGCCACTTGCTAAGGTGAGATGGGGAGGTGATCGTTAACCTTATCTAGACAAACTCCTAAGTAACCACGGTTGCAATCGCCATTTCTTTCTATGTTTAACTCT
This sequence comes from Colobus angolensis palliatus, assembly GCF_000951035.1. Lineage (NCBI taxonomy): Eukaryota > Metazoa > Chordata > Mammalia > Primates > Cercopithecidae > Colobus > Colobus angolensis. Next base: position 6,047,737 of record NW_012119265.1, read on the forward strand.
TTCCATTGTTAGTGAAGGTATTTACATTGAAGACCGAGTGCTAGTGGAAAAAAAAAAACCACAACACTCCTCTTTCAGGGCTGATTTTATATAAACAACAAATTAACTTGTGCTTAGGTGATCATTTTGCTTTTCCACAAAAGGTTATCTTATTAATGGCAAACACCATATTTTATAAGATATAGATTTTTTCAAAGTCTAACAACCTTCAAAATAAAAACTTGTTTTAGAGCTAACAGTGTCTTACAATCACTGTTAGCCATGTGGCCGTTGTCTTGGAATGCGTGAACTTCACTGTAATTCCTGGTGGCATTACTGGACAACTTCAACCCCTTGATGTTTCAGTCCACACGCCATTTAAGGACTATCTGAGGAAGAAATAGGAATCCTGGCCTTGTCTGAAAAGCTTCCACTGATATTGAAAAATATTCTTTGCATGAACAAACTTTGGTTAAGCTCCTGAACCTTTTCCTAGACCCATCTGTGTTCTTCCTTATAAAATCCAGTTTTAGAAAGAACCCCGCTAAGTCGGTTTAAGCAGAATCCTCATCCTTCACACCCGATCACCCTCAATATGTAATCAGGTTCCTCATCCTCTACCATCCCCCAGGCGATGTCTGATCTCCCTGGCCTGTCCTCAGCAAGAATCCTATTAGGTCAGTTAGCCAGAATCCCCATTAACCTGATCTTTCCTCTTATTAATTTTCTAACCACAGACCCTCACTCTGTTCCTTGACTTAAAATTTCCACTTGCCCATGCTTTATTCAGAATTGAGCTCAGTTTCATGTGGAAGTCTCTTCCCTTATTGCTCTGGTTCCCAAATAAAACCTCTTTTTAGTGTTTTCACTATTGTCCAGCTCTGATTTCACTTTGACGATAACTTCTGGCAAGACTTTTTAAAATGCCAGCATCAGATACTACACCTCAGGTGTCAAAAACTTGGAAAAAATTCTGAAGGCAATCATAGAGCACTATTGGAAGAAGAAATGATACATCATCATCATTCTTGATGGCACAGAGGATGCTACAGCATGGAAAATACGGACCTCAAAAATGGAATTGATGAGTAATTTGTATGATATGGGCATTTAACTGTTTGTGTATTAACAACAGAGACAGTTAATCTAAAACAAAATAATTTTTAAAACCCAAGAGAGATAGCTGCTAACACTTTATATTTAAAGAAGCCTAAAAGAGCCATTTCAAATAAACATAAAATAAAAATTCAAAACAATATGAAAACAATATGTCATAGTTTATTGCCATCTTTTTCTTAAAGCTACATAACACATTCATGTACCTTAAAATCTTAGATTCAATAACATGCAGTGGGTTTCAGTTCAGATGCCACATGCAGTGAGTTAGTAGTGGCTGTTTCAAGAATAAGCTTGAGAGTCTTCTCCCCAAAACTATATTCCTCTCCCCTTTTCTTAATTTTTCAGTTAAAACTATAAATATGGATGGTTTATGGACCTTTCTTAAAAAGGAGAAAGGAAACTCAGCTTTTAAGTATGTACAAAGCATATTTGTTTCTTTCTGAAAAATAAAATCTAAGCTTTATGCAAGCTCTCTAGCAACACCCTGCATGATCTGATCTTTGTAGAATCACTCTCCCTCACATTAGCTGTCAGGTAAAATACAGGTAATATATTGCAAAGACTTATACTAGAAATGATTTATTGTTTATTTAAGCTGAAATTTAACTGTGTGCACTATATTTCTAGTTACTGAATCTGGCAGCCCTACCACTCACTCACTCTGCTTCAGTTACCCTGGCCTCATCTCTGTCCTTCCTGTCTGCAGACTTGCAGTTCACTTCTTTGTCTGCCTACCTATTTCTCATCTTTCAAGTGGCACTTAAGATCACTCCTCAGAGACGCCTTCCTGATTTCTTAACCTAAATCAGCTCCTCTGTTGAAACTTCTCACACGTTTTCCTTTCCTTCACATCATAGCTTGTGTCCCAATTTATAATTACTCCCTTTATTTGTGTGGTAATGTGCTTCACTTTTGCATGAGTTTCCTCTTGTTGCTGTAACAAATTACCAAAAGATAATGGCTTAAAACAACACAGATTTATTATATTGCAGTTTTGGTGGTAGAAGTCTAAAATTGATTGGCAGGGCTACATTACTTCTGGAGGTTCCAGGGGAGAACACTTTCATTGCTTTTTCCAGTTTCTAGAAGCTGCCTGCCTTGTTTGGTTCATGATCCCCATGTCGCCCCTGATTTTGTGCTCACATCTCCATCTCTGACTCTGACCCTCCTGCCTCCTCCTTATAAAGGAAACTTGTGATTACCTTGGGCACATGCAGATAATCTGGGATAATCTCTCCACTTCAAGATCCTTGATTTATTCACAGCTGCTATGTTCTTCTTGCTATGTAAGGTAACACGTTCACAGGTTTAGGGGATTCCAATGTGGACATCTCTGAGGAGTCATTATTCTGCCTACCACAGCATGTCATAGACTATGGAAATGGGCCACGTCTATTTTTTGCCACTGTATTTCTAGTGGCTGGCATGTGATGGGCACTAGGTAATGTTGGTAAAATGAATGAATATATCTTTTTTGTTGCCCTACTTAAAAGCAAATCACCAAATCCCCCCAAAATTTACCAAAGGGAACTGATGACTCAATACTGAATTCAGAGATTTGATATTTCAAAAGTTTTTCTGGGGCAGGTGGGTAAGAAACACTACCTGTGCCCTGCAGCCTCAGACATGCACCTCATGTCTCAACGCCTTCCTTCATCTCTCTTTCCTTTCAGAAGCACTGGGTGTATTGGACCTTTCCCTCGTCTTTAAACATTCACCTCTCTTAGCTTCCAGGATGCTATATCTTCCCGGAGTTCCCCCTACTTCCCCAACAGTTCCTTCTTAGTTTGCTTTTCTAATGTGACTCTTCCACCTGGTCATTAATGTTGGAGTGCCCGAGGTCCGGTCCAGGGTCCGTTCTCATCTATTCTCACTCATTCCTCTGAGAGATCTCATTCAGGTCTACAGATTTAATATTACCCATAGGCTGATCATTCCAAATTGTCTTTAGCTTTGGCTTTCCCACAGCTCAAAATATCTCACATGCAGCTTCCTACTTGGTACCCTTACTGGAATTTTTTTTTTTTTAATTATACTTCAAGTTCTAGGATACATGTGCACAACGTGCAAGTTACATATGTATACATGTGCCATGTTGGTGTGCTGCACCCATTAACTCGTCATTTACATTAGGTATATCTCCTAATGCTATCCCTCCTCCCTACCCCCTCCCCACAATAGGCCCTGGTGTGTGATGTTCCCCTTCCTGTGTCCGAGTGATCTCATTGTTCAATTCCCACCCATAAGTGAGAACATGGGGTATTTGGTTTTCTGTTCTTGTGATAGTTTGCTGAGAATGATGGTTTCCAGCTGCATCCATGTCCCTAAAGGACACGAACGCATCCTTTTTTATGGCTGCATAGTATTCCATGGTGTATATGTGCCACATTTTCTTCATCCAGTCTGTCACTGATGGACATTTGGGTTGATTCCAAGTCTTTGCTATTGTGAATAGTGCCACAATAAACATACGTGTCCATGTGTCTTTATAGCAGCATGACTTATAATCCTTTGGGTATATCCCCAGTAATGGGATGGCTGGGTCAAATAGTATTTCTAGTTCTAGATCCTTGAGGAATCGCCACACTGTTTTCCACAATGGTTGAACTAGTTTACAGTCCCACCAACAGTGTAAAAGTGTTCCTATTTCTCCACATCCTCTGCAGCACCTGTTGTCTCCTGACTTTTTAATGATTGCCATTCTAACTGGTGTGAGATGGTATCTCATTGTGGTTTTGATTTGCATTTCTCTGATGGCGAGTGATGATGAGCATTTTTTCATGTTTCTGTTGGCTGCATAAATGTCTTCTTTTGAGAAGTGTCTGTTCATATCCTTTGCCCACTTTTTGATGGGGTTGTTTGTTTTTTTCTGGTAAATTTGATTGAGTTCTTTATAGGTTCTGGATATTAGCCCTTTGTCAGATGAGTAGATTGCAAAAATTTTCTCCCATTCTGTAGGTTGCCTGTTCACTCTGATGGTAGTTTCTTTTGCTGTGCAGAAGCTCTTTATTTTAATGAGATCCCATTTGTAAATTTTGGCTTGGAATGTTTAATATTATCCCAAACTTAAAAATGTCTCAAGCAGAAATTGTTATTTTCCTCACTCCCAAATATTTCTCTCCTCAGACATTTACATCTCAACAAATAGCATCACCGTCCAACCAGTTAGTATTCTTCTCCTGCACCCCCATCACCTAATTCATCAGCAAGTTCTATTGATTCTGCCCAAAACACACCTCAACTACGTCTACTTCCCACCATCTCTATGTCTATCACCTAATTCATACCTCTGTCATGTCCAGCCCAGCTCAATACAGTAATCTGCTAATGGGTCTCTCTGGCTCCAGACCCTCCTTTCACTTGTACTTCACATAGCAGCCAGAGTGTGGTCTTTTAAAAAATGGCAGTCAGATCATACCATTCTCCTGCTTAGATCCTTTCAATGGCCTTTGTTATACTTAAATCCAGACTCTTCCCTTAGGCTTATAAAGTCCTCCATGGTCCATCCCCTGCCCACCCCTTCAGGTCAACCTCATGGCGCTCCTTCTTTCACTCACTGGTTCTGTGTAGTGTTCTCAAACTGGCCAAGTTTGTTCATGTATCAGGGCCTTAGAATGTGCTGTTCCCTGTGCCTGGAACCCTTCCTCAGCTCCTGGCATGGCTGGGAACTTGTAACCCTTCAGGTCTCAGACCAAATACCACCTTCTAAGAGAGGCCTTCCCCAAACACCCTACCTGAAGTAGCCATCCCCTCAGTTACACTCCATAACATTACTCCATTTATTTCCTTTAATATTTCGGCTTATATCACAATCCCAAACCATCTTCCTCATCAATGTGTTCACTGATGTAGTGCCTTCTTCTCCCATTAGGATATAAACTCATGAAGACAGAGAGCTTGTCAGTCTTCTTCACTGCTAGATCGGGACCTAACACACAGCTGGTGCTCAAAACATGTCAGTTGACTGACTGATCAAATGAACAAATGCTTTGACTGGACTAAACGCCCAAAGCTTGCCAAATATATCAACATCAGATGTTTTTACTTTGGTAATGACCTACTGGAGTTTCCAGTGAGGCATTCTGACTGAATTCTGAGAAAATGAGTCATCCTGAGGAGTGAAGTGGGTCGGTGGTGGGGGTAGATTGCCTCTGGCCCTATGAAGCCCAGCCAGTGCTCCCAGAGCTAGTGATGTCTGATGTCATCCCCTTCCTTGACAGTGCTGGGGTCAGGTGAGGTACAGCAGCCGTCACAGATACCGAGAGTCCTCAGTTTCCAAAGAACCACCTCTGAGGAGTAACCCCATCAAACAGGCAGCAAGAGGAACCAGGACTGGCACTTTGAACATGAGGAGAGCAATGGCCCTCCTAGAGCCAGGCATGGGGTGGAGCTGATGGAGCACTTTCTAGACTGGTCATTCAAGCTCCATGGCTGTGGCTTGGGAAAATGTCTCTGTGAGTGAGTGTGTGTGTGTGTGTGTGTGTGTGTGTGTGTGAGAGAGAGAGAGAGAGAGAGAGCTGAGAGCTCTGTTTACCTACAGTTCTGTAGTTCTCAGCTTCCAGGGCTAAGATGGCTGCAGGGACCAGAGGAGAGTGAAATACTGAGTGAGAAAAGTTTATCCTCCTCTGTCCAATGGGACCCTTACCAGAGGCAGAGCAGTGGGTGGGAGCCCACATGGGACTGCTCAATGTGACTCCACAGCAGCAACAGCCAGAGGGCAGGTAAGCCTCGGTGGGCAGAGTGGGCCTCTTCAGCTTAAGGGGTAATAAAAAGGACTGACCCACTAGATCATGGAGGCATCCTAGGGTACCTGGAGGACCCCCAGGAAAGAAGCTCCAAGAGGAAAGACGGACATCCTGGCAACAGGCAGAAAGGAGTCTCAGCCTCTAACATGAATTTTAAATGGAATGTGATCTAACTTCATGTCTTAAGCAGGTAAAATCAAATACATAAGTATGGAAAAAACTAGAATTTTCAGAAGCTTTCTGCAAGCTCAATTCTGAACTCCATAGAGCTAGAACTTTAATGACTATCAATAAACCAGAAACAAGAAATAATAATAAACCCCATGGACAAGCGTGCTAGCTTTCTGAGCTCTTTCTTGGCTTCTCCAGTTTCCCTAGCAATGTTTAAGCTGGTTACCTGCTCATGGTAACTAAGTCCAACCATGATGGGTCCTCATTTTGTCCCGGAGGTATTAAAACATCAGTACTTTTTGGAGCACATTTCTTCTCTCATTCAGATCAGTGGTTCTGAACAAGGGATGATTTTGGCTCTCAGGAGACATTGAGCCATGTTCAGAGATGCTTTTTGGTTGTCGTAACTGGGAGGTGGGTGCTGCTGGCATCTAGCACACAGAGGCCAGGGATGCTGCTAAACAGCCCATAACGAACAGGATAATAACCCCCACACAAAGAACTATCTAACAGGACAATAAACCCCACACAAAGAACAATCTAACAGGATAATAATCCCCACACAAAGAACTATCTTGCACAAAATGTCAACAGTGCAGAGTGTGAAAAATCCTGACTTATGCTAAAATGTACACAAATCTCTTCTCTGCTAAGGCTCTGGAAGTATAAGTGTGAGAGGAGGAGGGGAGATGATTGGTGATATTGAACCAAAGTTGATGGGTTCATCTTGCAAGCAATTCTAATCCAAAACAGTTTAAGCAGTAATTTCTTTTATTTAGTGCTGATGCCATAGCATGGATGATTCTGCTTGGCTCTTTTCCTCCAGGCATTCTTCTCTCTACTGAGTAACCTCTTTAGGTTACAGGCAACCCCTTCAGACTGTAGAAGCCTTTGCCTTCAATGAATTAAAAAACCTCAGGTACATATTTCTTTGGAAGTTCAATATCACAAAAGTCACAAGGCATTTACAAGGATTACTTTATAAGACTTTTAATAGTTATTATTAAATGAATTAAATGTTCACTGCATTGGAGCTTCAGAGAAGAAATAAAAGTAGAATCCCTGCCCCGAAGTGCTTGCAATATCTTGCTAGGCCCAATAAAATGAGGCATGAAAGACTACTTCAGGGTACCAAGAACAGTCAGATCTCACTGGGGAAAAAAAAAATTGACAAGGAAGACTATTTCAAAAAGAAGACCCAGGCAAAACCAAGGATATTTCCACTGCTAAAGAAGCAAGTGCCTGGGGAGTAATGGAGTCTGTGTTATCACTCACTTTACACCAGAGGTGACTGTGGAGAGAATCACTGGTGGGAGGGTCAGGGGAGCCCAGGGGCCACTACCCAAGCTGTTGACTCAGTGTCTAACCTTGTAGGAAGAGCAATTCAGCTCTGGGTCTTTGATGTACTTTCTATCACCATCACAAATTTAGATTTTTAAAAAATTGTTAGAAACACAAAATTATTTAGCTTGCCAATCAAGAAAATGTTGATCTGAAGTAAGATATGCCAGGGAGCAGGTGGGATTTGCTGCCACTTTGCAGAAGAGAGACCCTGCAGAGGTGACCACCTTATCAGGGCTGGAGTCTCTCTTGGTTAGCATGTTAGTTTGCTAGCGCTGCTGTAACAAAGCATCATAAACGGTGTGGCTTCAAACAACAGAAATGTATTGCCTCCCACTTCTGGAGACCAGAAGCTCAAGATCAAGGTGTTGATACAGTTGGTTCCTTCTGAGGGCTGTGGGGAAGAATCTATTCCATGCTGCTCCCCTAGCTTCTGGTGGTTTGTTGGCAATCTTTGATCACAGAAGCATCACCCCCAGCCCTGCCTTCATCTTCACATGGTGCTCTACTTGTGTGCACGCCTGTTTCCAAATTTTCCCTTTATAATGACACCAGTCATATTGCATTAGGTGCCCGTTCTACTCATCCAGTATGGCTTTGTTTTACTTATTTTCATAGTTCAAGTATTTTATTTCAATAGTTTTTGAGCAACAGGTGGTTTTGGGTTACACGAATTAGTTCTTTAGTGGCAATGATTTCTGGGGTTTTTGTGTACCCATCACCCAAGCAGTATACACTGTATCCAATACATAGTCCATTGTATTATTCTTATGCCTTTGCATCCTCATAGCTTAGCTCTGACTTATAAGTGAGAACATGCAGTATTTGGTTTTCCACCCCTGAGTTACTTCACTTAGAATAATGCTCTTCAACTCCATCCACGTTTCTGCAAAAGACATTATTTCACTCCTTTTTTATGGCTAAGTAGTATTCCATAGTGTATATATACCACATTTTCTTTATCTACTCATTGATTGATGGACATTTAAGCTGGTTCCACATTTTTGCAATTGTGAATTGTGCTGCTGTAAACATGCATGTGCAAGTGTCTTTTTAATAGAATTATTTATTTTCCTCTGGGTAGATACCCATAGTGGGATTGCTGGATCAAATGGTATTTCTACTTTTAGTTCTTTAAGGAATCTTCGTACTGTTTTCCATAATAGTTGTACTAGTTTACATTCCCACCAGCAATGTAGAATAGTTCTTTTTACCACATCCATGAGTATGCCCTTGTTTTAGCTAATTACACATGTAACAACCTAGTTTCCAATGATGGTTGCATTTTGAGGTACTAGAAGTTAGGACTTCAACATAAGAACATTGGGGGACATAAATAAACCCATGATAGGAAGCTGGTAAAGAAGGGGGTGCTTCGGGGTGTCCAGCAGCCCAGCTTATTCAAAGGTGTGCTGACAAAGCCTCCATGCCTCTAATCAGAGGATATTTTAAGGTGTGTCATAGCTTTTGATTCTGTACTCCAGGGTGATGTGACTCTTCAGAGCTTCCCTTGAACCATTCTGGAAATATCTCCACCATCTTAGAGTCACCCTCTCAACTGAGTGTGTTCTTTGCTGTATATCTGAAGGGTTGAGCTGGTGCTGAACCACCACTCTACTTAGAACTGAGGGCCATCTCATGTTATGGGTCTGTTTATTCTTTTCACCCTACTTAGTCCATCCTTTTTTTAAAAAAAAATACAAAGTGAAAAATAAATAAATTATGAATAATCTTTTTCTAGAAGCACATGACATTCACCAGGTGAATGAATGCACTGTTTGGGGAGGTGGGAGGCACTGCGCCAAGTGCTGTGGAGGAGAACAAGATAGTGTCTGTTCCCATCAAGCTTACTGTGCATAGACTGAGAAAAATACAGAGCAACAAGACATCAGGACGTTTATAGTCATGTGGTCTAAGGTACCTAAGTTCGGGCTTTCGTGTCCTCAGAGCTGTGGAGTCTTATCCCACCACTCTCAGAACTGTGCAACACAGTGGTGAGGGGCGGCCAGTTAGAGCTGTAGCGGGGTGTGTGTGGTGTCACTCTAGGGGATGCCATTCACAAATGGTACCCTACAAAGCTTGTGCCTGTACCACCCAGCACTGCGGCTCCATGCTTACCCTCCTGTCCCCTTCTAGGCCTTGTAATGCCACCTCACCCAGAGCTGTGTTTCTGCCAAGGCTTGTGCCTTAGGCTCCCATGACCCTTTCTTAGTTCTCATTGTCATCACCTATAGACTTACACTACTCCAGCAGTTCTCACCTCGGGCTCAAGTGTCATAACTCATGACCAATTACCAACAGTGTAATTTCTCATTTGTCACTCCTAATAAAGTGCCAAAATTTACAAATGACCGTCTTCCTAGATTAGCATGGTTATCCTTTTAGCATCTCTCCTCCCACTCATCACGTGTGACCGTCTAATCTCATAAACCATGAGATGCATTCCTGAGAAACAAAGGAGGAGGCATTGTTCCCTGCTGCTGCCAGGATCACAAGACTGGTCCTGTCACCCTCCTGGGCAAGTTTTGGGAACTTGCCCTTCCCTCCAGAGCAAATGCTGCAAGTCCCAGCACAGACTGTCCTAGGCTCTGCTCCATCTCCTCCCTACCCGCCCTGCCAGCCCCATCTTCTACTACTCCCCTTACCACCTTGCATATTAACCAAACGAGGCTACTGGTTTTGCGCGCGCACGTGTGTGTGTACATATCTACCAAAAGGGGAAATGAAGCGCAAAACACACACTTGGAAGCTGGCTCCTAGGAGAAAGGAGCCAGGAACCCCCCCACCCCTACACATGCACTCACACATACATGCTCTAAGGACACACATACATATGTATGTGTACACACACACACACATCCCTAGAGTATTATATATATATATACACACACACATACACACCATATATATACACACAAATATGTGCTCTGAGGACATTAAAACCCTAAATTAGGTACCTTAGATTACTTGCATGTAAAAATCCTGATGGCTTGTTACTACAGGAACTCAGAGCTCTACCAGAAATCTCCTCAGATTTTAAGTAGCATGGCAGTTAAGGGTAGAAGTTCTTTAGCTAAAGGATATAGGTTCAAATGCGAGCTCTACCTCTCACTAGCTATGTGCTCAGCATCCCCTCTGTAAAGTGAGGATAACAGGACATAGCTCATCACCTAACAGCAACTGACCCATAGCAACTACACCTATATAATACACATATATTTCTATTTAAACTTTCTATGTCTCTGCCTCTTTTATTACTATCCTTTCTGCTTAACATCCCCCACCCCAGTGACATGTGCCAAATCCTAGTCAATTCTCCCAGTAAGAATTTATCCTCCCCCATCTGCCCTTCTGTGATATTCTGAGGGTAAATAATTTAACACAATTGTCACCATCATGACTATATCCATTTGTACATCACGTCTTTGTTATTAGATAGTGTGGACTGTAAGGAATATACATATCTGTTTCCTCCAAGCACTCAGCATAGGCACTTACACATGGCAGGTCTTTAATCAAGGCTCAGTTTAGATGAGACACCAAAGCTGTCAATGAGTCAGAAAACACAAGTTCAGGCATCACCTGGATCTTTTTGACTCAAACGCCTTTTGTTTGCTTTCCTTGACTTCCCCTCTGCCCAGGTCTTTCTCATAAGAGCCAGCTTCCCAGTGTATGTTTTGCCCTCTATCCTTCCCATTTTGGGAGATGGAAGAGGACAGGCCATGAGACTCCCACTGTGGCTTTTTAGTCCTTTTTCTTTTCCTGGGCTTTGATCTTGTTTAGATGCTGTCTGTGCTAGAATGTGTTGAGCATAACTTTCCAGCACTGATCCTGTACATCAATTTAAGCTTTACATTGGAACTGAGAGCTGTCTCATGCTATGGGTCTCTTTATTCTTTTCATGAACTTCCTATGTTAGCCCAGCACATGGCCATTAGTGATATTTTGTACTTCTGGTGTGACATAATTTACCCTACCACCTCACAGTAAATGTTGCTAGAAAGACTGTCACAATATCATGTATGCATCATTTCCCCCCAAATCTAAGATCCTGTGCTGGCCCTTGCTTTTCTCCACGTGCCACAAATTGCATCGCATGTGAGATTCTGTGCAGCTGTAGAGAGTTTATACTATGAGGTGAGGCAGATGGTTGTTCTCTACACAGACTGCAGCCCCAACTCAGAAATCAGGCCCTGACTAGGATTTACTTAGCACAGTAATATTGGTGGATGACTTATTATTCTGGGGTTTCTAAGCATTTGACGTTTCTAAGCATTCTAAAATAATTAGATAAAGAAACCTCGGGTTGGGAAGGTGCCTAAAGAGAAAAATTTTAGTTCTGTGTTTGTCCCTAGTTTACCACTGATCTTACAGTGGTATGAAGTTGGTAAGTTGCTGTGTCACTTTGAGGAAGTTGTTTAACCTCTCCGAGTCTCGATTGTTGTGCCTATTCACAGAATGATTTTGAGAATCAAATGAGAATGTGCATAAAACATGTCAACAGTGTGCCTGACACACAGTAAACACCCAGTAAGTAGCTATGACGAGTATGACTATGGAACCTCAGTCAAGTTGCTTTTCTCCTTGGTGATTTCATTTTTACTCTTCAAAATAGAGAACACAGTTATGATTTAGTGTCATCTGATATGAGTGTTCGGTAACTTAACATCCATTAAATACACTCAGAGTCTCAGATGAAAGACTCTATAAACGGAAAATTGATGCTATTTTTCAGAGAAGCAGTTAGCTATGATATAATATGAAATATTTATTTTTTGTAATACTTTATTAATAAAACTGATGCCAAATATGTAAGCTTTCTAAATGTTCCAATCCATTATTTTAAGTGCTTCCTTATCAAATGGAAATATCTGTGTTGAAACAACTTTTATTCAGTGCTTGTCACAGTGACAGTGATTTTTGTCAGGTCTACAATAAATTTCTTTCCATGTTTGCATATATTTGAGATGCTCAACAATTAATTAGAGAATGAAGAAGTTCCTTTAGTGAAAATGAAGTAGCAGACATAAAAGAGGAGCTATTAATCTGTCAGGTTCCAAGGGACTTTCTGACTGCTCTTTGTTTTTAAATATAGCAGCACATCATGGATTTCCAATTCAAACACCAATTCCTAAACTGAGATCCAGTTTAAAACCAGATATGGCTCTTGTTGCCAAGGTTTTTTGGAGAAATGCTGAAAATCATGACTCAGTAGGCAATGCTCTATAGATATACGGATGTCACCTGTCTAAATCACTCCAGCCCCAAATGCAAAGAAGGAAGGCCAACAAATACTAAAACTGTATAGCACAAAATAGACAATATATATTTCTAGTGAAGGAATAGACTCACTATACCCCTTGTTCCCACATTTGAGCATTTTAGGATTATAGATTTAGAAATAGAGTTTTCAAGTAGGAAGAAGTCAGCAAGACCCAGAGAAAAAGAAGAGGAGATAAAGAGAGGGTCCCACAGTCACCCTTAGGAAAGAAAGCAGATAAGGTTATCTGGGCTCCCAGATATCATTGTCTAGGGAAGCCAAGGCACTATCCCTAGTGGGTCTTACATCAGAAGAATTCAGAAAGATTCCTTCAGTTTTCTACTTTCCCAGGCGTGGCACTATCCCCCTGTTTAATTACCAAGGAAACTCAAAATGAGGAAGAAAGGTATGCCTGGTTTCCAGGACAGCAAAGACTGCAGGCTGCTCATTCTCTAGTTGGGCACATGTGAAAAGGAATCCCAAGGGACAGAGGAGGTGGTGGCAGTGATTAAAGAAAGGAAAGCAGGCTGAATCCCTGGAGTCTGCAGCAAGCGAAAAAAGAATGCATGCAGATAGCTCAGACCAGGGAAGTGTCCCTGAGGTCTCAGCAGTCAGAATTTTTAAGTTCCTACAATGAACTAGTTTCTACATCTGTGCCACCCAGAGACATTAAAGGGAGCAGGTACACAGAAGGATAGTTACTATTAGCATTCCCACGTTATAGATGAGGAAACCAAGGCACAGAGGGTGAAGTGTCTTATCCAAGGTCACATAGATGGTAAATAACAGAGTTAGGATTTGATTCTAGGTGATGTGGTCCCAGAGCCCATGTTTTTAATTATGACCTTAATTCTTCCTCTGTAAAGGATATATAGCTGAGGGTTGTACTTCAGCTTTAATCATCATTATTTACATAATTTTAAAAAATGACATGAGGACAAATTACAGTTAGTGTCTTAGCTTAATAAACTTTACCTCCTCAAAATAAACGTAAAATGTTTTAGCAATATAGTCATTTTTTTAAAGATTACTTTTATGACAGAGAATATCTGGTGTAAAAATTAAAAGGTAGCTACAAGAAGCCTGCCAAAGAAGCATGAAGTCATGAGCTAGTTAGTTGGAAGCAGAGTTTTGCAAATTAGCATCCACCAATTCAATCCCAAATCACCAAAAGACAGGTCCACCAGAAATGTGAGGAGCTGTGGGTCTCTGCTCAGTCATACTAACATGCAAATGCTTGGAAGATATGTGTTGGTGAGACTTGCATATCTATGTGTGAGTGGTTACCAAATATGCTTGAGCATCCTAGAAAAATGAGACTTCACGAGAGGAAACAGGCATGGTTTAAAAATAACAGATGAAATGTGATTTGCAAAGTGTTTTTGGCTGGTGAACATTTGCAGAAATGCATGTTTATGCACATAGAACTGACCCAGAATGTTGCAGTGGTATACAAATAAAACAACAAAATGTAGTATCTGGAATAGATTCAACAGTATCACAATTAGCAAAAAAGCTTTGGCTCTTGACAGGCTTCTGCTGGATCTACACTTACAGTTCACAGCTGTTCTGACATCTGCATCCATCATGCTTCCTCAAACAATCCATCAGCAGCTACATGCTATACTGTGGTCACCAGCCACCAAGATGGCCCCCATAATCTCTGTGCCCTGGTGTTCATGCCCTGGTGTGGTCACATAGGGACTAGGAGACAGAGGAGGAGACCGTGTGAGATGGTGTACATGACCAATAAAATACGGCAGAAATGATGGCATGGCACTTTTGAGATTAGCTTATAAAAGACACTGTCTTTGTTGCTCAAGCTCTTTATCAGAGCATTGCTCTGTGGGAAGCCAGCTGCCATATTGTGAGCATTCTGAGAAAAGGCCCACATGGCAAGGAACTGAAGCCTCTCATCAACATCAGTGGTCTGAAAGCAGATCCTCCAGCCTAGTCAAGCCTTCAAACATTTTGACTGCAACCTCATGAGACCTGGAGCCAGAAACCCTCAATGTAGCTTACTCCCAAATTTTTGACTCTCAGAAATTGTAAAATCATAAATATTTGTTGTTGTAAGCTACACATTTTGGGATCATTTGTTAAGGAGTAGCAGAAAACTAATGCGTTCACTTGGCTGACAACACTTGCCAGTTTGGATTGTTCCATTTCTTCTGCACTGTAGATGAACTTAGACAGTAGTTTCACCCAAAATTAAACTAGGCAGACCAATCCTGTGACCATGTGAATAGAGTTCTAGAATACTGGAGCAACCCCTTCAGGCCTTTCTTTTTACAGACTCAAATTTACGGAGTCAAATGACTCTTCATGGTAATGCAGTCAGTGTCATAATCCTTGCCCTCTCAGTCACCTCCAAATCAATCAAGAGTTGTGGGGCACACAGCTAATCATTGGTATTACAGCCCGGAAGCAGCATCGAATAGGAACTCAGAGGACCCCTTTTATTGCTAAGGGTCTCATTACTGTCTGTGAGGCTCCGCTCCTGTGTCTTGCTCGTGCCTGACAGATCATGCTCTCAAGCTTTAGAGTTCTCAGCACATATTCATCTGAACATTTTTCCAGCTCAACCTAGAGAAGTCAACATTATTGACTTTAGGTTCTACTTCCATCTTTTATAAACCTTTTAATTTGGTGTTGGCAATGCAATGATTGCAAGCCAATAAATAACTGTAGCAGTAATAAATCAGTAAGAAGTAATCCAACTACTGATTGCAGAGGTCCATTTCCTAAAGGACTTGAGTCATAATATCAAGCTTGTAGCTGCTGTGAGTGAAGAAATATGAAGGCTACAGATCTAGAGATGAATGTGCTCTACATGAAGGGGCCATAAGGGTCCCAGATCCTAGAGCTATGATTCTCAAACTTCAGCAAGCATCAGAATCCGCAGAGGGTTTGTGAAAACAATTTGCTTGGCCCCACTTCCAAAGTTTTTGATTCAGGATATCTGAAGTGGACTCTAATAACATGCACTTCTAACAAGTTCCCATGTAATAAAGACCACACACTGAGAACCACTCCTCTGAGGTTTAGATTTAGGGTCACAAACTCAAGAGTGTCCGACAGCCAGACCATAACATAAAGAACTGAGTGTAGCATTAGGGAATGGTGAGACCTGTGGTGATCTGCAAAATGTGTCCATGATTTAAAACCCATTCAAAACAAAAATATTACTTTAAACATACTGCAGTAAGGCAGATGTCAGAGAATGTGTCTCAGGATTTTGCTGCCACCATTCACTCTAACAGCTCCAAATGCATTCTTTGAAAACACGTAGAAATCTGATGATCAGAGTTCTATAACTTGGATTCAACCTCTTTTCCCTCTCACTCCTTTTTTAAAGAAGTTATACATTACTAGTTATTATGGAATGTATTACCTAATGCCCATTGGAAACAAGCTGAAATTGCCACCTGGGAAATGCTGTTATTAGAGCACACCGTGGTTTGAATATAGTTGGCCCCAGCAACACTTATATTGAGGTCTGGACACAGTATGGCAATACTAAGAGTGGGACATTTAAGAAATGGGGCCTTTAAGAAGTGATTAGCTCTTCAAGATGAATTCATGCCTTTCTCAAGAGACTGAGCTCATTCTCATGAGACTAGGTCAGTTCTTGTGAGAGCAGGTTGTTATAAGCCTAGCCCCTCATGCTTGCCCTTTTTGCATGCCAGCTTCCCCTTTGGCTTCTCTGTCATGTTATGATGCAACACAAGGTTCTCACTAGAAGTGGACCAGAGGCAGCTGCCAGATCTTTAACTTCCCAGCCTCCAAAACCATGAGCCAAAATAAGCCTCTACCCTTTATAAATTATTCAGTCTCAGATATTGTTATAGCAATAGAAAATGGACTAAAACATAGCCTCTCCTAAGAGTTTGCAAGGTGTTCTGGATATTCCCCATTTTCCCCTTCACACTCATTCTCCATCCTTTTCCACCTGTTATTCTACTAGAGGTTGACCTCTGAACACTGAATGAACTGTACTTAATTGCTTGTTAGGATTGGTCATTGTAGGGCACTGAAAGGAGATTGGAGGCAAAAGAGAGGTCACTCCCCTGGGCCATGGTTGACAGTGATTGTGCTCTACTAAGGTCACAACTCCCATCTGGTGCTCCTCTACTGGAAATGATAGCTGCTTTTTTCTGCAAATCACTTTTTCCCTGATTGCTTCATGTCTAAGAGTGGGAATTACTCCCTGCTTCACCATTTCTTGTTGGTTTCCCTTAGCCCTGACCAAACCTTCATAGCTAAAACCTTCATTTCACTCCATTCAATTGCCCCTTTGAGTGTGCCATGTATTCTCTACCTGGACATTACCTGATTCAGCTTTACTGTATAGATGTAGAATATATCTTGTTAGTAATGAAGTTATATAACTAAATTTAGCTGCAACAAAAGCATATAGTAGAACAGTGGTCATTCGTTCTTTGGTAAAACTAAATACTAACTGTTGTCTAATTATAGAATTAATGTATTTTCCAAGTGCCAGTTGGCATTTCAATTCTAGAGCCCAAGTTCAGATTGTTCAGGAGAGGGCCAGACAACCACAGTATTGACCTTACCTAGAATTATCCTACTGCCAAAGCCGCTATAATGGTTTGGTATTGTTACCAAGGGACTGTCTGCTCAGCAGCCTCTGAAAGCACCAGTGGGAGCCACCAAACAAGAGATTTATCTTTATAGCACAGGGACCACAGAGCCAGCATGAAGTTGCACACATCTGATACCTTGACACAATTGTTCATATTTCTCCAGTTAGTCAGTGACACATTTTGGACGAGCATCAACCCTTTAGTTTCATGGAGTTCTGGCAATGGAAAGAGTCACAGGTAACTAAAATCAGAACTTCACAATCCCCACAAATTGGTCTGTTGGTGAAATCAGGCTGCTGGGCCCTTGTTAGGAGTGACAGGTCAGTATCACTTCTTAGTCCATGCCAAGAAAATACAAACCATCCTGGGCCACTAGGCAAAGCCATAAGAAAGAGACTGCAAATTGGCAGTTCACTGGTTACACAATCTGCAGGCATGTTTCAGTTAGCCCAAATCCTGTTTCTAATTTTTTGAATTGGTTGCCAACATTCAACATTTGGGAAATTTCAAATACAAATCTGGATTTTCAGCTTTCATTGAAAAAAATTCCTTATAGCAGTATAGCACTGTACATAGAGAATATTAATTATATATATATTATATATAAAGGAATGTAATATATATATTAGATATATAGTATGAATGTAATATATATTAGATATATAACATATATGTGATATATAATATATTAGTATAGATATTTTACATATGTCATATATAATATATATGATTAATAATGAAGTTACGTAACTAAATTTAGCTGCAACAAAAGCATATAGTAGAACAGTGGTCATTCGTTCTTTGGTAAATGAACGAATACGGTAAACGAACATATATATAATATACATATAATATATATATTACATTCCTTAACTCAGGTCTTCAGACAGCCTACCCAGACTCAGCCCATCCTCCCTGAGGCCTGGGTAACATGCACCACAACCCCAAATTTTAATATCTTTAATAGGACAGTGAGGATGATTCAGTGTTGCCTACCACCTACAGGGACATTTACTAATCTGCTGATGGCCATACAGTTACCAGAGACAGATGTGCAGAGAACACACATTTAGGTCAGCCTGACGTTCAGCAACTGCATTACCTGTCACTTCAAAATTGCTCAAGAATGACTGTGCCCAAACTATTATCTTCTCTTTTACCATGGAAGACACCCATTTAACAGGTAGCATTGTTATTTGTTACCATAATGCTACCTGTTACATGGATGGGACACTGGGACACTGAGGGCAGAACACTGGGCAGTCCAGTTCTATTTATTTACTTATTTATTTTTATTTTTGAGACAGAGTCTTGCTCTGTCATCCAGGCTGAAGTGCGGTGGCATGATCTCAGCTCACTTCTACCTCCGCCTCCCAGGTTCAAGTGATTTTCCTGCCCCACCCTCCCAAGTAGCTGGGACTACGGGCACACACCACGATGCCTGGCTAATTTTTTGGCATTTTTAGTAGAGAAGGTGTTTCACCATGTTGACCAGGCTGGTCTCGATCTCCTGACCTTAGGTAATCTACCCACTTTGGCCTCTCAAAGTGCTGGGATTCCAGGTGTGAGCCACCGCGCCCAGCAGTCCAGTTCTAAACTGCGGATTACACAGGACACAATGAGCATCATGCTTCCTTCCATGAGTATCAATAAATGTATCAACTACTGGGAGTTGCTTCCATGAAAATCAGGCTTTCTGTCCTCCAGGCCTGTCCCAATGATCTGGAAATACGAATCTACTAAGCCACAGTGAAAGATAAACCCCTAGATTTGAAAACAGAGCCTAACCAAGCAAAGAGAGTAAGAAGTGACTTTGGCTTCTCGAGCTTCCCAAGAAGGCAGGTGGGCAGGGGCCATGTGCTCCCCATTTCTGGGTGGGCTGTTTTAACAACATGCTTCCACTTCAGAGTGGGGCTGAACCATTCTAGGGACCTTCTTCCATCTTCCCCTTTTCTTCGCTTTGTCATCCACTCCTCATATTTTCAAACACCAACCACCCCCTCACCCCACCACCCCGTGCACACACACCTTAAAGACTGGGAACAAGCCAAGGCTTATAGAGAAATAGACACCTGTCAGAGTGAAAAATATTACATTCCTTAACTCAGGTCTTCAGACAGCCTACCCAGGCTCAGCCCATCTTCCCTGAGGCCTGGGTAACATGCTCCACAACCCCAAATTTTAAATAACAATAATAATGGCTAATACTTATTGTGCTAGACATCTCATTATGGGCCAGATATTTGTATGTCACATTATTTAAACACCTTCCTTTACTACTCTTGACAATCCTATGAGGCAAGCAACAGTATTGTCTCAATTTTAAGGATAAGGAGACTAAAGTTCAGGGATGATAAATAACTTGTTCGAGGTCACCCAGACAGGAAGTGGCAGAGCCAGTACTCAAGATTGATTTTGCTAATCATAGAACAGAAGTGATTGAATATACTAAACGTATTTCTTCAAAGATTGTCTACCCTTCAACCCAGCAATCCCATTACTGGTTATATACCCAAGGGAACATAAATCATTCTATCATAAAGACACATGCAGATGTATGTTCACACTGTAGCACATTCACAATAGCAAAGACCTGGAATCAATCTAAATGTCCATCAATGATAGACTGGCTAAAGCAAATGTGGTACATACACACCATGAAATACTGTGCAGCCATAAACAAGAATGAGATCATGTCTTTTGCATGGACACGGATGGAGCTGGAGGCCATTTTCCTTAGTGAATTAACACAGGAACAGAAAACCAACTGCCACATGTTCTCACTTATAAGTGGGAGCTAAATGATGACAACACATGGACACATAGAAGGGGAACAACACACATTGTGGTCTATTGGAAGGTGGGAGGAGGGAGAGGATCAGAAAAAAATCACTGGGGGCGGAGCAAGATGGCCAAATAGGAAGAGCTCCAGTCTCCAACTCCCAGCG
>NW_012119265.1:6073393-6123636 GCF_000951035.1 Colobus angolensis palliatus
ACAAACCTGCACGTTATGCACATGTACCCTAGAACTTAAAGTATTAAAAAAAAAAAAAAAAAGAAAAACATCACTAATAGGTGCCAGGCTCAATGATGATGAAATAATCTGTACAACAGGCCCTTGTGACACAAGTTTAGCTGCTTAACAAACGTGCACTGTAGTGAAATAATGAACTGAAAATAAAAGTTAAAAATAAACAAAGCTTGTCATAGGAAAGTCCTTTGTTGCATGTACAGACAGAAACTGAGGCACCAACAGGGTAACCAATTTCCTCAACATCACAGAATCTGTATGCATATGTTTGAATAGAGAGACCCACAACTTGAATTTAGGTATTCCTAAGGTTCCAAATAATCAAATACTATCCAGTTTTATTTTCCTCATTGAGCACAATTTCATGTAGACTTCATTGTAGGTATGACTATAAATCAATGACCTTTAGGTTTCCAGGACCTAACAGCCTCCAGCCAGCAAAAAGCCAGGGCTTTCAGTCCTATAACCACAAGGAAATGAGTCCTGCCAACAACATGAATGAGTTGGGAAGAGAGCTCTTCCCCAAATGAGGTGAGAACATCGCTTAATTAACAGTTTCATTGCAGTCTTGGGAAACTCTGAACATAGGACTCAGTTAAGCTATATCTCAACTCCTGACCTGCAAAAACAGTGAGATAATAAATATATATTTTTTAAGTCACTAAGTTTGTGATAATTTGTTACATGGCAATAGAAAACTGATACATAATAAAACAAGCATGATGGCCAAAAAAAGGAATGTCTTCCCCCCCCCCCCCAACTAACTGTAGTTACTCAGAGAAGCAAGAGGCAGGCAAGAAAGCTATCAGGGCAGTTTCAAAAGGCTTTATTTAATTTGATTTAGTAAGCATTGTGGGGATCTAGTATGCACGTGACAATTAGCTTAGTGGAGACTGGGCGGGCTTGCTAGACAATACAATACCCCCAACAATCTTTGTCCCCAGGGAGACAGAGACTACAAACAAGAAACTACAATGCAGAAAGTTCTAGAAAAGCCAAATGCACAGAGTTCTCTGGGGCTAGAATCTGAGCTATGAACTCTTCTGTGGGAGGAAGTGTGGGCAAAGGCATCAGGTGTGGGTGACTTTTGAACTTAGACCTTTCAGGAAGGGAAGGTACCTCCTAGGCAGACAGAGAAGAGTAGAGCAGATTACAGAAAACATTAAAATAACCACTAATATGCCCACTCACAGATGCATATGCACTCCTCTGTGTTTGTGTGAATACGTGCAAGTATGGGGGAGGGAGGGAAGGAGAAGGACAGAGGGTGTCCTGCTGGGTCACACTGCATATACTGCCAAACATTTTTAAAGGGAGTGTCAAAATTGAGAGCACCTTACGAAACATTTTATATTACAGTGGTGAAGGAAATAGGCCTAGTTGTGCATTTCCTTTGTGAAGAACAAACAGATCCAGGGATACCGATCCTATTAATTCATACTGAATGTTTTCTAATCCCAGAAAGACTAGGATGCCATAGAAGCTGTAGAGGACACTGGAGCCGCTTGGTAACTCACTCATTCTTTTTTATTTTATTTTATTTTATTTTTTTCTGACGGAGTCTTGCTCTGTCACCCAGGCTGGAGTGCAGTGGTGCGATCTCAGCTCACTGCGAGCTCCACCTCCGGGGTTCAAGCAATTATCCTGCCTCAGCCTCCTGAGTAGCTGGGACTACAGGCACATACCACCATGTCCAGCTACTTTTTGTATTTTTAGTAGAGAAGGGGTTTCACTATGTTGGCCAGGATAGCCTCGGTCTCCTGACCTCAACTCACTCATTCTTTCATAGGCTCCAGGTGTCCATCCTCCAGCAGCTGTGACCTTCTGAGGTTTGCGCTTGGGCACTGGAACTGCCTTACCCATGCACAGAATGAGAAGTGGTGGGGAACTGGGGCAGCTAAGCGAGTGCTGGCATCACCCCTCCCTTAATCTCAGGGTACACAGCTCTCAGCTCCAAAAGAGACCTCTTCCTTTCCACTTGAGGAGAGGGGAGGACTTTTTCTTTCATCTAGGATACTGCCTCAGCTACAGCAGGATAGAGCAGTGGTCAGAGTTGTGAGGTCCCTTGGCCTTAGCTCCCAGAAAACATTTTTAGATACACCATGGGCCAGAAGGGAACCCACTGCCTTGAAGGGAGGACCCAGTCCTGGCAGCATTCATTATCTGTTAACTGAAGAGCCCGTGGGCCCCAAATAACCAGCAGCAATATCCAGGCACTACATCAAGGGCCTTGGGTGGAACTTTGAGATTTGCTGGCTTCAAGTGAGACTCAGTGCATAACCAGCGGTGGTGGCTATAGGGTGAAAGTTCTTCTGTTTGAAAAAAGCAGAGGGAAAAGTAAACAGAAGTGCTTGGGAATTTACTTACCAAGCCCTGCATGCCAGTGCCCCTGGCTGGTAGCCAGTGATATGATGAATGATCACAGAAGTACAAACGCCCAGCTTCTTCTCCATGAAGCAGGTCAAGCCCATTGTAGTTGATACTCTATTGACTCTCCCCTTGGAATCAGGCTGAGTATGAGACATTACTTGAAATCACATGTTTTTTCTTGGTTTCTTCCCCTTCCCAGTCTGGCTTCCTGTCCTCCTAAAAGCATTTCCTCAATAAATCTATTAAACTTGATTCCTTACCTCTGGATTTTTCTAGGAAAACCTAACTTAAGAGAAAAAAGAAATAAAAACATCCCATGGCTTCAGACATGTGAAGTTTGGCTGCATGTTATAACTCGATGATTTACTTTACCCATAGAACATATCCAGAACATTTTCTGAGGTGGACTGAGTCACCTCATGATCACTCACAGAGGCCACACACTTCTAGGTATTCCACTACCTATTTTCCCGTCACCCCTTGTACCACCTTGCAGCTGTGCCAGACTCAGCCGGTCACTGTGGACAAAGATCCTGCAAACACCCCACTTTGCCCTAGACACGGGGCACTATAGCCCAGTGTTGACACTCAGATTTAAAAGTGAAAAGTCAAGAATTATAACAATTGATCTCAACAAGAGCCATATTAGGAACAGTAATCTCAATGATCTAACCCAAACTTTGTGCCATGATGACATACATCTAATGGTTTATTATGGAGGAAAAATTCAGGTGCCTGGTACTTTTTCCTACTAAGCTCCCAAAGACATGCTATTGGCCCCTGTGAAGCAGGTTACATCAGGACAATATTAATACTACTGCTATATAACTATAAAATAACTCTCCTAAAAAGTGAAAACTCTTTCTAGTATTATATATATTGCATTCATCTGTGCTTCAAATCTACTAAAGAGAACTTGCTATATGCTTTTTAGAATTGGAAACCAAAGAGAAAAAAATTAATGAATAACATATATTCTTATTTTTTTTCCTGATCCGGCATAAGAAAGACCTACAAGGCAAGTTTTATTTTATTTTATTTTTCACTTAGAGTTAGAATAACATAGTTGAGTTAGGACAGGAAAGTGAGACCCTGGCAAAGTCTGAATCCTTTCATGTGAAACAGAGTTGTTTTATGGTTTTGTTTGTTTGTTTGTTTGTTTTTTTGCCACAGTGTCTTCTCCCATCAAGTAGTTTTCACAATTTCACTGTGCTAATTTAAAATTTTATTCAATAAAAAAATAAAATTTGCCATAATTAGTCCTCTTAGAAAAGGTAGCATAGGGCTTCAAAACTGAACCAGCAATTTATTGCATGAATCTTGTTATATGAAGATTATGAACCATGAATTTGAATTACTAAATGAATTATTTGAAGATTATGAATCATATTTCAATAGGCCACTTTTTTATGTAAGACAAACCAATTAAGAAGCATGAACAGTACGACTAAAAAGCATCCGAGGATTACAGTGGTAACCGAATAAAATGAGAGTAAGGCTCCATAGTGACGGTACTGATGGCAAGCCTAAGTATTGAAGAGTGTAGTAGTGTCAGGGTTAGTGGCATGGTTATCACCACAGTTTTGGAAAGCAGGAAGTTGCACGTTTGATTCCCAACTCCAACACTGTGGAACTGTGTGCCTTTGAGCAAGTTACTTCACCCCTGGGGGTATAATTTCCCAGATCTGTAAAATAGGGCTCATAATACCTTTTCATAGGGTTCAGGTATGGATTAAAGGTGATATGCATACATAATAAGATGGAGAAATATTTATTCACCAGCACTCCAGAAAATTTGAAGAAGATAGGCTGCCCTGATGGGGCTGTTTCTATCCCTATTCCACCCTCATTTCTAAGAGGAGCAGTTGAAAGGTTGAACAATGCTTCTCAAAGAAATGCCTTCTGTGGCAGGTTCAAGAGGAATGAATGCAGGCTTGGTGGGGGTGGGAGGGGTGTTAGAAACACTTTTTGAGGAAAACATACGAGATTATCTTTGTGAATTGAAGGTAACAAAAAATTTATTGGAGAGGTCACAGCAAACAATAACTATAAACAAAAAATTGATAATTAGATTTCACCAAAATTAAGAACTTCTGCTCATTAAAGTACACCACTAAGAAAATTAATAAGACTACTAATCTAACAAAGCACTGTTATCAAGGATTTGACAAAGAATACAGTAAACAACCCTCAAAAATAGGCAAAAATTTAAATAAACACTTTATAAAATAAGATATACAAATGACCAGTTAACTCATGCAAATATATTAAAGTCACTAAGTAATCAGAGAAATCCTTTTTTTTTTTTACTTTTATCTTAAGTTCAGGGGTACATGTGTAGGTTTATTATATAGGTAAACTTATGTCATGGGGGTTTATTGTGCAGATCAGAGAAATGCAAATTAAAACCACAATAAGATACCACTATAATACCCACCAGAATGGCTAAAATAAAAAATATGGACAACATCAAATATTGGCAAAGTTACAGAACAATTAGACGTCTCATGCATATTGGTAGGAATATAAAATAATCAAATATTGGCAAAGTTACAGAACAATTAGACGTCTCATGCATATTGGTAGGAATATAAAATAACACAATCCTTTGGGAAAAGTTTTGTCAGTTTTCAAAATAACACTGAACATAGGCCTAACCTGTGACCTACCAATTCTACTTCATGATATCTACTTTGACCCCAAAATAAAAACATATATTCACAAAAAGATGTGTACAAGAATTTTCACAGCAGCTTTATTTATAACAGCCAGAAACTGGGCATTGCCCAGGCATCCATCACCAGGAGAGTACAGAAGTAAACTGGTACAATGGAACATTGCTCAGCAATAAAAAGAAAAGAATTACTAGTGAATGCAATAATGTGGGTGGATCTCAGAAACATGCTGTGAGAAAGCAGCTAGGGCACACACTATATGTTAAGAACTGTGAGAGGTCTGAGATTTTACCCTACTTTCAAGCTAAACAGTTAGTCCGCCACCTTTTTATGGGTGCTGGTAGAAGACATGAGACTCATGGGTCAGAGAAAAATGACTTTATTACTCACAGCTGTACCAGAAGCCAGAGTATCAGCACTTTCTTGAGCAGATTTCCCAAGCCCAGTTCCTATAGAGTGACATGAAGAGGGCCAGGTGATACCTGCATAGGCAGTGAAGAGGATCCCTAAGCTTAGTGAGCCTGCATCTCCTGTAGCACTCTTTGCTTCTGAGGAGATACTATCTCTGTATTCCAAAGTTGCTAGCTATACAACATTTTTGAAAAGAGAGTCTGGAACAACGGTTTTAAGTGTCTCTGCTAGCAAGATGTGGAGAAATGTGAGCAATCCATGGGGAACTGTATCCCAACACTGTATAATTCCACTTACATAAAATTCTAGCGGCAGCAAAGTCATTTATGGTAGAAAAAAACCAGAACAGTGCTTTCCTCTGGTGGTGGTTACAGGAGGCAGTGGTGGTAGGGAACTTTCTGATAGGGCTTTCAGTTATACAGATGTATATATTTGTCAAAACTCAGTGAAAGTACGCTTAAAATATGTGTATTTCATTTTCAGTAAATTTTATGGTACACAAAAGACTAAACAAATATTGAACTCCAGTAAATCACATGCATGCCAAGGTATTTAGAGGGGACGCATAGCATACTATCTGCAATTTACTTTGACAACATCGAAAGTAAGCTGGATTAGTGGATTGAAAAAGGGAGGAGCATTTTTTTGGATGAATCTTTAGGGTTTTCCAGGTATACGATATCATTGGCAAACAGCAACAGTTTGATTTTTTCTTTTCCAATTTATATAACCTTTACTTCTTTCTCTCGCCTGGTTGCTCTAACCAGGACTTCCAGTACTATGTTGACTATAAGTGGTGAAAGTAGACGTCCTTGTCTTGTTCCAGTTCTCAGGGGCAATGCTTTCAGCTTTTCCCCATTCGGCATGATGTTGGCTGTGGGTTTGTCATATATTGCTTTTATTACTCTGAGGTAAGTCCCTTCTATGACTATTTTGTTGAGGGTTTTTATCATAAAGGGATGCTGGATTTTAGCAAATGTTTTTTCTGCACCTGTTGAGATGATCATATGGTTTTTGTTTTTAATTCTGTTTATGTTATATATCACATTTATTGACTTGTGTATAAAGACTTAAATCAATACCTGAAACCATAAAAATTCTAGAAGATAGCATCAGAAAAACTCTTCTAGACATTGGCTTAGGCAAATAATTCATGACTAAGACCCCAAAAGCAGATGCAACAACAACACAAAATAAATAAATGGGGTCCAATTAAACTAAAAAGCTCAGCAAAGTAAATAATCAGCAGAGTAAATAGACAACCCATAGAGTGGGAGAAAATCTTCACAAACTATGCATCTGACAAAGGACTAATATGCAGAATCTACAAGGCACTCAAATCAGCAAGAGAAAAACAAGTAAGTCCATTGAAAAGTAGGCAAAGGTTGATTCCATGTCTTTGCTATTGTGAATAGTGCTGCAATGAACATGCGTGTGAATAAGAAAATGTGGTACATATACACCATGGAATACTATTCAGCTATAAAAAGGAACTAGATCATGTCCTTTGCAGGAACATGGATGAATCTGGAAGCCATTATCCTCAGCACACTAACACAGGAACAGAAAACCAAACACCACGTGTTCCCACTTATAAGTGGGAGCTGAAAATGAGAACACATGGACACAGGGAAGGGAGTAACACACACTGGGGCCTGTCATGGGGATGCAGGGAGGGAGAGCATCAGGATAAATACCTATGCCTATGGGGCTTAATACCTAGGTGACAGGTTGATAGGTGCAGCAAACCATAATGGCACGTGTTTACCTGTGTAACAAACCTGCACGTCCTGCACATATATCCTGGAACTTAAAATTAAATAAAATTAATTTTTTAAAAAAGTAAGCAAAGGATATGAATAGACAATCCTCAAAAGAAGATACACAAACAGTCAACAAACATATAAAAATACTCTATATCATTAATTATCAGGGAAACTCAAATTAAAACCACAATGAGATACCACCTTACTCCAGCAAGAATGGCCATAATTAAAAAGTCAAAAAACAATAGCCGTTGGCATGGATGTGGTGAAAAGGGAATACTTTTACACTGCTGGTGGGAATGTAAACTAGTACAACCACTATGTAAAACAGTGTGGAGATTCCTTAAAGAACTAAAAACAGGACAACAATTCAAGCCAGCAATCCCACTACTGGGATCTACCCAGAGGAAAATAAGTCATTATATGAAAAACACACTTACACACACATGTTTATAACAGTACAACTTGCAATTGCAAAAATACGAAAACAGCCTAAATGCCCATCAACCAACAAGTGGATAAAGAAAATGTGTTATATATACACTCTGGAATACTACTCAGCTATAAAAAGGAGCAAAATGCCTGTTGCAGCAACCTGGGTGGAGCTGGAGGCCATTATTCTAAGTGAAGTAGCTCAGGAATGGAAAACCAAATATCATATGTCCTCACTTTTAAGTTGGAGCTAAGCTATGAGGATTCAAAGGCATAAGAATGATATAATGAACTCTGGGGACTTGAGGGAGAGGTTGGGAATGGGGAAAGAGATAAAAGACTACATATTGGGTACAGGGTAAACTGCTTGGGTGCTGGGTGCACCAAAATCTCAGAAATGACCACTAAAGACCTTATCTATGTAACCAAAAACACCCTTTGCCCCCAAAACTATTGAAATAAAAATAAAAATTAATTACTAAAAAAGGAATAAATAGATGGGTAGCTATGCATAAGCAAGTATAGTAACATGTTAATGATAGACTCTAGATGGTGTGCATATAGGTATTCCATTTAAAGTTAACTTGCTGTTTGAAAGTTTTTATGACTAAAATGTTGAAGAAATAAATGAAAGTATATAAGGATAAGACAAAGACATAGATGAACATGAAAAGACAGTCTTTGAAAAACCATAAAAGGAAACAAATGAGATGAATAATGATTTTTTAAACTTGCATATAGGCAAAATGCTCCCCTTCACACACATATACATGCATAAAATGAAAGGGTAAATGATACACTGTGGAAAATAAGTACAACATATCTGATAGCTCAGCTACCTAAAACTAAGAGTTCTCAGAAATGAAAAAGAAAATTATTAATACCAATTGAAAAATGGGCAAGAGTCATGAACAGGCAATTCACACACACAAAAAAAATTAATAATCTGCTACAAACAAAATAGGCAGCATCACTAGTAATCAAAGAGATGGAAACTAAATTATAAATAAGATGCCATTTGCCTTGCTAGGTTGGGGAAGTTATCCAGGATCAACATTCAAATTCAGGAAATACAGAGAACATCACAAAGATACTCCTCGAGAAGAGCAACTCCAAGACACATAATCGTCAGACACCAAGGTTGAAAAGAAAAAATGTTAAGGGCAGCCAGAGAGAAAGGTCAGGTTACCCACAAAGGGAAGCCTGTTAGACAAACAGCAGATTTCTCTGCAGAAACCCTACAAGCCAGAATAGAGTGGAGGGCCAATATTAAACATTTTTAAAGAAAAGAATTTTCAACCCAGAATTTCATATCCAGCCAAACTAAGCTTCATAAGCGACGGATAAATAAAATCCTTTATAGACAAGGAAATGCTGAGAGATTTTGGCACCACCAGGCCTGCCTTACAAGAGCTCCTGAAGGAAGCACTAAACATGGAAAGGAAAAACTGGTACCAGCCACTGCAAAAACATGACAATTGTAAAGACCATTGACGCTATGAAGACACTAGCATCCTAATGGCAGGATCAAATTAACACATAACAATATTAACCTTAAATGTAAATGGACTAAATGCCCCAATTAAAAGACACAGACTGGCAAATTAGATAAAAAGTCAAGACCCATTACTGTGCTGTATTCAGGAGACCCATCTCAAGTGCAAAGACACACACAGGCTCAAAATGAAGGGATGGAGGAATATTTACCAAGCAAATGGAAAGAAAAAAAAAGCAGAGTTTGCAATCCTAATTTCTGATAAAACAGACTTTAAACAAACAAAGATCAAAGAGTCAAAGAAGGGCATTACATAATGGTAAACGGATCAATGTAACAAGAAGAGCTAACTGTCCTAAATATATATGCACCCAATACAGGAGCACCCAGATTCATAAAGCAAGTCCTTAGAGACCTACAAAGAGACTTAGATTCCCACACAATGGAGACTTTAACACCTTGCTGTCAATATTAGACAGATCAATGAGACAGAAAATTAACAAGGATATCCAGGACTTGAACTCAGCTCTGGACCAAGTTGAACCTAATAGACATCTACAGAACTCTCCACCCCAAGTCAGTAGAATATACATTCTTCTCAGTGCCACATAGCACTTATTCTAAAATTGACCACGTAATTGGAAGTAAAACACTCCTCTGCAAATGCAAAACAACGAAAATCATAACAATCTCTCAGACCACAGTGCAATCAAATTAGAACTCAGAATTAAGAAACTCACTCAAAACTGCACAACTACATGGAAACCGAACAACCTGCTTCTGAATGACTACTGGGCAAATAATGAAACGAAGGCAGAAATAAATAAGTTCTTTGAAACCAATGAGAACAAAGACGCAACATACCAGAATCTCTGTGATACATTTAAAGCAGTTTATAGAGGGAAGTTTACAGCCGTAAATGCCCACAGGAGAAAGCAGGGAATATCTAAAACTGACACCCTAACATCACAATGAAAAGAACTAGAGAAGCAAGAGCAAACAAATTTAAAAGCTAACAGAAGACAAGAAATAACTAAAATCAGAGCAGAACTGAAGGAGAGATACACGAAAGACCCTTCAAAAAATCAGTGAATCCAGGAGCTGGTTTTTTGAAAAGATTAACAAAATAGACAGACCACTAACCAGACTAATAAAGAAGAAAAGGAGGAAGACTCAAATAGATGAAATAAAAAATGATAAAGGGGATATCACCACCGATCTCACAGAAATACAAACTACTATCAGAGAATACTATAAACATCTCTATGAAAATGAACTAGAAAATCTAGAAGAAATGGATAAATTCCTGGACACACACACCCTTCCAAGAATAAACCAGGAAGAAGTCAAATCCCTGAATCAACCAATAACAAGTACTGAAATTGAGGCAGCAATTAATAGCCTACCAACCAAAAAAAGCCCAGGACCAGATGGATTCATAGCCGAATTCTACCAGAGGTGCAAAGAGGAGCTGGTACCATTCCTTCTGAAACTATTCCAAACAAAGAAAAGGAGGGAACCCTCCTTAACTCATTTTATGAGGCCAGCATCATCCTGATACCAAAACTTGTCAGAGACACAACAAAAAAACAAAATTTCAGGCCAATATACCTGATGAACATTGACACAAAAATCCTCAATAAAATACTGGCAAACCGAATCCAGCAGCACATCAAAAAGCTTATCCACCACGATCAAGTCAGCTTCATCTGTGGGATGCAAGTGTAGTTCTACATTAGCAAATCAATAAGTATAATCCATCACATAAACAGAACCAATGACAAAAACCACATGATTATCTCAACAGATGTAGAGAAGGCCTTTGACAAAATTCAACAGCGTTTCATGCTAAAAACTCTCAACAAACTAAGCATTGTGGAACATATCTCAAAATAATAAAAGCTATTGATGACAAATCCACAGCCAATATCACACTGAATGGGCAAAAGCTGGAAGCATTCCCTTTGAAAAGCAGCACAAGACAAGGATGCCCTCTCTCACCACTCCTAATGGAAGTTCTGGCCAGGGCAATTAGGCTAGAGAAAGAAATAAAGGGTATTCAAGGAGGAAAAGAAGAAGTCAAATTGTCTCTGTTTGCAGATGACATGATTGTATATTTAGAAAAC
Source organism: Colobus angolensis palliatus (assembly GCF_000951035.1). Taxonomy (NCBI): domain Eukaryota; kingdom Metazoa; phylum Chordata; class Mammalia; order Primates; family Cercopithecidae; genus Colobus; species Colobus angolensis. Next base: position 6,084,705 of record NW_012119265.1, read on the forward strand.
CCCACCACCTCAGCCCCAAATCTCCTTAAGCTGGTAAGCAACTTCAGCAAAGTCTCAGGATACAAAATCTATGTACAAAAATCACAGGCATTCCTATACTTCAATAATAGACAAACAGAGAGCCAAATCATGAGTAATCTCCCATTCACAATTGCTATAAAGAGAATAAAATACCTAGGAATACAACTTACAAGGGATGTGAAGGACCTCTTCAAGGAGAACTACAAACCACTGCTCAAGGAAATAAGAGAGGACACAAACACATGGAAAAACATTCCATGCTCATGGATGGGAAAAATAAATATCGTCAAAATGGCCACACTGCCCAAAGTAATTTATAAATTCAATGTTCTTCCCATCAAGCTACCACTGACTTTCTTCACAGAATTGGAAAAAAAACTACTTTAAATTTCATGTGGAACCAAAAAAGAGCCCGCATAGCCAAGACAATCCTAAGCAAAAAGAACAAAGCTGGAGGCATCGTGCTACCTGACTTCAAACTATTCTACAAGGCTACCATAACCAAAACAGCATGTTACTCATACCAAAACAGATATATAGACCAATGCAACAGAACAGAGGCCTCAGAAATAACACTACACATCTACCACCATCTGATCTTTGAAAAACCTGATGAAAACAAGCAATGGAGAAAGGATTCCCTATTTAATAAATGGTGTTGGGAAAACTGGCTAGCCATATGCAGAAAGCTGAAACTGGATCCCTTCCTTACACCTTATACATAAATTAACTCAAGATGGATTAAAGGCTTAAAGGTAAGTCCTAAAACCACAAAAACCCTAGAAGAAAACCTAGGCCATAACATTCAGGACATTGGCAAATAACCTTATACAAAATTTACTCAAAATACAAAATTTAACAAAAATGACCTCAAGATGGATTAAATACTTAAACATAATACCTAGAACCATAAAAACCCTAGAAGAAAACCTAGGGTATACCATTCAGGGCATTGGCATGGGCAAAGACTTCATAACTAAAACACCAAAAGCAATGGCAACAAAAACCAAAATTTACAAATGGGATCTAATTAAACTAAAGAGCTTCTGCATGGCAGAAGTATCATCACAGTGAACAGGCAATCTACAGAATGGAAGAAAATTTTTGCAATCTATCCTTTGACAAAAGGCTAATATCCAGAATCTACAAAGAACTTAAACAGATTTACAAGAAAAAAACAAACAACCCCATCAAAAAGTGGGCAAAGGATATGAACAGACACTTCTCAAAAGAAGACATTTATGCAGCCAACAAACATAGGAAAAAAAGCTCATCATTGCTGGTCATTAAAGAAATGCAAATCAAAACATGATGAGATACCATCTCATGCCAGTTAGAATGGCAATCATTAAAAAATTAGGAAACAACAGTTGCTGGTGAGGACATGGAGAAATAAGAACACTTTTACACTGTTGGTGAGAGTGTAAATTAGTTCAACCATTGTGGAAGACAGTGTGGCGATTCCTAAAGGAGCTAGAACTAGAAATACCATTTGACCCAGCCATCCCATTACTGGGTATATACCCAAAGGAGTACAAATCATTCTACTATAAAGACACATGCACACATATGTTTATTGCAGCACTGTTCACAATAGCAAAGACTTGAAACCAACCCAAATGCCCATCAATGATAGACTGGATAAAGAAAATGTGGCACATATTTATGACGGAATACTATGCAGTCATAAAAAAGGATGAGTTCATGTCCTTTGCAGGGACATGTATGACGCTGGAAACCATCATTCTCAGCAAATTAACACAAGAACAGAAAACCAAACACCGCATGTTCTCACTCATAATTGGGAGCTGAACAATGAGAATACATGGACACAGGGAGGGGAACATCACATACCTGTCAGAGGGTAGTGGGCTAGGGGAGGGATAGCATTAGGAGAAATACATAATGTAGATGACGGATTGATGGGTGCAGCAAACCACCATGGCACGTGTACACCTATGTAATAAACATGCACGTTCTGCACATGTACTCCAGAACTTAAAGTACAATGAAAAAAAAAAAAAGATGCCATTTGCGGTTTTTGCTACTTACTTGGCAAATAAATTTTAAATTATACTACCCAGTGTTGGTGTGGGTGAAGCTGATTTAACTGGCCAGTGCATGAGTTTGAATCCTAACTCCTCCACTTAACAAGCTGATTGACTTTGGGCAAGGTACTTAATCTCACTGTGTCTCAGTGTCCTCATTTATAATACTGGAAAAATCGTAGTATCTATTAAATTAATGCACTCCATTTCAACAGTGTATTGGTTACAGATAATAGGGCAACAGTCCAAATCCTACATTCTACTCCCTACCAAAAAATCTCAGTATGTAGATTATTGGGCAGGTAAGAGCGGAGTATTAACAAGGTCTTAATCATGAACTCAATCATGGTGGGAGGGACTCTGTTCTATGGTAAAAAAAAAAAAAAACTCAAGTACTTTTTAGATAAATATATAGCTAACTTGTCATAAAAAGATTACCTGGTTGTCTATAAACACATAGCCAATTCATTTTCTGAGTAGTTTGAATGTAAAACTTGTGCATTATTATTTTTTCCCCAGAAGTAGAACATTCACTATAGCTAGCAGAAAGGAATGTACGTCTTATAGATATTTTCACAAAGTCATTTGAATTTTTGTTTTTTCCTTTAATAAACAAGATAGAACAAAATAAAATTATTTCAGCAAAAGGTTTTTCTACCACTGTGACAAGTTAAGAAAACTGCAATGAAAGAAAGAGAAGACACTTTAAAACTGGGTTAAGTTTTAAATTTAGCAACATCTAAGAGCTGAAGCAATCCTGGAACCATTTTAGGATCGCCTTTTCCCCTTCAATCATAGCAGCTCTGGAATCGTCAATGCCTGCATCTACAGGCTTTTTCTTCCTACTTGTCTCAGGGCTGGGTATATACCAGGTTGCAGAACCTGAGCATCAAACTCCCACTTGGAGTCACAGACATCTCCTCCCTTTCCTGCAAATGCCTGGACATTTTTAAAACACTGCTTTCAAGTACTCTTTCCCCTTTACTACTATTTTGTGACAAATTTCCTGTCACTTTTGATTTTTAAAATTGGTCTACTCCAGTTAAAAAATGTCAGCCTAAATACTTGATTCAGCCTATGGCTCCCTCCCTGGTCATAGACCAGACTAGGGGCTCACAGGACTATCAGTAGGAAGGGGGCTATTGGCTGCCTCTGATCTCTCTTCTATCCACCCAAGCCGAGCTCCTCTGAGGTTGGGGCAGGAGCTGAACAGAAAGGCAGAATGTTCTTACATAGGAGCGGCCAGTTGATAGTGGAAGTTGTCTCTAATCTCTTTTCTGGTTCGCTGTGGTACCAGGTGATGCTGGTGGGAGGCTTGCATGGCTTCTTGGTGTGGGGTTCATTTGCCATCTAGGTCCCTTCATCAGTGAGCAAGCCTCCCCAGCCTCAGGGGCACTCATGCCTCTCTATAACTCCTCCCTTCCATTATTCTCTGCCTTCTAGGGGAGCCATGAGAATCACAGCTTCTCCCTTTCATACCCTCCCAGTGCCTTAGAGAGTCGAATGGGATAGGGGATGATATTGCCACCTTCTTCCCAACATCCCACACCTCTGCTGGCACAGACTGTTCCTCAGGCCTCTCTAGACCACAAAGGAGCACCAGTCTCTATGTTTGCAACCCCCACCCCAGGCCCGTGGCACAGCAGTACCCACACTTTTTGGCACCAGGGGCCAGTTTTTTCCAAGGACAAGGGGGTGAAGGGATGGTTTCAGGAGAAACTTCCACCTCAGATCACCAGGCATTAGATTCTCATAAGGAGCATGCAACCTAGATCCCTCCCATGTGCAGTTCACAATAGGGTTCACACTCCTATAAGAATCTAACACCGCTGCTGATCTGAGAGGAGGCAGAGCTCAGGTGGTAATGCTCACTCGCCTGCTGCTCATTTCCTGCTGTGCAGCCAGATTCCTAACAGACCACAGCCCAGTCCCAGTGTGCAGCCGGGAGGCTAGGGAGCCTGGGGGTTGGGAACCTCTGTCCTAGCGGCTCCTGAAGAGCTCTTCCTGGCCTCCCTCCTGACAGAGACACTAAAATGCATTTGTGGGTTGAGTAAAGCACCATATGCCAGTCTTCTTTTCTAGAAGGCAGGCATCCTCAGTATTGAGGAGTGATTTTCCAGGCATCCCCTCACCTCACTTGGTTCTGACGAAAAGAAAGTTCCTTCTGTCCTCTCTCTCAGGAGTTTCCCCAGAGGGATAGCATTGTAGGTAGATTGTGTAGCTCCTTAGTTAGCTGCCTGGGGAGGGTTTAGCTCCAATCATGGGTGGCTTAAAGGATAATTAGCCCTTTTGGTTTTGAGCTATGGGTCTTAAGTGTACAACAGAATACTGAGAAAAGTCTCATTTTATATTACATGTGATGTGTATATTTCTTCCAGAAATTTGGATAAAAGAGTATATAAATATAAATAAATCTATATTTTTTATCAGTGCCAGAAGAACCAGATATTCAAAATGTTATGGGAGAAATGGGTTGTATCTTTGGTGCAGACAAGGGTAAGCAGTATTATTATTAACTCTGAGCAAAGATAAAGATATTGAATCAAACCTTTAGGTCTCCCACTTCTGGTGGCATCAATTGTGAGATCTTCACTAACCAACAGATGAAAAAGTCAAGGCCATGTATGGAAATCAATCAGGTAAGGCCTTAGAGAAAGAGTAGGGTACTTGACTTGACAATCAGGCAGCAGATCCCAAATTTGTTTTGGTTATTTGAAGGTATTTGAAGGTATTTGAAGAAGAGAACAGAAAATGAGGTAATTAAGGAGGGCCCTAATCCCTTTGGTTAGAAATGAACAATTACAGTAAATCTTTGGCTTCAGGCATCATTAGCAATGACGGGTGATATTCCCCAAGTGGCACCATTATTACCTTTTTTCAGTTAATAAAGCTCCTTTCATTTTTTCCTATTCTATTTTATTTGGATTGAATCTTTTCAGGGCAATGATATGCTTCTTTACAGTCTGAAACAGAGTCTACTGATCACATCACACTCTCCTTAATTGTTCAAGGGTAATTATTACAAATCCTAGTTGGTGTCCAAGAATTTAATACAGAGACATACTCAGAAGTAATTTGACATGAGTAGGCTCTTTGCCCCAGAGACTAAACAACGCTTATATTGGCTGTCTTTTGAATTTATTTGTTTGAGACTTTTCTGAAATTTTACTTACGAGCAGTCAAAGGACTCTTCTCACTGCTGCATACTGCCCACCAGAACTCTTTATCATATGGTGTTCCTGGTCTTTGGGCTTGGAAACCAGATAATCATATCCATTTGAACTACATGAAAACCAATAGTAAATAAGCTATGAGAGTAGATCTGAGCAGATCTCCAAGAAGCAAAGTGCATGATCTTCAACACATGTGACATTGAGATTTGCTGCTCAAGGACCTTTTGTAGTTATGTCTTGGTTCTTGGCTGTGTCTGAGATGGGCGAGATTACCAGAAACCTGAGTTGCAAATACATAATGTTTAACCATAGTTTCTAAGTAGAAAGTAAGGCATTATGGAGGAGGCATTAATTCTCATATCACTGGGTCATTATTTCAATAAAAATCTATTAAGAGATGAAAATAGTTGGCATTTGAAAATGCCTTAATGTTACCTAATGTTACCAAGGAGTCAGTTACTCACTTACCTGGCCCATATTTCGGAATTAATTCCTAAAGCTATTTATACTACTCAAGCTGTCCCTAGAGCCTCTCTTTAAAGGACGCTATTTCCAGCATGAGCTCAGTCGTTCAGGGCAGTATCCTGGGGTTTTCAGTTCAAAAAATCGAATTAGTGCAGCTGGGCCAATTACCAAAAGCCATTAGAAGACTTTGGTTCCCTTTTTAACAGCTCCCTCCTCTCCTGCACTCCTCCTGCCTTGGAAGCTCAGATGTTCAGCATGAGAGCCTTTTTTCTGAATTGCTTTTGGCACAGGCTGCAGGCAGGCAAGCATGCAGTTAGAAGATTGTCCAAAATTACAGTTATATGACAACATTGATCTTGGCTCCAAAAATCAAATGGAGAATTCCATTTTGGCACAAGACCTTTTTTTCTAACCCATGTCAAGGATATTCATTTATTTTTCAGGGTTTTTGATAACCTCATATCAATGTTAAAATGTGGATCCCAAAATAATTTTTAAATGATTGTGAAAGTATTTATTAATTATATTTGTAGATTTCTTAAGAATTATTTTCTTTCTAGGTTTGTTATGACTGAATTATGTCTCCCCCACCCCAAATTTATATGTTGAAGTCCTAACTCTCAGAATCTCAGAATGTGATAGTATTTAGAGATAAGTTCTTTATAGGGATAATTAGGTCAAAATGAGATCATTAAGATGGCCTTTAATTCAATATAACTCGTATCCTTACAAGAAAAGGAGATTAGGACAGACACAGAGAGAAGACTAAGTGAAGATACAGTGAGAAGGTTGCTATCTGCAAGCCTAGGAGAGAGGCCTCAGATGGAACCAACTTGCCGACACCTTGATCTTGGATTTGCAGCCTCCAGAACTGTGAGAAAATACGTTTCCTTCATTTAAGCTCCCCAGTCTGTGACACTTTGCAGTGGCAGCCCTAGAAGACTAAGGCAAGATTTCACTGGCTAAAAATCCACATCCTAAACCAAAGAGGTACAAGAAAACTCATAACCATATACAGGAACAATGGTACCATGGGACATATTGAGTTAAATTTCGAGAGCATCTTTTTGCTCTGTAACTAGACCTGTTTAGATATCTGCTATGTGTATAATTTGGAGTCACCTATGACTGGTCTCCAATAAATAGCTGCTATTTGAACACCAGTATTCTTTGTCCTATTCCAAAAAGGAAACATCTTTCTCACTCTGAACATTTTTCTCATCTTTTAGAGCAGATGAACTCTTTTGAATTCCAAGCTCCGTGTCCTTAGTGAGTCCTCCACAGTCTATGCATCAGCAGAGCTAACACTTTCCCTCCCCAGTATCAGCTAATTAGCCTCTCTGCCTGCCACCTCCTGTGCCCTTTATTCTTCTATCAAAAGGAGAGACCCTCCTGCAAGACACACAGAGAGGCAGGTGCTGCTTTTCAATCCCTTGTGGTTTACCTCCTTTACTAAGGATGTAAGACTAAGGCCTTACCTTAGTCTACCAGGAACTAATGAGCTATTAGTGATAGATTCTTTTATTTGCAAAAAGAAAAACATTCATCAATGTACTAAAATGTAATTTCTGAAGAATATAAATAAGAGAACTCTAATTTGAGAAAAAAATGTTTTCAACATATATGAAGACTGAAGCAGCTGTGCATTCAGGTAAAAATTGTGGTACTGGAAGATGAATTGTCACACTGCAAGACTGTAGAATCATCAATATGGACTTGCTTCCAGAGAGGGATAGTTCTCAATTCCAGTGCACACTAGACTTTCCTGAGGAATGTTTAGAGAATTCTGATAGATCTCATTCACAAAGAGCCTGAATTAATTAGTGTGGAGTAAAGCCCATTCCTTGGTATTTCAAAAATAGACCAGAAATTAAAAGGATGGGTTACTAATGAGGAAAAGACAGAAAGAAAGCAAAAAAGGGAGAGACAGAGGTCATGAGAGAGAGAGAGAGACTGAGAGATAGAGGAAAAAATGGTATTGGTTAATTTTTTTTCCTGACTACTACATACGGACATGTAGGACTTAATGTTTCCTTTGCAAGTAAAATTCTAGATAAATTAGGTTTGATTGCAGCTAAGAGCAACATATTAAGACCTTGGAAAAACAACTCAAATTGTTACATTGCAGAATGGATGTTATCTGTAACTATGGCATCACCATAAGACAGCTTTATAAATTACAGGGTGCAATGGGTTATTTTGATGAGATTATGGGTTCTTTATATTGCTTACTCAGACAGGGATAATAATAGAACAGAACCACATACGTTTATAGTTTCCATTGGAGAAAACCTTAAAGGTGATCTGGATGAGATGAACAATTATTGCATCTCCAAGGTAAGTTTTCTTTATAATGAAGTTGGTACAATCTCTTAATCCGAGCAACCATATTTAGACATCAAGGTGAGAACAATTCTATCTAGATGTAACCAGTGGTCTACCATGTAACTGCAGTCAAGCTTTCCCTGCTATTATTCCTACTGGATCATACTCATTTGTTGATCTTGTGTTCCTTGAGTGGCAAATACTTGAAAATTCAAGTAGGATTGTGCGTTATTACAAAGGGCTCCTCATTTTTTACCATAGTAAATTAATTTGTCATTTACAATTCTAATAGGCAATTAACCTGGTTAAAACAGTGCTGTGGCGATATGATGGTTAGTACTAGAGAAAATAACCATGCTTGGGGAAATTCCCTGAGATGATGTCAAAGTTACTGTGTACCTATTATTTGTTAGGCAACTGCAATAAGAAATCTCTTTATAAAGATATTAAATAAAAACACATCATCAAGAAAACCATGGTTTTTCTCTATCCCCTCTTTCTCCACTGAAATATCCTATAAGTGCTTCAAATTCAGCATTCCACAAAATGAACTAATTGCTCCTCACTTGAAAATATGTTGGCTTTTCCTATATTCTTGCCCTCAGTTAACAGCATCCTCCTCCAATCAAATTAGAAAGCCCTATTCCACCCTCAACTCCTCTCTGTCTTACCCCCAGGCTATTCACCCTGTCCTGCCAAGTTGACATCCTAATTTCCTCTGGAGTCTATCCCACCTTTTAGCTCATTGTTGCTGGCTTAATTCAAGTTCACACCATTACCTAGAGAATTCCAAGAGTCGCCCAAGAAAGAGCCATCTCAAATGCTCAACTGCTTTTAGGAATGAGGCAGCTATTCAAATAACAGCAACCAACAGCAGAGCAGGAAGAACAAAAAAACCCTGCTCCCGGTCTCACTGTCCACCACCACCCTAGAAGCCATTTTCTATAACATTAATAGACATGTTTTTTGAAAATGGAAATTGAATATATCATTCCTTTACTTAAGAACTTTCAATGGCTATCTATTGCTTTAAAGATACAGCTCAAATTTTGTTTTACCATGTACCCACTTTGTCTTTGCCTAAACTAAATGAGTTTTCTTTTCCTCAAATAAATCATGCTTTCTGCCACCTCTAAATCTTTGCACACTCTCTCTTTCTAGAATATTCTTTCATACTTCCATCTCTACTTCTAAACTCCTTCTGCACTTCGACTTTTAAGCCTAAAATCACATTTAATCACTTGGCCAAGTCAGCACCTCATGGAATGAGTTAGCTACTCCTTCCTGTCAACAGCCCTAACACTTTTTACAAATCCCCATTGTAAGCTGTTTATTTGGCAAAAACTATTGAGCACCTACTGTGTGCTAGGTACTATGAAGACAGTAGCAAATAAGAAAGGTAAGGTCTATGTTCTTATGGCACTAATATTATAGTGGGGAGAGATAGTTAATAAATAAGCAAAAAGAGCACTACCTTTGGTGAGGTAGGACAAAAATTCAACTGGCATAGACTGAGGAGAGAATAGATAAGAAAGTGGAGACAGCTTAGCACATTTTGAGATTTTCAAGTTTTTCTTGTCTTCTATACCAGCAGTCCCCAGTCTTTTTGGCATCAGGGACTCGTTTCATGAAACACAATTTTTCCATGGATGTGGGGGAGGGTGGTGGTGATGGGGGATGGTTTTGGGATGATTCAAGCACATTACATTTATTGTGCACTTTATTTCACTTCTTACATTGTAATGTACAAAAATATAATTATACAACTCGCTATAATGCAGAATCAGTGGGAGCCCTGAGCTTGCTTTCCTGCAACTAGATGGTCCCACCTGGGGGTGATGGGAGACACTGACAAATCATCAGTCATTAGATTCTCATAAGGAGTACACAATCTAGATCCCTGGCATGCACAGTAGGGTTCATGCTCCTGTGAGAGCTAATGCCACTACTGATCTGACAGGAGGTGAAGCTCAGGCAGTAATGCAAGCAATGAGGACAGCTCTAAATACAGATGAAGCTTTGCTTGCTTGCCCGCTGCTCACCTCCTGCTGTGCGGCCCAGTACCTAATAGTGTTAGTACATAACAGTCTAGAGCAGGGGCCCCCAACCCTGGGTACCATGGTATTGGTTTGTGGCCTGGGGGATTGGTGACCCCTGCTCTAGACTGTGACCTACAAAACATGAAGTAATGACATCTTATTTATTAACCTAAATGAGGTCGTGGCACAGTATATGGCTGGTTGGAAGCAATCGACAAATGTTGGATAAAGAAAAAAGGAAAGAAAGGGAGAGAGGGTTGGATGGGAGGAAGTGAAAAGGTGAAACCTCATGCTCACTTTCTGCCAACCAGCTTTTGGGTAACATAGCAAAACAAAGGCAGAAAGATGAAATGCTAGTTAGCATGTCATATACTGTAATGGACTGAAACCTAACTTCTTTTTATACATTGAAGGTCAAAGGAAACTACAATCTGCAACCAAGGATAGAAGTTCAATGGTAGTAAAGGATTTTATAGATGTTACAAAATTATATCCAGAACTGATATCAGGGCACATATAATAGTGGACGTGCTATTTAAAAAAATTAAGAACAGAAGTGCTGTCTATAATACTAGCATGTGAATAAATCAACAGAATAATTGAAGCTTAAATAGGCTATGAAAAAGTAATACTAATTGTAGTCATTTATGTGAACTTCTGACCTTTTATGTTTAATTATCTTGCAGCAAAATAATTTTTATGTATATAACATTACATTTCAAAGATGATATTTGTTTTTATGTTTTCCAACTAATATTTATTTAGTGACTGCCATTTAAAGATATTCAGCTGGGCTCTGTTAGGGGATATGAAAAAGCTTGGAAAAGAAGTCCCTTCCCTGAAAAACTTACACTGTAATAGGAGAGATGAGATACTTATATAACATGATAGCAAATGTGACAGATTCTTAATTAGATGAACAATGTTATGGGGGTGGAGGGCCTTACAAAGAAGGTCTCACTGAGATCAATCTTGAAGGATGTGATAGAAGAGGGTGAGAAGAAAATACATTCCAGAGTGAGCAAAGTTCAGATGTGGAACACGGTAACGTGTGTGTCCAGGAAGCTGGAGAATATAGTCTGATAGAAAACCGTAACATGTAAAAAGGTGAAATAGGAGGTAAGATTGGAAATCTAGGTTGTGATGAGATCATGATAGCCAAGTAGAAAACTTACATTTTATTCACTTCCATATACAAATTTCCAGAGAAGATTCAATAGATTGTATTTGTAGTTCTCCATATTGCATCCAATAGGTTTTCTTATTCCCAGTCAAAGCTCCTAGTACGATGAAGTTCTACCATTGAAGGATTTCTAAGGTGCAGCTCATATGTGGTAAATGCATTTTGTTTTCACTCAGTAAAGGGCCAACCAGCACTCTGTTGGTCTCAATGTCGAATTGCTATTAACTCGTGTTATATATAGATAGCAGTACCCCTCTAAAATGGTCATATATTTATTTCTATATCTAATTGTCTATTGATTTTTAATTTATAATTATTTTATCTTCCAACAGAGGTTTTGAGACAGTTTATCACTTATTGTTTGGAAAATCAGGCTTGTCTGTCAATAATTAATTTTAGTTTACCACGTAATCTGACAAAGTTCCCTGCTCTAAGGAATTAAACGACATTTTCTTTCTATTTCAAGAGATTCCCTGGCACTCTCCTGTGATGCTATTGTTGATGGCATTTAAATTTTTAAATTTTCTGCTTATTGCTGATACAGAATTACAATTACCTAACTGTATATTTCTAACATAGTAGCCTTGATAAATTCTCATGTTAATCTGTAGTGAGGGATCAGTTTCTTTTTGTTCATACATGATCACCAAGAAGGAGATAGAATTTAACTGAAAAACTCTTACTTATAATCCACAAGGCTAAGTAATAGGCCTGTGGTATATAGCAGCTACTCATTTTTTCATATTATTTGTGTGCAAATCTCTACCTACAGGTGGAGCTAGTGTCCTAAAAAGTCACTGAAAAGTAGACAAGTCTGCTGAGATCAGTGCTTCCAGAAGGATCCATCACCTACACAACTGTGTCACACAATTTTTATAAATACCTATTTGAATACTCCAAACATGACAAAAATAAAAAAAACCCATATGTTTCATTATTCCAATAACTATTTTATTAGTTAAAACTTTTTTCAACAGTGTGAGAGCCAGTTTTGATTCTTAAAGAGCAGATTATTTCAAGAAAACAAATACAGGCAGTTCTACAGTACTTTCCTTTTCTATTCAAGTCTATTTTAAAACATGTATACTTCTCTGTAAAGAGCTAAATTTACCAAATGAGTTGGGCATTAAGACAACGTTTATGTAAGGGCAGTATTTTCCAACAATAAAATACTATTTGTTGTTGGGAATAGGCCCCCAAAATCTGGCCATAAATTGACCCCAAAACTGGCCATAAACCAAATCTCTGCAGCACTGTGACATGTTCGTGATGGCCATGATGCCCACGCTGCAAGGTTGTGGGTTTACCGGAATGACGTCAAGGAACACCTGGCCCACCCAGGGCAAAAAACCGCTTAAAGGGGTTCTTAAACCACAAACAATAGCATGAGCGATCTGTGTCTTAAGGACATGCTCCTGCAGCCGATAACTAGCCAGAGCCCATCCCTTTATTTCTGCCTATCCCTTTGTTTCCCATAAGGAACATTTCTAGTTAATTTATAATCTATAGAAACAATGCTTGTCACTGGCTTGCTGTCAATAAATACGTAGGTAAATCTCTGTTCGAGGCTCTCAGCTCTGAAGGCTGTGAGACATCTGATTTCCCACTCCACACCTCTATATTTCTGTGTGTGTGTCTTTAATTCCTGTAGCGCCGCTGGGTTAGAGTCTCCCTGACGGAGCTGGTCTTGGCCATTTGTCCCCTTTCTTTTTTTGCTTAATCTGTGTAGGTTCTATGCCCATGCAGCATAGTTGGTTAGATGCCCAATCAGAATTTGAGCACATATCAGATGAATATATTTTCCCAAGAATTCTAAATCTGGTATATTTATGATGCTTGAACCTAGTGTCAAACTTCAGAGATGAAAAAATTTCACCCAGTTCAACTCCTTCATTTATTAAAATTCCTTTAGAAAACTGTAAATTATAGCATGGATTTAGAAAAGTAAATGAACTGAAGACACAGAATTCAATCATTTGTAACAAAGTGAACAGCATGTAACCACTTCCCATGTCAAGAAATAGAACATTGGGAGTACCTGAGAAGATCCCTTCATGCCCTCTTGAAATCCTACTTCTACCTCCAAGTATAATTGCATCTTTGGCTTTCTTCATAGTTTGACCACCAAAGAATGGATCCTTAAACTCTATTGACTAGCTTTGCTTCATTGTTTTCAACATTCAAATAGGTACTTATCATTGTTTTCAATATTTAAATAGGTAATCAAATAGGTATTTATCAAAAATTGTGTGATACAGTTGTATATCCTTTATATAAACAGGATCATAAATCATTTTTTATGTGCCTTGCTTTTTTCATTTCATATGTTTGTGAGACTCATAGAAACATTTTCTGTAGCTCTAATGTATTCATTTTTATTGCAGAATATTATTCCCTTATATGACTATATCACAGTTAATTACATATTTTCATGTTAATAGAAACAGTTTTTCCAGCTTGTAACTATTCAAACTAATGTTGAGAGTTTGATAGAGATTTCACAGAATCTATCCATCAGTTTTGGGAGAACTGACATCTCTACACTACTGAATTTTCCAATCTGTAAACATAGCATATCTCTCCATTTTTTTCTGTCTTGTATTTCTGTCTTGTCTCTCAATAATATTTTACAGTTTTCTGTAGAGAGGTCTTACACGTAATTTGTCAGATTTATTCTTACTTGATTTTTGATGCTATTGTAGATGGCATTTCAATTTTTAAATTTTATGCTTATTGCTGATACAGAATTACAATTACCTAATTGTGTATTTCTAACATAGTAGCCTTGATAAATTCTCATATTAATTTAAAATTCCTCTGTAAGTTCTTTTGGATTTTCTATGTACAAAATAATATCATGTATAAATAATGAGGATTTTTTTCTTTCCAGTTCATATATTTAAAAATTTCCCTTTCTCATTGCACTGGCTAGGACCGCTAACACAATGTCAATAGAAATGGTAATAAAGATGTCCTTGTCTAATTCTTAATCTCATGGTAGAAAGAAAGCTTTAAATATTTCACTATTACTATGATGTTTACTGTAGGGTTTTTTGTACAGTGTTTAACTGTTTATGAGTCTTTCATTTCCTATTTTGATAAGTGTTTTTATAAAAAATCATGAATAGATGTTGAATTTTATCAAATAAACTGAATTGGTAGTTAAAATACTTCTCTTAGTACTTCCACACTTTTAAAAAATATAAGGCCTAGACTATTTTACTGGTGAGTTTTATTAACCTTTAAGAAATCGGTACTCCATGTCTTATACAAGCTGTTTAGGAAACACCAAAAAAGGGGAAGCTATCCACAGTATTTTATGAGACTTGTGTAAAAGCAATACCAAAACCAATTGAGGATAGCATGAGGAAAGTAAAGTATATCCTAACACCATTCTGAGAGATATATGTAAACATTCTAAATATAATTTTAAAACATTGAACTAAAGCATTATATACTTAACATATCTAATATCAAATATCTTCTCAATAGATACAGAAAATATATTCAATAAAATTCATTTCTCATTTGTAATAACATTTTTTAAAAATGTTAACCAACAAGGAACAAAAGAAAATTTCTTAACTTCATAATAGTATATGCCAAAAACTAACAATCACCAGCTTAATGGGAAACTTTGGAAGCATTTTCATCAATATCAAGAATGAGGCAAGGATAGTGACTATCTCACTCTTTAACACTATACTGTTGGTCCTATTCAATGAAATAAGATAAGGAAAAGAAATGAAAGGAGTAAGAATTGGGGGAAAAAAGAAGTAGATGCCCTTATTTGTGAATGCCATATAATATTTCAAAAAATCTACAAATAATTAAAATTAATGAGAATTCAGCAAAATATCTGGTTATAAGATTAAAGAAAATCAATACCTTTCTGCCACAATAAAAAATATAAAACAATTCCCAGATCCTTCTAAATTTCTTTGTGCCCCTTTATAGTCAACCCCTTCTGCAACCTTTAGCCCCTGGAAACCACTGATTTGCTATCTAATCTATAATTTTTTTCCACAAAGTCATATAAGTGATATCATATAGTAGTTAGTCTTTTGAGTCTGTCTTCTTTAACTTAGCATAATGCGTTTGCCACTCATCCATGTTGTTGCCTATGATAGTTCATTCTTTTTTATTGCTGAGCAGTATTTCACTGTATGATGCAGTATGGTTTATCTATTTACCTGTTGATGGACATTGGGATATTTCTAGTTTTGGCAATCATGAATAAAGCTGCTACAAATATTTATGCACAAGCTTTTAGGTAAGCATAAATCTTCATAGCTCTTGGGTAAAATTTAGAGGTGAGAGAGCTGACAAACTTTTCAGAAGTGACTACATCATTTTGTATTCCCATGAGCAACATATGAGAATTCCAGGTACTCTACATCTTCACCAGCACTTGGTATTGTGAATATTTTTTATTTTAGCCATTTTAATAGGTGTGTAGTAGTGGCCCACCGTGGTTTTAATTTGTATTTCTTTAATGACTAATAATGTTTGTAGTTTTCTTCTCTTGTAATGTCTTTGGTTTTTGTGTCAGAGTGATCCTGACCTCACAGAATAAATTGTAAAGTGTTCCCCTCTCTTTTGTTTTCTGGAGGAGATTATGTAGAACTGCTATTATTCGTTCCTTAAATGATTAATAGATTTCACCAGTGAAGTAATGTGGGCCTAAAAGTTTTTAACTATTTTAACATATGTAAGACGACTTACATTTTCTGTTTCTTATTCCGTGAGCTTTGTTAGTTTATATCTTTCCATAAATTTGTCTATTTTATCTATATTATCAAATTTACTAGCATAGCTTGCTTATAATATTCTTTTATTACTTAATGTCTCGGGGTCTACAATGATATCGCCTTGTTAATTCTGGATACTAATAATTTTATCAGAAGATATATTCCAGCTTTTCACTTTTTTCAACTTTTATTTTAGAATCAGAACGTACAATGTGCAGATTTGTAATAAAGGCATCTTTCATGATGCTGAGGTTTGAAGTATGAATGAACCTGTCACCTAGGTAGAGAGCATAGTACCCAATAGGTAGTTTTTTCCCATCTTTATCCCTCTCCCTTTCTTCACCCTTTTATATTTCCCAGTGTCTATTGTTCCAATTTTTATGACCATGTGTTATTACCATGTGGTTTATAATCCATGCTTAGCTCCCACTTATAAGTGAGAACATATGGTATTTTTTTTTTCAGTTTCTTAAGGTGAAAACAGATCATTGATTTGAACTTTCATTATTTTCTAATACAATACAAAAATTAACTCAGGATGGATTAAAGACTTAAATGTAAAACCTAAAACCATAAAAACCCTAGAAGACAATACCATTCAGGACATAAGCATGGGCAAAGACTTCATGACTAAAACACCAAAAGCAATGGCAACAAAAGCCAAAATTGACAAATGGAATCTAATTAAACTAAAGAGCTTCTGCACAGCAAAAGAAACTATCAGAGTGAACAGGCAACCTACAGAATGGGAGAAAATTTTTGCAATCTATCCTTCTGACAAAGGGCTAATATCCAGAATCTACAAGGAACTTAAATAAATTTATAAGAAAAAAACAAACCCATAAAAAAACTGAGCAAAGGGTATGAACAGATACTTCTCAAAAGAACACATTTATGCAGCCAACGAACATGAAAAACAGCTCATCATCACGGGTCATTAGAGAAACGCAAATCAAAACCACGATGAGATACCATCTCACACCAGTTAGAATGGCAATCATTAAAAAGTCAGGAAACAAGAGATGCTGGTGAGGATGTGGAGAAATAGGAATGCTTTTACACTGTTGGTGGGAGTGTAAATTAGCTCAACCATTGTGGAAGACAGTGTAGCAATTCCTTAAGGATCTGGAACTAGAAATACCATTTGACCCAGCAAGCCCATTACTGGGCATATACCCAAAGGATTATAAATCATTCTGCCTTAAAGACACATGCACATATATGTTTATTGCAGCATGATTTACAATAGCAAAGACTTGGAACCAACCCAAATGCCCATCAGTGATAGACTAGATAAAGAAAATGTGGCATATATACACCATGGAATATTATGCAGCCATAAAAAAGGATGAGTTCATGACCTTTGCAGGGACATGGATGAAGCTGGAATCCATCATACTCAGCAAACTAACACAGAAACAGAAAACCAAACACTGCATGTTCTCACTCATAAGTGGGAGAACACATGGACACAGGGAGGGGAACATCACACACTGGGGCTTGTCAAGGGGCTATGGGGAAAGGCTAGGGAGAGCATTACGACAAATACCTAATGCATATAGAACTTAAAACCTAGATGACAGGTTGATAGGTGCAGCAAACTACCATGGCACACGTATACCTATGTAACAAACCTGCATGTCTGCTCATGTATCCCAGAACTTTAAGTAAAATTTTTAAAAATATATTTTATTATATAAATTGCTCTCTAAGCAGGTTTTAGGTCCATCCAACAAATTTTGATATGTTGTATTTCTATTTTCATGCCATTCAAAATATTTCTAATTTCTCTTATGACTTTCTCTTTGACACATTGGTCATTTACAAGTGTGCTATATATAATTCTAAATATTTAGGGATTTTTCAAATGTCTTTTTGTTATTTCTATTTTAACTATGGTCAAAGAGCATAATTAGCATAATTTTAAACAAATTTTTAAAATTTATTAAGGTTGGTTTAATGGCCCTAAATATGATTATTATAGAACGTTTAGAAAATTCATGGTCAGGCGCAGTGGCTTATGCCTGTAATATCAGCACTTTGGGAGGCTGACGTGGGCAAATTGCTTTGAGCTCAGAAGTTCAAGACAAATCTGGGCAACATGGCAAAACCCCATCTCTACAAAAAGTACAAAAATTAGCCAAGCATGGTGATGTACACCTCTAGTCCCAGCTACTCAGAAGGCTGAGGCTGGAGAATCACTTGAGCCCAGGAAGCAGAGGTTGCAGTGAACTGTGATTGAGCCACTGCATGCCAGCCTGGGTGACAGACTGAGACTCTGTTTCAAAAACAAAACAAACAAACAAAAAAAAACAAAGACTATTCATGTAAGCAAAAATATTTGTTAAAATCCATTGCCAGAATAAGTTAACAGTCTGACATTTCCTTTTTATTATTCTCACTATACTCCTATACAGACATACATGTGTATGGGTATATATATATATATAGATATACACTATTACAAATGGAGAATCATACTGTACAATTACTTTGTAATCTACTTTTTGTCTGTAAGGTAGGATAAATGAGTGCTTAAGACATGAGGTCTGAAACAACACTGCTTGGGTCCAAAATCCAGATTTCACCATTTACTGGCTATATGATTTAGGGGAAGGTTCTTAGTTTGTGCTTCAGTTCTTCACATGTAAAATGGGGATAATAATAATAGCACCTATCTCATAGAGATTCTTTTTTTTTTTTTTTTTTTTTGAGACGGAGTCTCGCTCTGTAGCCCAGGCTGGAGTGCAGTGGCCGGATCTCAGCTCACTGCAAGCTCCGCCTCCCGGGTTTATGCCATTCTCCTGCCTCAGCCTCCCGAGTAGCTGGGACTACAGGCACCCGCCACCTCGCCCGGCTAGTTTCTTGTATTTTTTAGTAGAGACAGGGTTTCACCGTGTTAGCCAGGATGGTCTCGATCCACCCGTCCCGGCCTCCCAAAGTGCTGGGATTACAGGCTTGAGCCCCCGCGCCCGGCCGAGATTCTTAAGAGAATTGAGTTAATATAAACTACTTAGAACGACACTGGACATCTTCTTAGATTAGGTAAATATCTACTAGTTTCTATGATTGCTTTCCCCTATCATGGCTGCAGTGTAAGGCTAGGTCATAATTTATTTAGATCACACCCTAGTAATGAGCATTTAGATTATTTTCAGTATTTGCTATTACAAACTCACTGTGATAAAGGTCCTTGTTAGGGCACACTTAACGATTATATTCTCCCTTAGGATGAATTCACACAAGTGCAATTGCTATTGTGAAGAATGGACCTATTTTGAAAGGCTCTTAATGCTTTTGCCCAAGTCTTCAGAGAAGGTTTTTGGTTTTGTTTTTTTAATTCATTTACAACTCACCACTATATAACAAAGTGTGAAAACATATCATTTTAGAAAGCATTTTTCAAAGTCTTCCAAGATACAAACTTCTTGAGGTTCAAGCAGATAATGGAATTAGAACACAAATTAATACGTTAAGTTTCAAAGAGCTACCCTGAGAAAGAATTTTATTCCAGCACCACAGAGCATAAACATGTTACTTACTTTTTTTTTTGACGGAGTCTTGCTCTGTTGCTCAGGCTGTAGTGCAGTGGCATGATCTCAGCTCACTGTGACCTGTACCTCCCTGGTTCAAGTGATTATCCTGCCTCAGCCTCTAGAGTAGCTGGGACCACAGGTGCCTGACTAATTTTTGTATTTTTAGTAGAGAAGGGGTTTCGCCATGTTGTCCAGGCTGGTCTCAAACTCCTGACCTCAGGAGATCCATGCACCTTGGCCTCCCAAAGTGCTGGGATTACAGGTGTGAGCCACTGTGCCTGGCCATAAACATGTTACTTTTATAAATGAATCCCAGAAGGATGACAGCAGATGCCAACCAAAAAAGGAGAATTTGCTGTTTCATTAAGCATGTTAAGTTGTATTAATTAAATCTGGAAAATCAATGAACTGATTAAGGGAAATTGTATTAAGGCACTTATAGCTCTTTTAAGTAAGATGTAAGGCTGCCTTCTGTGGGAATAGACCATATAGACATTTTATGAAATGAAAATGTTTAATAGCATATAGAGTACACAGAAATAGAAATTTTATAAAGAAGAATGTTGTTTCCAATCATGAATATTTAGCTCTCTGATTTGATAGAAAAGTACACTTGATACAAAAGAACAAAAATATAGAGGATTTGGGGACAATATCTTTCATGTTATAGGACTGAAATCCTTAATGGCAATGTTTAGGAAGGTGATGAATATTCACGAAGCGGCCCCCAAGCTTTTATCTTAACATTTTTTCGGATTAGACCCCATTTCCCCATGTGAATAGCAAATGTTCAAGAAAACTCTGCTCAGCAAGTAAATACAACCAAACCCTAGAATCCCTTACGTGCAAGAATTTCTTGTCGCCAAGAAGTGTGGATCATGAAACCAGGCTAGACATTCTCACTTATTAAGCCGGGCCTCAAAGGTAAACAGCATGAGGCTTTCTTCTTTCAAATCAAGATTTTTCATGGGATAAATTTAATCATACCAAATGTGCAACTCTCCGGGAAGCCATCTTACCTTAAGAAATCTACAGCAAAACAAAAAGGCATCCCTCTTTTGGGGGAAAGAATTGAAGAAATTCCATTTCTTTATAATAAACAAGCCAACTAGTAGAGAACAAACTGATCTACTTTAAGAACACATAGACCCAGGGAACCAGAAAAATTAGGTCCATATAATTATATTCATTTAAAAAGTCTCTAAAAGGAATTACCATTTCTTCTAAAATATAAATTCCAAGGTTAACTTTCCTTTGAGTTGAGAGCCTATGGAATTTTTGTGCAAAATTTAAGGTCTAATTGCACAGGATAACTGATTTACTACAGTAGTCTTCCCTTACCTGCAGGGGATACATTCCAAGATCACCAGTGGATGTCTGAAACCACAGATAGTACTGAATCCTATAGGTACTATATTTTTTCTTATAAAATCATTTGCTTAATGATGAGGATACTTTCTGAGAAATGCATTGTTAGGTGATTTTGTCATTGTGTCAACATCATAGAGTGTACTTACACAAATCCAGATATATAGCCTACTACATACCCAGGCTATATGGTATAACCTGTCGCTCCTAGGCTACAAACCCCTACAGCATGTTCCCATGCTGAATACTATTTGCAATTGTAACACAGTGGTCAGTATTTGTGTGTCTAAACATTAAAAATGCAGTATAAAGACAGAAAATGGCACACCTGTATAGGGCACTTACCATGAAGGAAGTTTACAGGGCTAAGAGTTGCTCTAGGTCAGTGAGCAACTGGTAAGTGGATGTGAAGTCCTAGGACATTACGGTACATTGCTGTAGATTTTACAAACACTGTACATTTAAGCTACTCTAAATTTATATTTTAAAAAATTTTCATCAATAATAATCTTAGTTTGTGACTCTTTTTATGTTATATATTTAAATTTAAAATTTTTTGACTCTTTTATAATGCTTAGCTTAAAACACACATTGTGTACCTGTACAAAAACATTTTCAGGACAGGCATAGTGGTTCATACCTGTAATCCCAGCACTTTGGGAGGCTGGGGCGGGTGGATTGCTTGAGCCCAGGAGTTCGAGACCAGCATGGGCAACATGACAAAACTCCATCTCTACAAGAAATTCAAAACACCTGTAGTCCTAGCTACTCAGGAGGCTGAGGTGAGAGGATTGCCTGAACCTAGGGAGGTGGATGCTGCAGTGAGCCAAGATTACATCATTGCACTTCAGTCTGGGTGACAGAGTGAGACTCTGTGTCAAACAAACAAACAAAAAAGCAACCCCCCAAAACAAAAAATTTTTTTTTTTTTTTTGAGATGGAGTCTTGCTCTGTCGCCCAGGCTGGAGTGCAGTGGCCGGATCTCAGCTCACTGCAAGCTCTGCCTCCCGGGTTTACGCCATTCTCCTGCCTCAGCCTCCCGAGTAGCTGGGACTACAGGCACCCGCCACCTCGCCCGCCTAGTTTTTTGTATTTTTTTTTTTTAGTAGAGATGGGGTTTCACCGTGTTCGCCAGGATGGTCTCGATCTCCTGACCTCGTGATCCGCCCGTCTCGGCCTCCCAAAGTGCTGGGATTACAGGCTTGAGCCACCGCGCCCAGCCCCAAAATTTTTTATATCCTTAATCCATACTTTTATTCTTAGTTTAAATTTGGTTTTGCTTGCTTTCATATATATATAAAGACAGGGTCTCCCTATGTTGTCCAGGTTGGTCTCAAACTCCTGGGTTCAAGCAGTACTCCCACTTTGGCCTCCCAAAATGTTGGGATTATAGGCATAAGCCACCATGCCTGGCCTATTTTTTTTTTTACTTTTTTACATTTTTGTTATTGTTGTTAAACACTAAGACACACACTTAAGCCTAGACCTACACAGGGTTAAAATCATCAATATCATTATCTTCCACCTCCATATCTTGTTCCACTGGAAGGTTATCAGAGCAATAACATGCATGGAGCTTTCATCTATGATAACAATGCCTTCTTCTGAAATACC
Source organism: Colobus angolensis palliatus (assembly GCF_000951035.1). Classification (NCBI taxonomy): domain Eukaryota; kingdom Metazoa; phylum Chordata; class Mammalia; order Primates; family Cercopithecidae; genus Colobus; species Colobus angolensis. The sequence goes on from NW_012119265.1 coordinate 6,107,228, forward strand.
TCCTGAAAGGCCTGCCTGAGGGTGTTTTACAGTTAAATTGTTTTCAAAAAATGAGTAGAAGTAGTACACTCTAAAACAATGATAAAAAGTATAGTTATAGTAAAAACATAAACTGGTAACATAGTCATTTATTATCATTATCAAGTATTATATACCATACATAATTGTATGTTATATTTTTATACAGCTGGCGGCACAGCAGGTTGATTTATACCAGCATCACCACAAACACATGAGTAATACAGTATGCCATGATGTCACTAAGCAATAGGAATTTTTCAGCTCCACTATAATTTCATGGGACCACTGTTGTATATATGGTCGGTCATTGACCTAAATGTCATTACGTGGCACGTGACTGTATAAACATACCTATGATAAAGTTTAATTTATAAATTAGGCACAATAAGAGATTAACAACAATAACTGATACTGAAGTTGAACAATTATAACAACCTACTATAATAAAAGTTATACGAATGTGATGCCTCTCACACTCAAAATATCTTATCGTATTGTACTCACCCATTTTTCAGACCTCAGTTGACCACAGATAACTGAAACTTTGAAAAAAGAAATTGTGGATAATGAGGGACTACTGTATATTTCCAATATTCTAGGAATGGGAAGGAGACTAGATATGCAATAATAACATGAAAGAGACAGCCATGAGAGACAAAGCTGTATTCATAAGCTTGATTAGAGAGGGTGGTCTGTTTGGAAAACAGGGTGCTTCAAAGGCCACCAAAATATTACAGGAAAACATACTTCTGCAAGGGCATTTGACCAGCCACCGCCCATCCCATCCTGGACTGGAATCACCCTTGTTATTCATCCTTGTAGCCAAAGATAATTATCTCAAAACAGTGAAGTAATCTTCTTGTATTTTCCCCTTAAAAGCCTTTGTCCTCCTTTACCCCCTTGAATACACATAGTTCACTATGGCACAGTATTCCCATTGCGATACCCTATGCCCAAATAAATATCATTTTCTTAAAAAAAAAAAAAAAAAAAAGGAAAACGGCATGCGTAACTGAAAACTGATATCAAACCTGTGCCTGTTCTATTCATTTTACTTCCTTCTATTTTAAATAATATTCTGTTACAGTTGTGACTTGATATGTCCTCGCATATGACAGGTCGTCATGTAAAAAATCCATTTAACTCTGGCATCTTTAATTTAGTTGAATAAAATATCTCATTCTACAAACTAGTAATGATAGTTTATCAAAATGTTTGCTCTGTGCCTCTGTCATAAGGGTGAATATTAACAGAAACAGTGAAAAATACGTCAACTCCACATCTAATTTAAACATCTGAAGACTAAGAGATTTCAAAACTAATTTGTTCTAGGCCAGCAAATTACAGCACTAGCAGCACACTTTCTCTTTTCAAAGTGCTTTCCATTATTAATCACACTTTCTGCACAGTGTTCCTTCCATGAGCTGATTCAGTCTAATCCCCATTTTATGGATGAGTATTTTTGGGCATATGAGGAGAGATGCTAATCTTCCGTACACTATAAAATAAAGGCAGTGGACAGTGGCCATAATCAATGAGGATAATAATTTTCTGAGTTCTGATCCTACATTTTCTGTGGGTTGTTGGGATATATTGCCTTTGTTTTTAAAAATACACACACATATACGCATATTCTTTATATCAAGCTACAGTTTAGATTGATTTTGCACACATTAATATAAAATGAACCACCAGCTCTTCTGCTAAGCCAGATGGCACAGCAGAATAATAGGAAACTAGAACTTTAGAGTCAAGCAAACCAATTCAAGCCACCTACCAGCTATATAAACCTGAGTACCATTTTCCTCCATCAACTTCATCTTCACAGACAGGTAGTGAGATAGAGCAAATGCAAGCAGAGTAACTGGCATGTAACGTGTTTGAATATCTGTTCCCTCCTTCCTTCCCCACATCATCAGAAAAATACAGTAGGTAGCAAATTAAATCAGTGTCCTTTACTACTTACCCTGAACAAATGACAATTTGCAAGTTTGCAGTGCATGGCTTTCAAATAGCACAGGGCAGGGCTAAGTTGGATTGTGCAATCCTCAAACATGCTGCTCCCAAGAGGCCAACAGACAAATGTGAGTAATCCCCTTGTCTTTACCATTACTTGTGCTGTCCAAAGGGCTAATGGTAGTGGCAACTGCCAACAAGTGGGCAGTGGTAGAGGTGAGCCTTTATGAACAGGGTTAAGCCAATACCAGATTATTATTCCCCAATTAGGGGTCACAGCTGAGTGCAGCAACCTTATCCTTAAGCACGTCTATTTCCCCTGAATGCTAAACTTGACATAATCAAGCTATTCTCATATCCTTTTCACTTATTAGCATTAGGCTCAAAAACTACTCAGGAAATTATTTGTCATTCATCCTAAAGGGACTCACTCTAATAAGCTGAAAATATCAAGATAGCTTTTCAAATCACTTTGACACTGTTTCAATACTCTATTATTATATTTTGCCAGTTTGAAAACAAGTGCCTTAAAGGGCTTCACTTTTTCCTAAAAAAAACAAAAACAAAACAAAAACCAGGCTGTATCCTGTTCCCTGGAAAATGAACCTCTGGGATGATGCAGTGAGCCACAGACCTCCAAAGACCCTTACAATTCCAAGCTGGAATTTTCCACTACTGCCATCCCAGATCCAAAAACTAGAGCCTTGACCCCAAAGTATTTCTCTTCACCTTTTCTATAGCGAAGAACTATTTCTCTAGGCAGGACTTAGAACTAGAGAGTTCAATTTTATTTTGGTGTGAAGAAACATAGACACCCAAAATTTTATTGCTTGACTTTGAATAAGTATTCTAACTTCTCAGGGCTCCACAGGAGTTGGAAGCAAGTTTGGCCTCTGTTAACCACCACTTTGTGGTTTCCTATGTGTAAAAGTCTGGTCGGATGGAAACCTCTGAACCAAGAGTTGGAAAGCTGGGGTTCTGGTCCTGGTTCTGATAATACCTGTGTGGGACCTGAACTTCTATGGTTTCAGTTTCTCCATTTATATAGTAAGTGTCAGTGGCCAGATAGTAATTCTTGCCTTTAAACAGATTCTGATGAAAGCTGGACTGTCTCCTTAGAAAGAAATGTTCATCGTTACAAAGATTGGCATAAAATGTTAGGAGCTGCTCCAGCCCCTTTGAGGACTCCATGGTTACTATACTGGATACCCTGACAAGATATGATATGATAGCCACCCCCTAACAAGAAGGGCTATCTCCTGACACACTGGCCCCTGTTGTGGGAGACAAGGAAGAGTGGATTAAGGAGAAAGATGCATGAGAAGGCCAAGGTGAGATGTAATGACTAGATCAGTAGCTAAGATGTACTCTCCCTACACATAAATTTAGGCCTCTGTGCAAAGAAAGAGCTCACTTCTGTGGCCCTGTGTGCATTTATACAGAAAGTCAACCAAAATGTCTAATTTACTGTTGATGTTATATGCATGAGAGAGCCCCTGGCCTGTAATCACTCCTTTCCTAGCAATACTCAGGCAGAAGCTCATCTTGCATACAAATTGCCCATCAGGGCTTCTTGCAGCAGAGTGGAAGTCAGAAGTGCTCCTTAGTCAGTACCTCTTTCCCAATTAAGGTCGAACAGCAGCGGCTGCTTACTAGCAATAGAATGTCACCAGCAGTACCTCAGTGCACAAAGAATTAGGATAAAGAATAATGCATAGTTCTGTATTGGCTACTGACTGGGCAATACTACATCCAGCTCACAAAATTGTTCTGAGAATCAAATGAATTAATATATGTTAAAAACTTTGAATAGTGGCTGCTACAAAGAGAGCACTAATAAATGCTAGCTCGTAAAATTACTGGAATTCAATCCAGCAGTAGGTTTTGAATCAAACCTACTGCAAATGGAATCAAAAAGATCTTATTTTACTCAATAATTGAACAAAAGCACCAGAAGATAGAATATATGGTAAGTCCTTAATTCATTTATTTAGAACAATATAAATAGTGATTCTAGTGCACATACAGTTATTATTATAAAATCTAGCACTAATTGTATACTTCCTTTGCTGGTTCTCTGTCTGACGCCACCTTACTCCACTTATTCTCTGCCCTTCTCTGCTCTACTCAACATCCCAGAAACCTGCCCTCTATTGACTCTTACGATACGGGCTTTCTAACTCTCTGACTTTTGACTAGGTCTAGACAAATAGAGGTACCAGCATGAGATGAAAGCAGATGTGTTCCTCCATGGCCAAAGCTCCTGTTGAGTAGCCCCACTTCCATGATCCCAGCTTGCTCAGGGCTTGGGTATCACTATTCCTTCCCTCTGCTTCTTGAGACCAATGGATGATGACACTTTTCCACTGTGATTAGACTCTGAACGTTTCACCATCCCTTACTGGTCCCGTTAACCCTGTATATACCTCTACATATAGTCCATAACACTTTTTAGTTAAAGCCTTTGACTGTCATCTGTTTCCTACTGGGACACTAACATACTGTCTTATTTTCTTATATAGATGTTTCCTTGAAGTTAGTTTTTTTCTCCCTAACTAGAGGTTAGAAGAGTTGTCTTCAACTTTTCCCACTTCAGACAGAAAGAACAATGTGTTCGGGGCACATGCCTAGTGCTCCACTCAATCCTGTGTTTCCCCCAAAAGAAGGCACCTTTAAAGAAAGCATCTCTAAAACTTGATGTGCCTATTGCAGTGAGTCTTTGTGCTTCCTTAGCTGAGCTGTTCTAGATCAATTGGAGCAATCATTCTCCACTGTAATGTCAGCCTCAACAGAGTGCTTGAATCAACTGTGAAGTCTACCCCAATGATTGGTTACTAATAATAACTATGCCTGCATATTATAGAGACTATGTCTATGTAAAATATTTAAGGCACATTCAAGTTTTTGTCAAAAAAATGACATCATTGTCCTAGCTTACAGTCTAGTCTTCTCTTTAAAGTGAGAGGGAGAAACGGGTGGAATTACCAATGGAACATCAGGAATTCTACAGGAAAAAGCTGAAAGTCTAACTTCAAAAACTGGACATGTTTATGAAACTGTCATATATTCACTTACTACATGTTTATTGAAGGTGGCCATGTCGCAGGCCTGCATCAGGCAAGGATACAGCAGTAAACAACACAGAAATGGTTTCTACCTTCAAGGATCAGGCAGTGTGACTTAAGTTCATAAATATAAGGAATGTCATGAAGAAAAAATTCAGATGCTATTTGAGCAAATAACAGGAGTCTCAACTTACCCTGGGTAGTCAAGGAAGGCTCTGTGAGGAAGCAAAGTTCACGCTGAGCCCAGTAAGACTGGCATTTGGCTACATGAGTGGAGAAGGTGGAGTGGGCGAAAGAAGACTAGAACAGTATGTACCACCAAGAGATGGGAAAGAAGATCATGTGTTCAAGGAGCTGAAATAGGCCACTGTGGCTATAGCAGAATGAATACAAGATGAGGCTGGGGAAGTGGGCCAGATAATGCTGGACTTTGTAACCAAGTTAAGAACGTGAATTTTCTCTTAAGGCCAATAGGAAGCTATTGAAGGGCTTTGAGAAGGAGGGAGTCATTACCAGATTCTGAAAAGACCTCTCTGGCTGCAATAGAAAGGTTAGATTAATGAAGGCAAGAATGGATATGAAGAGACTGGTTTGGAAGCTGGTGTATTTAGTCCAGGCAAAAGATTATGTCAATTTGAATCAAGATGGAGAGAAGTATTTGGATTTAAAAGGTATTGGGAAAAAGAATCAGTAAAACTTTGAAACTGGGAGAATGTGGAGAATAAAGAAGGTACAGTTTTGATAACTCCCATTTATCTGATTTGGGTAGCTGGATGATGAAGACGTTACTTCCTGAGATAAGGTGACACAGAATAAAGACAGAGCTAGAAGCATGATAATATGGTCTGGCTTTGTCCCCACTGAAATCTCATCTTGAATTTCAGTTCCCATAATCCCCACATATCATGGGAGGGACTTGGCGGGAAGTGATTGGATCATGGGGTGGTTTCCCTGCTGTTCTCATGACAGTGAGTGAGTTCTCATGAGATCTGATGGTTTTGAAAGCATCTGGCATTCCCCCTGCTTGCTTCTCCCCGCTGCTACCTTGTGAAGAAGGCACCTTGCTTCCTCTTCGCCTTCTGCCATGATTGTAAGTTTCCTGAGGCCTTCCCAACCATGAAGAACTGTGAGTCCATTAAACCTCTCTCCTTTATAAATTACCCAGTCTTGGGTATTTCTTCATATCAACAAGAGAGTGGACTAATACAATAAATTGGTACTGAGGTAGTGGGGCATTGCTACAAGATACCTGAGAATGTGGAAGAGACTTTGGAACTGGATAATGGGCAGAGGTTGCAACAGTTTGGAGGACTCAGAAAAAGACAGGAAGATGTGGGAAAGCTTGGAAATTCCTAGAGACTTTGAAACTGCCTTTCCAAAATTATAACTGAGGAAATTATGACAGTGAAAGAAATCAGACCTAACTGACTCTATCTTGCTTCTAAACTTTAAGCTGTCCTTGTTCATTTCTTGGCATAGGCCGAACTAACTTTCGGAAGGAATTCAGTTTATGGCTTGACTCTGAAACAAAATTGATTAACAGCCCTTTCCCAAAAAGACCCCCTTATTGCCTGGGGACCAGTCTGCCTTTGCAGGACTACCAATTAGCCACAAGATTAGAAATTACAGTTTAGGGATCGTGCAACTTCTGGCTCCAAGAGTCTGAACCTCCCCCACTTGCTCCTGGGGATAACATCACTATTGTAAAACCTAAGATCAGTGCTTGAGATATTGTGCAGACGCTGCACTTGATGGATCAGCTGATGCCACCCAGACCAGTAACCTGGCTCAATCAGTTGTGCCATCCCAGCCAGGAATAGAAGACAGCAGGAAAATTTCACTTTGACCCCCTATGATTCCATCTCCAACCTGACCAATCAGCACTCCCCACTTCCCAAGCCCCTACCCACCAAATTATCTTTAAAAACTCTGATCCCCAAATGCTCAGGGAGACTGATTTGAGTAATAATAAAACTCTAGTCTCCCACACAGCCAACCCTATGTGAATTACTCTTTCTCCTTTGTAATTCCCATCTTGATAAATCAGTTCTGTCTAGGTAGTGGACAAGGTGAACCCATTGGGCAGTTACAACTTGTTGAATGGTTTTGACCAAAATGCTGATAATGATATGGACAATGAAGTCCAGGCTGAGGTGTTCTCAGTTGGGGATGAGAAACTTGTTGGAAACTGGAATAAAGGTGCTCCTGCTATGCTTTGGCAAAGAGGCTGGCAACATTTTGCCTCTGCCCTAGAGATCTGTGAAACTTTGAACTTGAGAGAGATGATTAGATCTCTAAGGTATCTGAGGGTAAGATCTCTTAGATACCCTAAGGTATTTGGTAGAATAAATTTATAAGCAGCAAAGCATTCAGATGTGACTTGAGTGCTCTTAAAAACATTCAGTTTTATGCATTCACAAAGATATGGTTTGGAATTGGAACTTATGTTTAAAAGGGAAGCAAAACATACATGTTTGGAGAATTTACAGTCCGATCATGCAATAGAAAAGTAAAACCCATTTTAAGAGGAGAAATTCAACCTGGCTGCAGAAATGTGCATAAGTAACAAGGAACCAAATGTTAATCACCAAGACAATGGGCAAAATGTCTCCAGGGCATGTCAGAGACCTTTACAGCAGCCCATCCCATCACAGGCCCAGAGGACTACGAGGAAAAAATGGTTTCCTGGGCTGGAACTCCTGCTCTGTGGAGTCTCAAGACATGGTGTCCTGTATCCCAGCTGCTTCAGCTCCAGTTATGGCTAAAAGGGGCCAAGGCACTGCTCAGGCCATTGCTTCAGAGGGAGCAAGCCCCAAGGCTTCACAGCTTTCATCTGGTGTCAAGCCTGTTTGTGCACAAAAGTCAAGAATTGAGCTTTTGGAACCTCTGCCTAGATTTTAGAGGATGTATGAAAATGCCTGAACATCCAGGTAGAAGTTTGTTGCAGGGGTGCAGCCATCATGGAGAACCTCTGCAAGGGCAGTGCAGAAGAGAAATGTGGGGATGGAGCCCCCACACAGAGTCCCTACTAGGGCACTGCCTAGTACAGCTGTGAGAAAAGGGCCACCATTCTCCAGAATCCAGAATTGTAGATCCACTGACAGCTTTACCATGCACCTGGAAAAGCCACAGATACTCAAAGTAGTCTGTGAAAGCAGCCAGGAGAGGGGCTGTACCCTGCAAAGACACAGAGCCGGAGCAGACCAAGGCCATAGGAGTCGACCTCTTGCACCAGTATGACCTGTATGTGACATGGAGTCAAAGGAGATCATTTTGGAACCTTAAGGTTTAATGACTACCCTATTGAATTTTGGACTTGAATGGGACCTGTAAGCCCCTTAGTTTTGGCCAACTTCTCCTGCTTGGAATGGGGGTATTTAACCAATTCCTGTAACCACATTGTATCTTGGAAGGAAATAATTTGTATTTGATTTTACCTGCTCATATGTGGAAGGGACTTGCCTTGTCTCAGATGAGGCTTTAAACTTGGACTTTCGAGTTAATGCTGGAATGAGTTAAGACTTTGGGGGACTGTTGGGAAGGCATGATTGTGTTTTGAAATGTGAGGATATGAGATTTGGGAGGGGCTAGAGTAGAATGATACAGTTTGGCTGTGTCCCCACCCAAATCTCATCTTAAATTTTAGTTCCCATAATCCCCACATATCATAGAAGGTACCCAGTGGGTAATGATTGGATCATGGGGTGGTTTCCCCTGCTGTTTTCTTGACAGTGAGTGAGTTCTCATGAGATCTGACAGTTTTATAAGCATCTGGCATTTCCCCTGCTTGCACTTCTCCCTGCTGCTACCTTGTGAAGAAGGTACCTTGCTTCCCCTTTGCCCTCCATCATGATTGTAAGTTTCCTGAGGCCTTCCCAGCCATGCAGAACTGTGAGTCCATTAAGTCTCTTTCCTTTATAAATTACCTAGTCTCGAGTATTTCTTCATAGCAACGTAAGAATGGACATGGGATAACTGCCCATCAGGTTTAGAAGTAAAAAAAGTGGTTATGACCCACTGAGTTAATCATATGAAATTGAATCATATGAAATTGCCAATATGAGACCATTTTTATGTACAATAATGGAAATTTAACTTGGCCCAACCTAATAGCAATAGCACTGGTACAAAAGCCTCTGCTCCAGAATTAACATACTGTTTAAAGAACTACCATTTGTTGTGGTGCTCTATCAGACTTTCCTCAAGACTAGGTCAGGAATCTCTATAGTCATAATCAATAACAAACCACAGAGAGAGGGTATAAGAGTCACACGTACACACATATACCAGGAAGCCAAATCAAGATATGAAGAGGCACAGACTTATCAAACCCAAGCACAGAAAATTTAGCTGCATGCAGCTCTACTATGAGATCAAACAAAACCAATGTACCCCAGAGCTATTTTAGAACTATTGGAAAACACTTATCCAATTAACTTACAGCCTTCAGTGAAGTGAGAGTTTAGAAACTGGTCCACTTATTTACCATAATACCAGGAAAAGCAGGCAAGAAATGTACTGTGTCTGTTTCTAATTTTAAATAAGAATCCAGGTTTCTCAGTCTGTACATTACTTAGAGAAACAGGTACATAGCATGGCATATGGAGGTTCCATCCTAGATCTTGGATTATTGTCAATTGTCTCTACTATGCATTGAAAGGTTGCAGCTCCTCTTTTATAAATGGAGTGCAAAAGGCTCCACAAAGGACAGTAAGGTGTATTAACCTGGTTCTAGCATTCCTTATTGCAGTTTTTGAGAGGAATATTCCACCTTCTCAGGCTGTGTCCTCTGCTACTGAATCCCTATTTATCTTGAAGCCAAATCACAACTGCAACATGAGGTGGCATCATTTGCCTACACAGTGTGAGGTTGTTTTCACTGCACACAGCTTTATCCTGAAGGTCGTTTCAAATTAGTGATTCATTTCCCTTTGCTTCTGTCTGGTTTTAGTACATAAGTCATGATTAACAGGGAAATATGCTGCTGGTGAAAGGTAAAATTACATATTTATAAGAGCCAAACCTAATACATTAGCTACTAGCTCAAGTATTAGCCTAGAGTTTTTCAAGGTATTGACATTAACAAATTGGTATCTCACACATAATATTTTCTATGTGAAGTCTCATTACCAGGTTTGTTTCCATGTAGCTGTTTTCTTCACTCCCTCTGACCCTAGGGGGGAATTTATACCCCATATTTAATTACCTTCTTCATTTACTTTTATTTCAGAACTGCTTAACAAATAGATTTTTTAAAGTAGAAAAGGAATATTTTTGAATCTACATAACATTTGTTAGTTTCTCTCAAGAAAATAATGCATATTTATATTTCATAATTTTAAAAGAGCTTTTAAATGTCTGCCAAAAGTAAAAGAAGTTATTTATAATCCACTTAATGGGTGACGTAAACAATTTTAAAGATGTATCTGAGACTAGTTGGTCACAGTGAGTTAGAGCAGTAATTCCTCACCTTTGAGGAGTTTCAGGACCCGATTGTTCTCGGTTTGGTTTTATATTTTCTGCCACCTCCACCCTCTCAGAAATGGCATTTGCACATCTTCATTTTATAAGTCATCTAAGTCAGAAACTTAAAAAAAATCCTGAATTTCTTTTCCATCGTCCAACCCTCTTTCCAGATTCAATCAAGTCACCAAATTCTGCTTGTTCTCCCAATTAAATGTTTGTAATCTCTCCACATTGCTCCATCCTCACAGCTACTACCTTGGTTTAAGTCTTATAATCTGTCACCTGAACAACTACCAGGGCTCCCCAACTCATTTCCCTGCTTTTAGTTATTTTTCCAGTTCAAGCAGTCCTACACAGTATGACAGCATGATCTTTCTAAAACACATATCTGTTTCTTTCTTTCCCATTAAAACCCTTCACTGGCTCTCCCTTGCCCACAGAATAAAATTCAATGCCCTTGACGTGATGTGTTAGACCCTCCACCTGGTGGTTCTTTTCCTCTCTCTCCAGTTTTATTTCCTCTCCCCCATCACATAGCCCCTAGTTCAAGCACCAGCCATGACCAAGAATACACACTATGCTAGTTCACACCTTTACACCATCAAACATTTTATTCTCTCTACAGAGAAATTTTTTCTGCCAAATTAAGTTTTTCCCCCTTCGGTGCCAGAACCAAACTGGGTAAGTACTGTTCTCTCTGCTTGCCTTTACTACACTGTACAATAATTTTGTTTCTGTAGCTTCCTTCCTTTGCAGAATGCAAGAAGGGTAAGGAAGTTTTCTTACTCATTTTACCTTTGCCAGTGTCTAGCCTGGTATCTGACCTAGGGTATGTGCTCAATGAATGGATGGAGGGGGTGCCAAATGGAATTTGCTCAATTTAAAAAAAAATCAAATGAATGGACATGATTTTGCCGTAAGAATATTGAGAATTCCTTCAGACACATGAAGAAATTGTAAAATGTCCAATTTTCCATCGAACTGCTGTCACTGTAGACCTACCTCCCCCACCCACCATGGGTCAGCTTCTTTCTGCTCAAAATACAGAAAACCTACAATTTCTAACCACACAAATATTTCTGCAGATAATCCTAGGCACAATGTGTTACCCAGAAAGCAAAAAATTTTTATAATACACCTAACACAGGGATAGTAGCAGCCTCTTTATACATGACATGACATTTATTGATCCAAACTTAGCATTTGAAAGGAGAAATGCCTACTCAGAATCAAGGAGTACAAGGAAAACTTTCTTTATAGCAAAACCAACTTACTTTCTAAAAATCATTATTCTTTGACCCATTCCAAAACAAAGTTTCTCCATAATTGGTCAAGTCATAGACCTGACAATAATGCATCCACTCTTTAAGCCAGAAAATAGGAGAGTTTTGTCTCAAAACATAATAAATAAAAATCCCAAGGCCTGAGTAACGTTTTATTATTCACTCTTTTAAGATGTTCCACCAGACCAGCTAAAATGTGTTTTTCCATTGAGAGTCTTAAAAACAAACTTTAAACTTAGGAATTCTATGAATCCAGTTCCTTTACAGAGCAAAACCATTTTATTTGTTGACTTTTCCTACAAGTGAAAGCACACAGTCTCTGTTTAATTAAACAAGGATATAAATCGCCCTGAAGTGTTTGTTTTTCTTGTTCTTATAAATCAGACCACCAAGAAAGAATGCAAACGATATTGGCTGCCTGTGTGCATTCACTCATTTAGCAAATAACTACCGAAAGTCTTGCTAGGCCCTGAGGCTACTGAGATGAATAATTCACAGTTTTTTCCTTTAAGAAGTTCCCAGCTCAGTGGGGAATGTGACACCTAATCAGGTAATTGTAAAACCCTGTGGGAGATTAGTGATAGAGACATGCACTGGGTTTGGCATAAACCCAGAAGAGGAGGATCTAACCCACAGGTGGCTGAGCAGAAGGACAGACACTTATTTTGGACTTAAAGGACCAAGAATAGGCTTGTTAGAAGTAAATTTGTAGTGAAATGCAAAGTGTGGGAAGATGAGGGAGTTTGCAGCTACAAATCTCAGTTCGTTCAACGGAGGAGGATTCTTGCACATTTTCTGGGAGAGGAATCAAAGACTGAGTAGAAGGAGCTCTTCTAAAAGTAGTAAAAGTGTGGAATTATTTTTGAGAGGGATGGGAAAGAGGTGAGTAAAGACAGGGAAATGATTGAAGGGTGATTCTGAGGGCTCAGTTAGGGAACTGAATATCTAGATAACCCGGTCTGCAGGGTTATAGGGAAGAAAAAGGCAAATGACAGCACAGTTCCAGGTTGGTAATTTATAGACAATAATGCAGAACAATGCAAGAGGAAGTAAGAGGGCCAGCAAGAAATTTGTTCAGATGGCTAACCACAAGTTGAATAGGAAAGGAAAATTACTCAGAAGTCATGATAGCTAGTGTGATCATATGTCCCTGTTTGCTCGTCTTGGTATAATTATTACTGCATCCACTTTCATTTGCAAAATAATCTCTTTTGGACAACAAATTATATGGTCCTCCTAATGATGGCCTGAGAAAAGTAATCAAGGAGTGAATCTCTATGAGATCATAAGGGCTAGGATGTTGTAACCAGAGTGGAATGAAGAAATTGCAATTTAAGAAGGGAGGGGTTCTTGACAATGACAAGACAAAGGGTATGGTCCTCGGAGTGAGTGCCTAAAATGGCATGGAGATGACAGTTTTTGAAGTTAAGGTAGCCCAGGAACTATGGAGCTAACTGGTTGGATGAGTCATTTTCATGGCCATTGAAATGAGCATCTGGTACTTAGTAGATGTTCAGTAAATGCTGGATGATATTGCAGAGATGGAGTGGGAAGGGAGGATATGAATCAGCTCCCATTGTTTCAGACAATAGGAGAGTTAAACCAGAGGAGGAGAGACAAAAGTGAAAAGGGGTTCAAGATGGCATAGGTGTATGCCAAGATGTAATATAAAAAAGTACTTTTAAAAGAGGAAGAGTGATGATCAGACAGTAGTCAGAAGTAGTTTATAGGATGTGGGAAAACAAGAAGAACCTACAGTGAGAGCTGCAGAAAGTGTTGTCTTCAGGGGAGGGGAATGGTGAATCCCACTGTGTGTGGGTTTTCATGCCATGAATCTACTGAAGGCAGCAAAGGTGCCATTATGGGAGAGGGCATGGACTCTGTCTCAACTTAAGTAAACCCTTCTGAGGTCCAAAAAGGTCCAGAAACCAAATTCCTACCTTAACAAGTAGTTTGAGGGTACCAGGTAATTTCTTATTTTCACTTTTTTTTTTTGTCTTGCGTAATACTAACCTATACCTTAACCATTTATGGCAGATGTTGCAATTTTTTGAATTGCAGACATGTGTGACAAATCAGACCCTGGCAATGACCTTGAGCAGTAGAATATAAATAACTCCCACACGCTTAGCGTTCCAATAATGGAACACTAGGCATAAATGGACAGAGATGATTCACTGTATAATAAAATAAAGATGATTCACTGCTTTAACTTTTCTGGTCTAAATTGTTCATTATGTTACTTTATGCTATAAACAATTCCTCAAAAATCCACTTCCCATATATCTTTTCTAAAAATTTTAATTGGCACATAATTGTACATATGTATGGAGTACAGTGTGATATTTCAATACTCACATGCAATGTGTAGTGATCAAATTAGTTTTAACAGCATATTTATCACCTCAAATATTTATTATTTGTTTCAGGAACATTTGAAATCCTCTCTTCTAGCTGAAAATATACAGTATATTATTTCTAATTATAGTCATCCTACAGTGCTATAGAACAGTAGAACTGATTCCTCTATCTAGCTGAAATTTCATATCTGTTAACCAACCTCTCCCTATTTCCCTACCTGCTTCCAGCCTCTAGTAACCATTATTCTACTCTCTACTTCTATGAGATCAACTTTTTTAGCTTCCACATATGAGTGAGAATATGTGATATTTGTCTTTCTATGCTTGCCTTATTTCACTTAACACAGTGTCCTACAGGTTCATCCATGTTGCCGACAGCATTTTTATATGACTTAGTAGTATTCCATTGTGTATTTAAATCACGTTTTCATTATCCTTTTATGTTGACGAACCCTTAGGTTAATTTCATACCTTGATTATTGTGCTACTTGATATAGTGCTACGATAAATATGGGAGTGCAGAAATGTCTTTGACATACTGATTTCGTTGCCTGGATAAATACCCAGTAGTATTTATCATACGATACGATATACTAGATCATATGGTAGTTCTGTTTTTAGTTTTTTGAGGATCCTCATACTGTTTTCCATAATGGCTGCACTAATTCACATTCCTACCACCAGTGTATAAGACTTCTTTTCCCGATTGGGTGCGGTGGCTCTTGCCTGTAATCCCAGCACTTTGGGAGGCTGAGACAGGCAGATTACAAGGTCAGGAGATCGAGACCGTCCTGGCTAACACGGTGAAACTCCATCTCTACTAAAAATATAAAAAAATTAGCCATGCGCGGTGGCAGGAACCTGTAGTCCCAGCTACTTGGGAGGCTGAGGCAGGAGAATGGCGTGAATCCGGAAGGTGGAGCTTGCAGTGAGCCGAGATCACACCACTGCACTGCAGCCTGAGCAACAGAGCGACTCCATCTCAAAAAAAAAAAAAAAAAGGTTCTTCACATCATTAACAGCATTATTTTTTGTTTTTTAATTTTAAAAACTTTAATTTTTTTATTTTTAATTTTTGTGGGTACATAGTAGGTGTATATATATTTATGGAGTATATGAGATGTTTTGGTACAGGCATGCAATATGTAATAATCATAACATGGAAAATAGGGTATCCATCACCTCAAGCATTTATCCTTTGTTACAAACAATCCAATAATACTGTTTTGGTTATTTTAAAATGTACAATTAAATTGTTATTGACTATAGTCCTGCTGTTGTGCTATCAAATACTAGGTCTTATTCACTCTTGTAACTACTTTTTTGTAGTCATTAACCATCCTCCCCTTCCCCCAACACCTACCTCCCAACTACTCTTCCCAGCCTCTGATAACCACCCTTTATGCTCTATCTCCAAGAATTCAATTGTTTTGATTGTTGGATTACACAAATAAGTGAGAACATGCTATGTTTGTCTTTCTGTGCCTGGCTTATTTCACTTAACATAATGACCTCCAGTTTCATCCATGTTGTTGCAAATGGCAGTCTCATTCATTTTTATAGCTCAATAGTACTCTATTGTGTATAAGTATCACATTTTCTTTATCCATTCATCTGTTGATGGACATGTAGGTTACTTCCAAATCTTGACTATTGTGAACAGTGCTGCAACAAACATGGGAGTGCAGCTATCACTTCAGTATACTGATTTCCTTTCTTTTGGGTATTTACCCAGCAGTGGGATTGCTGAATTGTATGGTACCTCTAATTTTGGTTTTTTGAGGAACCTCCAAACTGTTTCTCCATAGTGGTTGTACTAATTTATATTCTCACCAACAGTGTATGAGGATTCTCTTTTATCCACATCCTTATCAGCATTTGTTACTGCCTGACTTTTGGATAATAGCCATTTTAACCGGGCTGAGATGACATCTTTTACTTTTGATTTGCATTCCTCTGATGATCAGTAATGTTGAGCACATTTTCATATGCCTGTGTGCCATTTGCATGCCTTGAGAAATATCTGTTCAAATCTTTTGCCCATTTTTAAATTGGATTATTAGATTTTTTCCTATAGAGTTGTTTGAGCTCCTTACATATTCTGGTTATTAATCCCTAGACCTGAGTCATTTGCAAATACTTTCTCCCATTTTGTGGGTTGTCTCTTCACTTTGTTGATTGTTTCCTTTGCTGTGCAGAAGCTTTTTTTTTTTTTATGCTTTAAGTTCTAGGGTACATGTGCACAATGTACAGGTTTG
>NW_012119265.1:6123686-6124020 GCF_000951035.1 Colobus angolensis palliatus
CTCATCCTTTTTCATGGCTGCATAGTATTCCATGGTGTATATGTGCCACATTTTCTTAATCCAGTCTGTCACTGATGGCCATTTGGGTTGATTCCAAGTCTTCGCTATTGTGAATAGATAGAAATGATCCCTGAAAGTGTAGTCTTGTGCAGAAGCTTTTTAATGTGATGTGATCCCATTTGTCCATTTTTGCTTTGGTTGACTGCTCTTGTGGGGTATTCCTCAGGAAACTTTTGCCCAAGAAACTTTTGTCCTGAAGAACTTCCCTAACATTTTCTGTTTTTTTTTTTTTTTTGAGAGGGAGTTTTGCTCTGTCCCCCAGGCTGGAGTGCAG
>NW_012119265.1:6124888-6140544 GCF_000951035.1 Colobus angolensis palliatus
TGGGTTCTCTATTCTGCTTCATTGGTTTTTGTGTCTGTTTTTATGCTGGTACCATGCTGTTTTGGTTACTATATCTCTGTACTGTAATTTGAAGTCAGGTAATGGGATTCCTCCAGTTTTGTTATCTTTGGCTATTATGGGTCCTTTGTGATTCCATATGAATTTTAGGAGTTTTTCCATTTCTGTGAAGACTGTCCTTGGTATTTGGATAGTGATTGCATTGAATCTGTAGATTGCTTTGGGTAGTATGGACATTTTAACAATATTGATTCTTTCAATCCATGAACATAGAATATCTCTCCATTTTTTGGTGTCCTCTTCAATTTCTTTGACCAGTGTTTTATAGTTCTCATTTTAGAGAACTTTCACTTTTTTGGTTAATTCTTAGGTATTTAAATTTTATTTTATTCCATACCTAATATTCTGTTCCTCTGGAGCCACTCCTGGTACCAAAATCTGTATTACTCATGGTTCTCTAGAGAGTCAGAACAAATAGGAGATATATATATATATATATATGGAATTCTTTCACTGGTTTTGGGTTTTCTGGCATTGGTTGCTTAATATGATTAGAACCAAAATGCTAAGATCTATACTTCTAATAATATGGAGAACACTGATACTACTTGGCATGAACTGTTTACAGAGTTATGCAAAATAAATGCTTTTGACACTCCTGATTTATCGCTAATTAGAGGCAAGGAGTTTAGTGACTCTATACATAATACCTTTGACTGTATGTGGAGAACCAAGGAACATAATGAAGCTGGTTGGTTGCTCGTAAGTTCAGTGGACAAAGTGATAGAAGAAAATGAACTCATGGATTTTAACTCCCAGCTGCAGAAACAGATACTGAGCCTCAAATCTGCTAAGATCACCTGAGTGAGAGTCTTATCTCCTGTAGAGAAAGAGCTGAAATTGTGGAAAAACACACACAAGCTCTTCTAGTGTGAGTGGCAAACCTGCCATGAAAAGTGCATGCACATCACAAGGTGTCTACTGTTAAAGTGAGGAAAATTGGAAAAAAATGGATGAAAAGATTGGGAAAGAATGGGACTCTGAAACTTGGAATGTGGACATGTGGGAGGACCCTGATGAAGCAGGGGACACTGAGTTTGTAAACTCTGATGAACCTTTTTTGCCAGAAGAAACAGCATCCCCATCCCCAGTAGTGGCAACATCCCCTCCCCGACCCATGCTGCCATCAACCTTTCTGCCTTTGTCTGAGGGGATAAACCCTGTGCCTCCTAAGGCAACAGTGATGGCCTCCCCTGAGGCAGTTGCCAGGCAAGATAATGTTGATTCTCATCAGGAGCCATCCCCAACACTCCTGTTTGCTTCTAGATCTAGAACTAAAGTCCCTGTGGGCCTCCAGAGGTGAGGTTGAGAGTGTGACCCATGAGGAGGTACACTACACTCAAAAAGAACTGCTTGAGTTTTCTAATTTATATATGCAGAAAGCTGGAGAGCAGGGATGGGAATAGATGTTAAGGATGGTGAAAGGAACACAGAGTTGGATCAGGCTGAACTTATTGATTTGGTCCCACTAAATAGGGACTCTGTATTTAATGTTGCAGCTCAGGGAGTTAAAAAAAGGTTCTAGTCATTTATTTGGTTAGCTGAAATATGGATTAAGAGATGGCCCACTGTGAGTGAGCTGGAAATGACTTATCTTCCTTGGTTTAATGTAGAGGAAAAGGATCAAAAGGCTTAGGGAGATTAGGATGGTGGAGTGGATTAGTCACTTTAGACCTACTCATCCCAGCTGGGAGGGTCCAGAAGATATACCCTTGACCAATGCCTTGTGAAATAGATTTGTGAGGGCAGCACCTGCATCTTTGAAGAGACTTGTAATTGCTCTTCTCTGTATGTTAGATCTAACAGTGGGAACTGCAGTCACTCAACTACAAAATTCAACTACAATGGGAGTAACTGGATCCCAAGGTGCCAGGGGCCAAGTGGTGGTGCTCAACCATCAAAGGCAAGGTGGGCATAGCTACCATAATGGACAGCAGAGGCAAAGCAGCAATCAGAATAGTCTGACTTCTGTAGAGCTCTGGCATTGTCTAATTAATCACTGTGTTCCTAGAAGTGAAATTGATAGGAAGCCTACTGCATTCCTCCTTAATTTGTATAAGCAGAAAACTTCTAGGTTGAATGGACAAAAGACAAATTTGAATTATGAAAACGGAGAATCATGAACCCTCAATCAGTTTCCAGACTTGAGCCAGCTTACAGACCCAGAACACCTTGAATGAAGGGGAAGGCTGGGTTCCCTTGAGGAAGGACCCCACTATACTTCTGACAATTTATACTGTTCATCCTTCTCCTGTCCTACCCCAAGGAGACCTCCAACCTTTTACCAGGGTAACTGTGCAATGGGAGAAAGGAAAATGCAGACATTTCGGGGACTACTGGACACTGGCTCTGAGCTGACATTGATTCCAGGGGACCCAAAACATAACTGTGGTCCTCCAGTTAAAGTAAGGGCTTATGGAGGTCAAGTAATTAATGGACTTTTAGCTCAGGTTCAAATTACGATGGGTCCAGTGGGTCCCCGGACTCATCCTGTGGTCATTTCCCTAGTGCCAGAATGCACAATTGGCATAGACATACTTAGCAGCTAGCAGAACCCCCACATTGGCTCCCTGACTGGTAGGGAGGGCCATTATGGTGGGAAAGGCCAAATGCAAACACTTAGAGCTGCCTCTACCTAGAAACATAGTAAATCAAAACAATATTGTATCCCTGGAAGGATTGTGGAGATTAGTGCCACCATCAAGGACTTGAAAGATGCAGGGGTGGCGATTTTCACCACATCTCTGTTCATCTCTCCTATTTGGCCTGTGCAGAAGACAGATGGATTTTGGAGAATGACAGTGGGTTATCTTAGGCTTAACCAAGTAGTGACTCCAATTGCAGCTGGTGTACCAGATGTGGTTTCATTGCTTGAGCAAATTAACACATCTCCTGGTACCTGGTATGCAGCCATTGACTTGGCAAATGCCTTTTTCTCCATTCCTGTCCATAAGGCCCACCAGAAGCAATTTGCCTTTGGCTGGCAAGACCAGCAATATACCTTTACTATCCTACTTCAGGGGTACATCAACTCTCCATCTTTGTGTCATAATCTTATTTGGAGAGACCTTGATTCCTTTTTGCTTCCACAAGATATCACACTTGTCCATTACATTGAAGACATTATGCTGATTGAATCCAGTGAGCAAGAAGTAGCAAACACTGAACTTATTTGTGAGACATTTGCATGCCAGAGGATGGGAAATAAAACCAACTAAACTTCAGGGATCTTCTACCTCAGTAAAATTTCTAGGGGTCAAGTGGTGTGGGGCCTGTTGAGATATTCCTTCTAAGATGAAGGATAAGTTGTTGCATTTGGCCCCTTCTAAAACACAACGCTTAGTGGGCCTATTTGGATTTTGGAGTGTGGGGAAGGTGTAGTGCTGGTGATTCAAGACTGTCTCTTTTGCTCTTCTCAATGCCTTTTTTGGCAATATGAAGGAAAAACAGGTACTGTTATTTCTAATCTGATTTTTGCTTTTTGTGAAAGTGCTTTTTCTGTGTGCAGATAGTTGTTAAAATTTGGTGTTCCAGCAGGGAACAGGAAGTATGTAGGCTTCTATTCCACCATCTTTCTCCACCTTCTCATTTTTTGTCTTTTTGATAGCCATTCTAACTGGGGTGACATGATACCTCATTGTGGTTTTGATCTGCACTTCCCTGATGATCAGCGATGCTGAACTTTTTTTTCACATACTTCCTGGCCATTTGTAGATCTTCTTTTGAGAAATATTGATGTAGATGTTTATCTCACTGGCTGTCTACTATGATGTCATGATTTTTCTTTGGGTCAATCCTAGTCTAAATATCAAACAAGATAATAGAAAGATTGTAACTGAGGTCACCAGTTGTGCAGAAATAAGAAAAGTGACTTTTATTTTGGCTTGTTCTTATGAGGAACTCTTGTGTGAATAATCTAAACTTAATAAAAATATCACTGTCTGGGCTAGGGGCATCCTTGAAAAATGGTAGCAATACAGTGCGCATTACTTTATTTCTCCCTGTTTCATTATTTAGATTCACATGCTTCTGCAGCGACAGGTACCTACATTTATCTCATAAGTCTGTCAAGGAAGCACTGGAGCTGCAAGTATGGGTTCAGTCAACAGATACAAATAAGGGACCAGTTTCCTTTTAAAGGGATTTTAAATTTCAGATCAAAATGTCTATTACATGGTGAAAGATACCTGGCTTCTCAGAATGCTCCTTGTGTTAGGGGCAGTGGTGGCAGTTACAGGTGGAGTCGCCAAGGAAGAATATATATTTAAGTTAAAGTAACAGTGGAAAATACCTCTTAGGAAGGAGATATTTTCTCTCTTAGATTCCTAGAAAAGAAGACCTTGAAAAAACAAATGGGATCATTTGATAAAACCCTCATCTTATTGAGGAAAGGATGACAACCCAGAGTTTTTGATTTATTCAAAAACCCACAGCAGAGCCCCGATGAGATCCTGAAAACAAGACGCACTAAAGGTGGGTTCAGTGTCTCTACTTCCCCAGACTCTTCTTTAATAAGTGGGTACCAAGTTGTGTCTTCATGTTTGAAAATAACAGGCCGCAGGGGTTTACACTAAAGACCACATGATTATGACAAAAACCTGCCATTATTAATCCCCCCAACATTATTTTCTAAAATTCTGATTGCTTTTGTGGAATCACTTCTCTCCTACTGAGAGGGTTCTTTATGGGATGGTCATCCAGACACCTGCCCTTTCCACTGTGGAAGCTAAAGCAGACTGGAGTTTCTTTTGTCAGAGCCTTTTTCTTTCATTCTACAGCATCCAGTGGCAGACATATGGTTGTTTTCACTGGTTCAAGCAGCAGATTCAGGCAAGATTGTCAGGTGGTCAGTTCCTACTCCTGAGACTTTGTACCTGTCTCTCCTAAGTCTTTTTGGAGCACTGCCTTTAATCTGAGAGTCTTCCTACATCTTTGCAATAAATCTCATTTATTTTAAATTAAAGTCAGAGTTGATTTCTGCTTCTTACAACCTGAAACCTCCTGGAGGAAAAAAATGCAGAAAGAAGTACGAGGGACAGTGAGATTATAACTTATTCTCAAACTAGATACATTAAAGGTAGTCCTTTAATTAAACATCTCTGCTTGTGGCAAATGCAGATAAAAGGTACAAGTCTCTAGATATTTGGGTACAAGCAAGTGATGAAGTTTTGATATCATGCCGGTACTATCATGGGGGTTAATATCATTGAACCAAGAGCTTTTAAGAATAAAGCTTCAATTCCAGGATAAAATTTAAGATGAGTTAGAAAGAAGCAATACACACAGTCTGGCTAAGCCAGGGTTGGGTCAAAATTTAAGAGGGAACAGTAAGATCAATGTGAAAAGTCTCATATTTACATTTTACAGTTTTCTCTATATTTAATTCAGTGTTAGGTAGTTTGATAATATTAAATTTTTCTGTTTTGAGTTTTATTTTTTGAAAAATAACAGAGTAAACAAAATGGTAAAATGGGGAAGAAAAATCTATCTCAGACTATACTTAGTCTGTACTATGCCCATGACTGAAACATGATCGTCTTTTCTAATTACAGGTTTTATTTCTTTGAAGAAATCCTTTGAAAGACTGAACTTACAAACTAAAGTATAAAAACAAGCATAGTAAAGTTATAATTTGTATGCAAACTAGAAAAATAAATGCATCTTATATGATAGGAAAAGCTTTTTAGTTCCAAAATGCTGTAGGAGTGAAAGTTTGGTTGATGGTAATTAAGACAAGCTAAATGTTCAATCACATTGCTCTATGTGTCAATTTATCATCATAAGATTTATAAATCAATATGTTGAGCCAACAACTCTTTGAAACCAGAAGTTGAGCCCTTCAATTGTAGTAACTGGGCAGATGGCACTACAAATAGAGTTAAAGAGCTTTAGTTGAAGCAACAGGCAGGACCTGCTGTGAGAGATTCTACAAGGAGGGATGAGGAACTCAGACAGAGCTAAACTGAGTTATGGGAATGCAATAAGAAATCTTCTTATTATAGTTGGAAGGAAGATCTATCCACAAAAAGAGTCATCCAGAATATCATACATCAAACTGTTCATACAAGCAGATAGAAGCCGACATGAATTTCTAACACTTTGAAACCATTTTCAAAGACTGCATGCAAAATAAAAGACTTGACTTAAAAATTCACATTGCCTTTTGAAAACAAACCATCTGTTGTTTATGTAAAAAGTGCTAAAGTTTTTGAAGAAAAGGATATGAATTGAGCTTCAGAATTAAAGGTGACAGGAAGGGCAGTGATTCATGTATAAATGTGTAAATAAATAAAAAAAAAAACCAACCTCCAGATTCCTAGAACATAGATAATTTATCACCAGAAATTGCTAACATCAGGAGCTGTGCTGCTTTGCCTTTGCTACTGTTTAGCTTGGGCACTGGTCCAACTCTCATATTATAGGTTTGTGTAGGCAATGTCAGAAACACTAGCTCTTCAGCCTACTGATTTGGAAAGTATGTACTTTGAAAATGCAAGTTTCATATTCAGAAGTCAGGACAGAAATTCGACTATGGATTTTTTTTCTTTTGTCCTCTTGCTGCCTTGTCTAAGAATGGATTTTTAAAGATGCAAATTTCCTTAAAAAAAATAATAGTCCCAGCAAACCAAAAACTGGTCATACTCCTAAAATCAGCTTATATACACAAACTTAAGTAGAAAGATATTTAATCAACCAATACATTTAGATATATCCAGAAAAAAACTTTTTTTTTCAACCTAGAAGACACAGAGGAAACAAGAGTTATCATAAAATGTGTAAGTTAATTGGAAAATAAAGGCACCTTATAATTTCGAGAGTGACACGTATTGAAAAGTACTGGTACTTTTTCCACTGAGGTATGGATAGCATTAAGAAAAATATTTTACGTTAAAATGCAAAAGCTGATTTTCAAACATTGTAATCTTTTTATTACGGAAAATTTCAAACATACACAAAAGTACAGAGTATAGTGCTTCCAAGTGCCCTTCAACCAGGTTTAGTGATATCAGTTCATGGCCTAGGCATGTTATAGCCTAGGAATGTGGACAGCAAGCTCAATGTGTTATAAAGGATACTACTTGCCATTTAGTTTCCAAAAGAACTGTTTAGCTTTACTGTATTCCATGGCTACCATCTGTATTTTATTTTTAAATCTAGCTGCTATTTGTAAAATATGAACATGTTTTTGCTATTTTTAGAATGAAAAAGCAGAGACCTTAGTACATACCATCTATTCAATTGTGTCCCACTCAATTCAAATCCCTTATCCATGATCCCCATATAGTGTAAGGAAAGCCTTTCTGGAAGTAAGAATCACTAAAACTGGGGGGAAAGCTGTCTTATGAAGCAGCAGTTGCCCCATCCCTGGGAACACTGAGATATAGGCTGGAATTAAGTAAACAGTTTGCATCATGGTACAGTGGAAAAAGTGTCTGTTTGGAAGACAAACAGTCCCAGGTTTGAATCTTGGCTTTCCTACTTGGTAGTTGCGCATTCTTTCTGAGCCTCAACCCTTTTTATGATAGGGTTACTCTTAGGATCCAATGAAGTAACATAAAATGTCCAGCAATAGGAGATTCTTAATAGATATCTCTTTCTTTAATCTCCCTTTCCTCCCAAAATAAGTTGCACAAAATGACAGAGAAAGCACACAAAGATACCAAAGCATTTTACTAAATAAAGTCACATACACATATAATTTTCAGTCTCTCATTGTGGAGTAACATATTAAATTGGCAGAGTTTTTCCCATGGCTAGACTTTTCTCCATGCAATCCGCATGTAAAAAGGATTGGAGAATATTGTGCATTCTTATCACTATATTAAGCTGGAACAACACAGGGGAAATCACTCCAGGGATTTATAGCAATATATACTGAATCAATGTTTTTCTTTTAGTCACAGTCTATGTCATAGAGAAAATACCACATTTGGAAAAAGAAAAGACTTTTGATAGAAAAGAAGAATACGCTATTAAAAGTAAATGGGCCGGGCGCGGTGGCTCAAGCCTGTAATCCCAGCACTTTGGGAGGCCGAGACGGGCGGATCACGAGGTCAGGAGTTCGGGCTAACATGGTGAAACCCCGTCTCTACTAAAAAATACAAAAAGCTAGCCAGGCGAGGTGGCTGGTGCCTGTAGTTCCAGCTACTCGGGAGGCTGAGGCAGGAGAATGGCGTAAACCCGGGAGGCGGAGCTTGCAGTGAGCTGAGATCCAGCCACTGCACTCCAGCCTGGGCGACAGAGCGAGACTCCGTCTCAAAAAAAAAAAAAAAAAAAAATTAAAGTAAATGAAAAAAAATCCTAAAGTAGATAATATTCTTGATTACTCTTTCTCTCACTGCTTAATAACCAGGTCCAGTGTCATATTTCAAGTTAGTGGCTTCCAGGTGACTTCACTGCCTATGAAACCTCAGTATAAAATAAGTCCCCATGTAGCCTTATGCCTGTGATCAGCACTTCTCTAGGGGAATGGCTGGTTTTCTCTGACTTCCAATACACACCCTCAATTTGGAAAATTTTTAACAGCTACATGAAGCATCCTGATTATTCTATATGGAACCAGAGCTGTTATTTTTTTCAGACTCCTTCCTAGCAATTCCTGCCACATGACAAGTACTGACATCTGTGACATACATAATACAACAGGAGGAGGCATTTGAGAGTCTCTCTGGATTTTCCCACCTACGATACATAGGGCATTGGTGACTTAGTTGCAGATTTTTTTTCTTCTTGAATATTGTGTTTCGCTGTTCCTCTTTCCACAGATGTCCTACAGCATCAAAGTAAAGCTAATCCTATTTTAAAAGCCTAAATATTAAAGTTATTTCTTGAGGGCATTTCAGTTAGCCTATGCCGCATAACAAATCAGCCCTAATTTGTTGGCTTTAAACAATGCTTTGTGATATCTCATAATTCTGCAGGTTGATGGAGCTGTTCCTCTGCTGGTTTTATTTGAGCTCACTCACACAGCTGCATTCAGCTAGACAGTTGGCAGGGGCAGAAGGTTCCAGATGGCCTTCCTGATGTCTAGCAGTTGATGCCAGCCATCAGCTGGGGTGCCTCAGTTCTCCTCTACTTAGCCATTTAGCCTCCAGCATGCTAGACTAGCTTTCCCACATGACTTCTCAGGGTAGTGCCTGTGTCTGAAGCAGTCTAAAGTAAGAAGTACAATGTCCTTCAAGGTCTCACCCTGGAAGATGCATAATGTTATTGCCACTGCATTCTATTGCTCAAAACAAGTCAAAACTCCATCATCGCCACCCCCTTTTGTTTTATTTAAAGACAGGGCTTCACTCTGTCACTCAGGCTGGAGTGCAGTAATGCCATCATAGCTCACTGCAGCCTCAAACTCCTGGGCTCAAGCAATTCTCCATCTCGGCCTCCAGAGTAGCTGAGACTACAAGTGTGTCCCGCCACCCCTGGCTAATTTATTTTTATTTTTAGAGATGGGGGTCTCACTATATTGCCCAGGTCAGTCTTCTCCTGGCCTCAAGGGATACTACTATCTCAGCCTCTAGAGTAACTGGGGTTACAGGCACAAGTCACTGTTCCTGGCTAGACTCCACCTCTTAATGGGAGAAGTGGCAGTCACAATACAAAAAGGTTTAGGGAGATAATGTTCTAGTCATCTCTGAAAACCATTTACCACAGAAGGTTTTAAATAATGGTGTTGAATAAAGTGTCTTGCCCTCTCAGAACTAAGCTTGTCGAGTCTAAAGCCCACATGCAGCACAATGCCTCTGACTGTGGTCTTCTAAGAGTCGGAATCTAAGCCTTTTCTTAGAATTGCAACATGTCTCTCAGTGTTCTGGCTGCATTAAAAATCCCTCTACCCCAATAGAAGTTTAAGGAAGAAAGAAAAGGGTTTCCCCCTCCCCACCGCACTGTACCTTTTTTTCCCCAAGTGGGAAGAATAATGCAAAAAACAATTTCAGTAACTTACAATACCAGCTGTGATGTGTATTTACTGCATAGGAGGGCCTATGTGGTAAAATCTTCAAGGTCCACCTGTAGAAAACTTCATTGGGTTAGCACAGTGATCATTAGTGGTCACAGCGGTCATTAGTGCATACCCATGATGTTGCAGTGAGCACAGAGTAGTCTCTCCACATATTCAACAGGCCCAGACAAGAGCCAGGAGGCAGCTGATCAGCAACAAGTGGACGGATCATGCCTGGACTGGCACTCAGAAAACTGGAGCTCTGAACTCTACCACTACCACAAGTTATTATCTGACCATGAACCTGACCCTTGTGTCTCTCTCTGTATGGCAATATTGCAATTGCCCACAGGAAATGCAGAAAGCATTTTAGATGTCTCCAATAATGATTTTTCCAAAGCTTTGGCTACTGCTAACCAGTGGGGCATTTTAAGAGATTATAGTGCAAATGGGAACTTACCCCAAGTTTAAAAATATTTCATTTGGAAAAATATAATAAAGTTATATAGAGTTTTGGGAGCTGCAATTTGGTTCCATAGCATCATACTAAATAATAATGAGAAACACTGTACAGATTTTTTTCTATAATATCTTCCTTCTTAAAGGATTTTATGCAAGATATCTCAAGGAGTCAGATGCTTACTTCGTGTTTTGGTAGATTAGCATTTTTCTCTAATAACAGATACAGGAAAATGACATTTTTTCTATCTTTATATATGTGTATGTGTATGTGTGTGTGTGTGTGTTGGGAGAGTGAGAGAGAGTGAAAGGGAGAAAGGAGATCTTATGGGCAAGGTACCCCTAAAGTAATAATTCCACTTAATATACAAAGCAATGTATGCTTCTATGCATTAGTTGTCGATCTTTCAAATTGGTTCCAGTCAGTGATTAGGAATACCTGGGCTGATATATCACACCTATAGATCTCTTGTCCTCCAATCTACTCCCTATTCCTCACCTGCCGATTTCTCAGTTTATTTTCTGCCTCCTTTTCTGGGGTGGACAGATGACACATATTTATTAAGTTGAAAGTATATAAGCTTGCCATCATCTTTTGACTCTTAATTGTGAACTGTGGCATTTGAAGAGTGTACAGTGTCCAGAACAGTGAACATACAACTGGAAAAGGAGTTAATAGCAAGGTTGCAGCAATGATAAAACAGCCCAGTTAGCTGTCAGAGGTTAAATATATAAGCTGTGGATATAAGTACTCACCAAAGCCTCCAGTTTTAGAATACTCAGGTCCAGACCTCAGATTCTGACATATTATCCTCTCTCTAAATTCGCCTGTAGTATTATAGTGCACATTGTAAGCTGTGCTACTTTGGGCTTTCTCAGAGTGATGAAACGCTAACAGCTCCAGCAGAATGTGGCAGAACAAATGGAACAAAACCACAGATGAGCAGAAGCTTGGCACTCGCCGCCTCCAAGGGCAGAGCAGTTGAATTAATCTTTTCCAAATGCAACTAATTGGATCTTCAACTCCAAAGTAAATAGAGATAAGGTTTATTAGCTTACAATATTTACAAGCAGGGAAGATTCAGCAAGTACCAGGGGTAGGCAGAAAAAAAAGCAGTTCTATTAGGGCAAAAATTTAAACATGCTAAAACTTTGAGCAAGAAAAAATGTATAACTAATTTTGACATAAAAAATGTTTGAGAGGTGTATTAATTATGTCTGCAAATAAAGGGTCAGTAATCTAGGAAGTAAAATGCCCACTCCAGAAATGCTGATACATCTTTGTCTCAGAGATCATTAGGATTCATTTGACTCCAGCGGGGGAAACATCTCACCTGTACCCATCTGTTGATTTCATAAACTTTTGTTGAGTGTCTATTTATATGGCTCATATACATCTCAGTATCACAGGGAGTATAAATCTAGACAGAAAGCAAAATGGCCTCTGTCCTAGGAAGAGCAATTGCCAATATTATGACTGCTAAGATTCCTTTTCTTCTAAGCAGGTGTACCTGACTTCTCTATTCTCATGAACTTCCCAGGCCCTGACCACCTGGACCTGTGTCTCCCATCTGCTTCTTCCTCCATTTGATTCTACTTCTCTGCTGCACATGGGTTCTTGCTGACCTCAGGGTCTGACCTGGCTGCCAGCTGGTTCCTGCCACATACTGTTCTGGCTTCCCCATGATAGCCCATGTTCTGGTATAGATTATAAAATACATGCAAAGATGTTTAAGGGAAAAAAATGAGCAAGCAGATTTAACAAACCTACTTTTCAGCCAAATTAACTTTGTTTTATTTCTTAAAATCATGGGAAGTCTGCCTACTTCCACTAGATGTACCATTCTAAATTTATTAGTACCCATAGAAAGCCTTTATTTCATATTTGAATTTTCATATATATATATAGGATATGTATATAAAGACTTTATATATATATATGAAATTTAAGCATGCATGTGCGTGTGTGTGTGTGTGTGTGTGTGTGTGTGTGTATATATCTCCATCCTACCATAAAAAATGTGATTCAGGAGAAATCTAGGAGTTGTTCTGGATAGCTATCCTCCACAGGATATAAGGAAAAAACTTTCACTCTCTTTGCAACTTATAAAAGCAATACAAAGTTTCTTTTTTATCCATTTGCTAATGATGATGACCAGACTTTACGTGTGTGACATCATAACTCTTTATCCAAAGACCCCCATGGGAACATTCATGGCTTATGCATGCTGCCAAGAGGTGTAACTTTTGCTGTCCAAAAACAGGGCTCAGGACAGTCTTGGGACAGAGAGTCCTGAGGGTGCCTCCGGGTGGTAAATGGAATCATTTTGACTTCTCTAGGTGTCATAAAATCTCCATGAAACACTTCACCACAATCCACCAGAAGGTCCCACATTTGAGATGCCTCACTCCAGGACTCAGGGAATCAGGGAGGAGAATGAACAACAGCACATCAATGTTTAGCATTTGCAAATTACTTTTCTCCCTTTCCTTGACTGCCAGAAGGTTGCTTTGGGTGATAAGAGTGAAAGAACATAGCCCCCATTTGAGGAATTACTTCTTAACCACAGACTTCCTAGGTGTAACTGTTAAGTGCCGTTTCCACAAGCAACAAGAATAGGTAATATCAAATGCGTGGTTTATCTTCCTCTTCTTCTTCCTCTTCCTCTTCTTTTAATGCTGGTAAGCAAAAAGCCAGAATCCAAGGATCCTCCCTTCCTGAATCACACTGCCCTTTGTAGATTGTGTTGCAGAATGGGCCTGGCATCCTCCTTGAGGAGTGAGATTTAGGAGGAGACAGTGTGGGCTCTCAGTCCAGGCCTGGACTTGAAACCTGCCCATGCCATTTATTACATTCCTTATCTCACTGAGTTTCATCTATAAGTCACAAGTAATAATGCCTACCTGACAAGTTCAGTGTGAGGAGAAAATACAATTGATGGTGGGGCACCTAGTATAGAGCCAACTCTCAGCAAACAGTGGCTATTGGTTTGTTGTTGTTTTGAGAGTGTCTCGCTCTGCTGCCCAGGCTGGAGTGCAGTGGTGTGGTCTGGGCTTACTGAAACCTCTGCCTCCGGAGTTCAAGCATTTCTCCTGCCTCAGCCTCCTGAGTAGCTGGGTTTACAGGCATGGACCACCACACCTGGCTAATTTTTGTATTTTTAGTACAGATGGGGTTTCGTCATGTTGGCCAGGCTGGTCTCTAACTTCTGGCCTCAAGTGATCCACCCACCTTGGCCTCACAAAGTGCTGAGATTACAAGCATATTGTCATTTTTAATTTAAAATGCAAGACAATAATAACCTGGCTCTTGAGAGACTAGTGTATCTAATTGGAAGAAGGATATAAAAAACCACAGAACTCTATTCTTTAAGTGATTAAAACCCAAATCTATGATCATTTGTCATATACTTCGTTTTCCAAGTACCCACTGACATAATTTGGGCTATTTTATTTCAGACTGTGGCTAAGTTACTTAATTGTATTTCTATTCTTCCAATACCATGCACATTTTGTCTCCAAATAGGCTGGAACGCTTAAGCTACTCAAACTTTACCCACAGAAAATTCTCAATGAATGCTTCTTAGAAAAATAACAGAATTTACAGAAGCTGGGAAGGGTAAGGGGGAGGGAGGATAAAGAGAACTTAACTAATGTGCAAAAATACACTGTTTGATAGAAGAAATAAGACCTAGTGTTTGAAAGAGCAGTAGGGTGACTGTAGTTTACAAGAACATATTGTAGCTAGAAGAGAAGAATTCAAATATTTCTACCATAGAGAAAAGACAAATACTTATGGTGATGGCTATCCCAAGTACAATGATTTGATATTTACAAATCACATGAATTTATTACCACATGTATTCAAAAACTATGTAAACCTGCTATGCACCAATAAAAATGTTTTTAAAAGATCTGAGAATGGACAGACTGCCTCCTCAAATGGGTCCCTGATCCCTGAGTAGCCTAACTGAGAGACACCTCCCAATAGGGGCTGACTGACATCTCAAACAGCCGGGTGCCCCTCTGAGACAAAGCTTCCAGAGGAAGGTTCAGGCAGCAACATTTACTGTTCTGCAATATTTTCTGTTCTGCAGCCTCTGCTGGTGATACCCAGGCAAACAGGGTCTGGAGTGGAACTCCAGCAAACTCCAACAGACCTGCAGCTGAGGGTCCGGACTGTTGAAAGGAAAACTAACAGAAAAGACACCCACACCAAAACCCTATCTGTAAGTCACCATCATCAAAGACCAAAGGTAGATAAAACCACAAATATGGGGAGAAACCAGAGCAGAAAAGCTTAAAATTCTAAAAATCAGAGTGCTTCCTCTCCTCCAAAGAATGCAGCTCCTCACCAGCAATGGAACAAAGCTGGACGGAGAAAGACTTTGACAAGTTGAAAGAAGGCTTCAGACGATTGGTAATAACAAACTTCTGCGAGCTAAAGAAGGATGTTTGAACCCATCGCAAAGAAGCTAAAAACCTTGAAAAAAAATTAGATGAATGGCCAACTAGAATAAACAGCATA
Organism: Colobus angolensis palliatus; assembly: GCF_000951035.1. NCBI lineage: Eukaryota > Metazoa > Chordata > Mammalia > Primates > Cercopithecidae > Colobus > Colobus angolensis. The sequence continues at coordinate 6,139,894 of NW_012119265.1, forward strand.
GAGAAGACCTTAAATGACCTGATGGAGCTGAAAACCATGGCACAAGAACTACATGAGGCATGTATAAGCTTCAGTAGCCGATTACATCAAGTGGAAGAAAGAGTATCAGTGACTGGAGATCAAATGAATGAAATGAAGCGAGAAGAGAAGTTTAGAGAAAAAAAGAGTAAAAAGAAATGAACAAAGCCTCCAAGAAATATGGGACTATGTGAAAAGACCAAATCTATGTCTGATTGGTGTACCTGAAAGTTACAGGGAGAATGGAACCAAGTTGGAAAACACTCTTCAGGATATCACCCAGGAGAACTTCCTCAACCTAGCAAGCCAGGCCAACATTCAAATTCAGGAAATACAGAGAACGCCACAAAGATACTCCTTGAGAAGAGCAACTCCAAAACAAATAATTGTCAGATTCCCCAGAGCTGAAATGAAGGAAAAAAATGTTAAGGGCAGCCAGAGAGAAAGGTCAGGTTACCCACAAAGGGAAGCCCATCAGACTAACAGCAGACATCTCGGCACAAACTCTACAAGCCAGAAGAGAGAGGGGGCCAATATTCGATATTCTTAAAGAAAAGAATTTTCTACCCAGAATTTCATATCCAGCCAAACTAAGCTTCATAAGTGAAGGAGAAATAAAATCCTTTACAGACA
>NW_012119265.1:6141199-6141611 GCF_000951035.1 Colobus angolensis palliatus
AGACCTAATAGACATCTACAGAACTCTCCACCCCAAATCAACAGAATATACATTCTTCTCAGCACTACATCACACTTATTCCAAAATTGACCACACAGTGGAAAGTAAAGAACTCCTCAGCAAATGTAAAAGAACAAAAATTATAACAAACTATCTCTCAGACCACAGTGCAATCAAACTAGAAGTCAGGACTAAGAAAATCAATCAAAACTGCTCAACTACATGGAAACTGAACAACCTGCTCCTGAATGAATACTGGATACATAACGAAATGAAGGCAGAAATAAAGATGTTCTTTGAAACCAATAAGAACAAAGACACAACATACCAGAATTTCTGGGACACATTTAAAGCAGTGTGTAGAGGGAAATTTATAGCACTAAATGCCCACAAGAGAAAACAGGAAAGATCT
>NW_012119265.1:6142252-6142716 GCF_000951035.1 Colobus angolensis palliatus
CAGGAAAGATCTAAAATTGACACTCTAACATCACAATGAAAAGAACTAGAGAAGCAAGAGCAAACACATTCAAATGCTAGCAGAAGGTAAGAAATAACTAAGATCAGAGCAGAACTGAAGGAGATAGAGACACAAAAATCCCGTCAAAAAATCAATGAATCCAGGAGCTGGTTTTTTGAAAAAGATCAACAAAATTGATAGACTGCTGGCAAGACTAATACAGAAGAAAAGAGAGAAGACGTAAATAGATGCAATAAAAAATGATAAAGGGGATATCACCACCGATCTCACAGAAATGCAAAGTACCATCAGAGAATACTATAAACACCTCTATGCAAATAAACTAGAAAATCTAGAAGAAATGGACACATTCCTGGACACATACACCCTCCCAAGACTAAACCAGGAAGAAGTTGAATCCCTGAATAGACCAATAGCAGGCTCTGAAATTGAGGCAATAATTA
>NW_012119265.1:6142945-6143486 GCF_000951035.1 Colobus angolensis palliatus
TATTCCAATCAATAGAAAAAGAGAGAATCCTCCCTAACTCATTTTATGAGGCCAGCATCATCCTGATAACAAAACCTGGCAGAGACACAACAAAAGAAGAGAATTTTAGACCAATATCCCTGATGAACATCGATGCAAAAATCTTCAATAAAATACTGGCAAACAGTCCAGCAGCACATCAAAAACCTTATCCACCATGATCAAGTTGGCCTCATCCCTGGGATGCAAGGCTGGTTCAACATATGCAAATCAACAAACATAATCCATCATATCCACAGAAACAAAGACAAAAAGCACATGATTATCTCAATAGATGCAGAAAAGGCCTTCAACAAAATTCAACAGCCCTTCATGCTAAAAACTCTCAATAAACTAGGTACTGATGGGATGTATCTCAAAATAATAAGAGCTATTTATAACAAAACCACAGCCAATATCATACTGAATGGGCAAAAACTGGAAGCATTCTCTTAAATACTGGCACAAGACAGGGATGTCCTCTCTCACCACTCCTATTCAACACAGTGTTGGAAGTTCTGGC
>NW_012119265.1:6145636-6172874 GCF_000951035.1 Colobus angolensis palliatus
GGGCCAGTCATGGGGTGTGGGGAGAGGGGAGGGATAGCATTAGGAGATATACCTAATGTAAATGACGAGTTAATGGGTGCAGCACACCATCACGGCACATGTATACATATGTAACAAACCTGCACATTGTGCACATGTGCCCTAGAACTTAAAGTATAATAAAAAAAGAAGAAAAAAAAAAGACAGTACTCAGTGATTCACAATTGATTATGATGTTAACTGTAGGGTTAACAGGTTGAGAAAGTTAATCAGGTTGATAAAGTCCCCTTCTGTTTCTATTTTACTGAGAGTATTTATAATAAATAGTGGTTGAATTTTGTTAATGCTTTCTCTGTATTTTTTGAAATGATCATATTATTTTTCTCTTTGCTAACAATGTGAGTAACATTGAACTGACTTTCTCTGTACATCAACCTTGTATCTCTGGAAAAAACTCCAATTGATCATGATGTGTTATCCTTTTTATACATTGCTGTATTCAATTTGGTAATATATTTAGTTTTTGTGTCTATTTCATGAGCGATATCAGTATGTAATTGTTTTTTCTTGTCATATCTTTGTTAAAATTTTTCAAAAATAAAAAAAGTGCAAAAAATGACAAATTGTAGTGATTCTTGTGTTTTGTTACATTTGGGATATGTGTGTGGTTGGTTGGTTGATTGGTTGTTTTTGCCTTCAAAAGATTTGTACAGTTTCAAAATGACTCAAGCACCATTTATTTGCCAGAAATGCAAAGTTAGAGAAAATGTTTTTTAAAAGACAGAATGGTTGTTATAAAAGGGTGAAGAGTGCAGCTGGGACCACATGCCTGGATTCAAGTCCATTACTAAGGGCTCTGAAGTATGGCCATCTACCTGCCATCTCCTGCCCCACACAGGAAAGGAACCTGGAAGAAATCCTAAGCACAGAAGTTTTTGAGATAGTTCACTTTTTCTACATGAACTGAGATTTTTTAAAAAATATACACTATCCATTCCACTGGGATATTCAGCATCTTGAGGAATAAAACAAAAAGGAAATAAACATGTAAGCAATAGTGCTCCCTAAAATATTTGGCTTGCTCTTTTGAAGGTTATCTCAGAACAAAGGGACGGGCTATTGTGATACACGCAAATAAAAAGACTTGAGACATAAAGGTGAGAGCCTTAGAGGGCAAATGCTTACTGCACTAGGCATTGCTGGGCTTCATGCCATCAGGGACTGATAAGAGACTCAGTGACATGTTTAATGAACATGTGAAGTATTGCTGGGTTAGCCTACTTTTGCTATAGGCACAACCAAAAGATTGCACTATGTCTTATGTATATTACTAAGGGTGTTTCTAATTTTGACTACCTTTTAAAAATATTTTCATATGAAACATTTCACATAGGATGCAAGAGTAAAGAAAATGGTATTATGAACCCCCAGTATGGTATTGTGAACCCAAATGTACCCATCATCCAGCTCCAACAATTGGCAACCCATGGGCAATCTTGCTCCATCTATTCTGCTATCTACTTCCCTGCTTCTGGATTATTTTGAAGCAAATCTCATTTCATTACATCACTTCAACCATCAATATTTCAGCATATATCTTTAAAAGATTAGAATTCTATTCTTATACCTAGCCACAATACTATTATGCTACCTAAAAACATTTATAGTAATTCCTTGATGTCATTAAATACTCTACTCCAACTACTTTTTGCAAAATTATATACAAGTTAATTGTACAAAAGCTGACATATTCACGTGAAAATGACAGTTGCCAAAGGTAGAGACCCAAAATCCCTGAATATTCTTAGTCAGATTTAAATTATTGATAGAAAAGAGCGTCTTGCCTAGGCTTCAATAACAAAAGTCAAGAAAGCGATCCACTTTTAGGAGCATTTACTTTCCCCAGTGTACTTAAACAGCACATTTAATCCATCCACTTAACTAAAAATGATGGAGTGCCTGCACATGGAAAACTGAAAGCATTTTACTTTTAGGTTCAAGTTGTAGAACTCTATACATGACCAAGAAAACATAATAGAAATCTAATGAAGCCAGCTTGACCAAGCTAGCAGTTGGTTAATTTTTGGTTTAATACAAAAAAACTGTCTTGAGTTTTTCACTGGTAGGTTAGAAAAATCAAGAATATAGACTACTGGAGCCCCAAATACTGAATGCTGAGACTGCTTCCATGGTATATTGACAATCCAGATTGTGTGTGTGTATGTGTGTATTTAGTCTATTCAATTTTTATCACATGTTTAGGTTCATACATTTACCACCACAGTCAAGATATAGAACAGTTTCATTACAGGGATCCCTCACACTACCCTTTTATAGCTACAGTGGGTTTTTTTAAAAGGGTATGATTCAGGAACCACCTGCATCAAAACCGTCTCCAAGTGGGGACCAGGTATTGCTTAAAAATTCCAAGGCCTCACTCAACAACAGCTGAGTCATGAGTCAGAGATGCCAAAGACTGGGTCTGGAAATCTGCATTTTAAGAAGATGCCAAAGAAATTTTTATTTATACAGTACTAAGTTTTGAGAACCTTTGTTTTATTTCAGCATTCTGTCTAGAGTGTGTATTTTACTTAAAACTAGGCCTGAAGATATCCAGAACTTTTAAATTAAGATACAATTAGAATGGTTGCATCTAAATATAATGAATCTAGTCCAAGCTCAAATGGAAAGGCTATTTTGGAATCGGAGGAGAAAAGCAATGTGTATAGTGTATAGAAAAGCCATGTGTATAGCTGCATATAGAGTTAACTAAAATTACAAAGTTTAGACTGTAATTTCCAAAATGTATGATATCAACGAAACCTCTTTACTAGTTCCTACCTGGGCACCGTGCTAGGTACTTTACAAACACAAGGTATTTCACCTTCATCTTAGCTCTGTTATGGCTCTGAAGGTTCACATTTTACAGATGAAGATACAAAGGCCCAGAGAAAAACTTATCCAACAGATACAAAGCTGGTAAGCAGCTGAGCTTGGGTTCAAATATACCAATAGATGTGCCTGACATCAATATTCACATTCCGTGATGCCAAGAATTGTAAATAAAACACAGGACAGTTGAAACAGGTAGGTATAAATACTCTCCAAATGTCCTATTTTTGTTATTGAAATTTTATTCTCATTAAATTTTACTGCTGTTGTCATCCTTTTTGTTTGGGGATAGGATCACGATAGGACAGGACAGTGCCACCCAAAATATCTGTTACCAGACTGCAACTTAAGTAGAGAAATTGGGAGTAACCATTCAGAAACTTTCATAGCAATTTGACATTAATGTGACATCCAAGTGAAAGATCAGCGGATTTGTCTCATTAAACAGAACAATGGCCAGTGTAGAATGCCAAACTTGCAGGGTGACTCCCACATGACTCAATACATAAAGATCATACACAGCAGTACCATGCATAGGTCTGTGACGGGTTTTAAAAAAAAATGGGTCTTTCCCTACAGAGAGTTTGAAAAGCACTAGGCTTTGCAGTTGAAAAGTTTAAATGTGTAATAGACGTGCTCTGTTTCCCATTTGTCCCTGGTACAGAGCAGATACAAGTTAACCAGCCTCTCAGAAGCTGCCCAAGCCCTGTAGAGCCTCCTTTGGTGACTTATCTCGGTGTCCTCAGACTACAGTGACCATGACACCAACTATACTGTTCTTTCACCAAGGTCGGTTCTCAACATGTTTAATTATCTCATAGAGAGTGGGAATGTAAGGGAAACCTAAGAGGGGAGGAATTGGAACATAATACTCATTCCTAAGTATCTCACACATGACTTGCAATGGCCATCTCTATTTGAACTCTAATAGTAATTTTTTAATTTATATAAATTTATGGGGTATAAGTGCAATTTTGTTACCTGTATAGTGATCAAGTCAGGGATTTTAGGGTATCTATCACCCAAATAACACATATTGTACTCAAGTAATTTCTCATCATTCACCCCTCTCATCTCCTCACCCTTCTGAGTCTGCAGTGTCTGTTATCCCACTCTCTATGTCCATATGTACACATTTTTAGCACCCACTGAAGAGTGAAAACATGCAATATTTGTCTTTCAGTGTCTGAGTCATTTTACTTAAGATAATGACCTCCATTTCCATCCACATTGCTGCAAATGACAGGATATCATTCTTTTTCAGTGTGAATAGTATTCCATTGTGTATATACATAGCACATTTTCTTTATCCAGTCATCTGTTGATGGACGCTTAGGTTGATTCCATATCTTTGCTATTGCAAATAGTGCTGTGGTAAACATATGAGTGCAGGTATCTTTTTGATATATTGATTACTTTTCCTTTGGATAGATACTCAGTAGTGGGATTGTTGGATCAAATGGTACTTCTATTTGAAAAATCTGCATACTGTTTTCTATAGAGGTTGTACTAATTTACATTCCCACCAACAGTGTATAAAAGTTTCCTTCTCTTCATATTCTTGCCAACATCTAATATGTTTGATCTTTGCAGTAATAGCCATTTTAACTGGGGTAAGCTAAACTCATTATGGTTCTCATTTGCATTTCCCTGATGATTAGCAAAGTTAAACTCTTTTTCATGTATCTGTTGGCCATTTGTATGTCTTCTTTTGAGAAATATCTATTCATGTCCTTGGCCTGCTTTTTAATGGGATTATTTGGGTTTGTTGTTGTTGTTGTTGCTGAGTTGTTTGAACTTTTTGTATATTCTGGATATTAGTCCCCTGTCAGATGAATAGTTTCAAATATTTTCTCCCATTCTGTGGTTAATTTATACGCAGTTTCACTTGTGGTTAATGTATAGGCAGTCACTTTTGTTGTGATGGCTGGTCTCTCCTTTGGCCAAATTTTATTATTAGTCAACAAGCCTTTGGATTCAGAATCTGACATCCCTTGTCTCACCTGCTCAGGCTCCTCCGTCTCCCTTTATCTAGCACACATTACTTACAGCATCAGCATCATCATTACAGCAGGTACAATAGACTGAAAAACAATGTGTCAAATATGGGGCAGGGACTTTATGTAAATTATTTCATTTATTTCATAAAAATTACATAAAGTACAGATAATTATCCCCATTCTCCATAAGAAGGAACTAAAGCTTAAGGTTAGTTTTTCTGGGTGACCTGGTAAATAAGAAGCAGGGCAAAGATTCAATTTCAAATCCTGTGTTCCTAACCACTTCAGGTAAGGAGATATTCAACATTGTTAATATCTCCATGTAGTTAGTAACAAGTATCTCTACTTTAAAAATGAGAAAACTGACATACAGAGAAGGTAAGACACCCAGTAATAAGGCAAGGAAGTTCTCCTGACTCAGAATGATGGCCTTCAGGCTAAAGCTCACTTAAGAGATTGCTTTTTTCCTTTTGTTACTGTTATCCATAAATGTCCTACTATGCTGTTTTTAAGTCATTCATTGTCCTGCAAACATGGAGATTTACTTGAGCTGAATATCTCAGAAAAGGCAACAACAAAACACATTGATTTACTTTAAGTTGCGAATGCCTAGAGCTTCTAGACTGTGTGTTTTTTACTTTGGTTAACATTTGATTTAGACTCCTTACAGTTTGAAGGCAAAAGGAGATTGTGTACAAAGAAAGAAAACTAAACTACATTACAAGGAATAGGACAAAAATGGAAGAACGTTAGTTCTCAGAAATTATGGTGGGTATGTTACAAATTCTATGGTCACAATGAAAATATCACATAGCACTTATGAGGGCATAGGCCGTTTTTCGAGGCATAGAATTTGGCCTTCACTAAATTTTCAATGTCAGTATGGAATACTGAATCCAAACACTGGGATTCTAAAAATAAGCCCTTAAAAAACATTTCTCTCTCTCTCTCTCTTTGTGTGTGTGTGTATTTTTGTCCCACAACCAGATGATTCATTACGTTTTCCAAATACATGGGTAGAGAAAGGAAAATTGCCAATTAGACCTTCCTATTCCAGGCTCCCAGGACAGCTCGTCTCTCTCCTCCCATGACTTTTGATTTTTCTGTTGGAGCCAAGGTACTTAATGTAGTCCCTAGAAAGTAACTCTAGAAAGAGGGATTAAGTTTGTTAGGAGGAGCAGAAGGAAGGGTTTCTAAGATAATTTCTTACATTTTAATGTTTGTGGTTTTACTGTACTAATTCCTTTATTTTTTCATAACAATTCACCAACTTAAGAGTTCACTTGACTTAAGTCTAAGGTGTCACTTGAATTTGTTCTCCCAAAAGAGGACTCCCCAACCTTATTAACACCCTCTCCACCCTCCCTTGCTCCAGCTCCAGCCGACTGGAAGAAAGTAACTTGAATCCATCAGTCAGCTCTGCCAGGACACTTGGTGTGGAGATGGAAAGCCCCGAGCTTGTTGTTTGTTTGTTTGAGACGGAGTCTTGCTCTGTCACCAGGTTGGAGTGCAGTGGCGTGATCTTGACTCACTGCAACCTCTGCCTCCTGGGTTCAAGCAATTCTCCTGCCTCAGCCTCCCGAGTATCTGGGACTACACGCACATGCCACCATGCCCGGCTGATTTTTTCGTATTTTTAGTAGAGACTTTTTCATATTTTTTTGTATTTTTAGTATTTTTAGTTTCAGCATGTTGGCCAGTCTGGCCTTGAACTCCTGACCTCAGGTGATCTGTCCACCTTGGCCTCCCAAAGTACTGGGATTACAGATGTGAGCCACTGTGCCCGGCAAACCAATACATTTTAATGTTTGTAACTTAGATGTTTGTTCCCTTGTATCCTTCCTGTGAGGTTTGTCACCCAAGGGTATGAGAGAGCTCAGACTTAGGAAAACTTCACCAAGACTACAGGTTTCACTGAGGAACCAGATTTACTAAATTATTCTAGCTCCCTTTCAAGGCCAGCATTATGAGTGCACAACCAATGCACGGAGCCTCCTAAGATTCTTAATTTAAGTTCTCAGAAAGGGGCCTTGCCTTTCATCTTGTATCGGGGCTCGTGAATTATGTAGCCTTCCTGCTCCTGTTAGTGTATTCCAACTAGCACAGGCCTCACAGCCTCTGGGTACAGCAAAGATAAGAATCAATGAAAAAAAAAAAAGAAAGAAAGAAAGAAAAATCCATATTTTCTGGCCAGAGGAAACCAGGAGGCAGGGGCATGTAGGTGAGCAACCTGACTGATTGGCGGTGTGTCCTGATTTCCCCTTGCTTTCCCTTCTCCGACTGAAACCCAGAGAGGGGAAGGAACATTCGATCGGTGTGGAGGAGCCAGATGGAAGAGACTGCGATTCTTGGTCCTAATCAGAAATCTGGCAAGAGAGTCAGTCTGCCCCTTCTCAAAGGGGGCCCGGGCCCTGCAATGTAAACTTCGTGGTGTGGAGTGATTCAGCACAGGGGAGACTTGAAAGCTCTCCAGCGAGCCTGGCTCCTGCCCCATGTGGATTGGAGTCAATTGTTTGCTTGACCACCAGGAGCAGACTGGAAAGCCTCCAGTGGACCCAATTTAGTGGCCCTCCAATCCACCCTGGGCCCACCACAGGGCTCAATGTGTTGGCGGGTTCTAGGCCAAGACCCACACAGGACTCCAATCAGGGAGGCTTTCCTGTGGGGGGCCCTGACCAAGGGGCTTCAGTCACCAAAATCTAAGTGACAATGCAGGGTGAATCTGAGAACGCTGGTACTCTGCCAGGACAAATTCCCATGAGCCCTACTCCTGTCATAACCCAGAAAGAGGGAACAGAAATAAGAGAGGTAAGCACGATCTAAAAGGCCTCTTTTAAATGATGGTGTAATTAGTTTAATGTGGGCTTGAGAACTACTTCTTTCTCACTCCCTTGTAGGTGGGAGTTTGTGAGGAAGACTGGGTTGATCATAAACAAAAATAATAGAATTAAATTTCTTTTGCACACCTAAGCTCATAACATTGCTATATTTTATGTTGTCCCAAGTGCTCCATTGAAATTTTAATCATGCATTATAAAAGAACACAAAGATGACAGGTGTAAGTAAAATCCACAGATATAATCCCCAAGCTTCAATTTAATAATTCCAGATTCCCTCTTACCAAACCTTATGCTTCATATTTTACTGCAGTTTTACATAAATTGCTTTCACAAACATTGTCTTATTCAACCTCACAACAATCCTGCAAGGCAAGCAGGAAAAATACCATTGTCCACATTTTGCAGGGCACTCGAGGATGCTACATGACGTGTCTAAGGCTACAAAGCCATTAAGAAGCACTACCAGCCTCGGAAACCAGGCTAGACTCCATGTGCTCTTCTATTATACAATGCCACTCATACCTATTCAACACTTTATTACCAGACTGCTACAATGTGACAAATGTAGTGATGCCTTACTCTTTCTGACTCTGCTAATCTACTTCCCTTCATGGTCAGGGAACATTTCCAGGCAGTTGCCCTGTTTTCCATTTCATTAATTTCTACTCTGACCTTTATTATTTCCTTCCTTCTACTTACTTTGATTTCATTTTCTCCTTTTTTTCTAGTCTCTTAAGATGGAAGCTGAGATCTTTGATTATAGCTTTTTTAATGTAAGCCTTTAATGCTACAAATTTTCTTCCAAATACTGTTCTAGCAGTGTTCCACACCTTTTGGTGGTATTTTCTTTCATTTCATTTTCATTTCATTCAGTGCAAATTTCAAAGAAGACATTTTTGACCTATGGTTTTCTTTTTTTAGAAGTGTGTTCATTTCTGAATATTGACAAGATTTTCCAGATATATTTTTGTATCTGGATGTTGGAATGAAATTCCAATTTAATTCCAATGGAAGCAGAAAACATACTCTGTGTGACTTAAATCTTTTACAATTTCAGACTTATTTTTATTGCTAGAATATGGTCTAACTTGGTAAATATTCTTTGTGTTTTCTGCTGTTTTGTATATATAAGTGTTAAATAACATAAAAATGTTATATAAATATTGATTGGGTCAAGTTGGTTGATAATGTTGTTCAAGTCTTCTATATCCGTACTGACTTTTTATCTACTTGTTCTATTATTTTTATTTTTTGAGACAGGGTCCCACTCCGTCATGCAGGCTGGAGTGCAGTGGCATGATCTTAGCTCCCTGCAGCCTTGACCTCCCAGGCTCAAGCAACCCTCTCATCTCGGCCTCCCCAGCAGTTGGGAACACAGACATGCACCATCAAACCTACCTAATTTTTTTTTTTTAAATTTTTTGTAGAGATAGGTTTTCACCATGTTGCCCAGGCTGATCTCAAACTCCTGAGCTCAAATGATCCTTGAACCATGGCCTCCCAAAATGTTGGGATTACAGGCATGAGCCACCATACACAGCCTTGTTCTATCAATTATTTAGAAAGGGATACTAAAATATTTGACTATAATTGTGAATGTTTTGATTTCTCTTTGCAATTCTCTTTTTCCTTCATGTATTTTGAAGTTCTATTATTAGGTACATGAACATCTAGGACTTTTATTTCCTCTTGTTGAATTGATCCCATTATCATTATGAAGTGACCTGCTTTATCTCTGGTGTTACTCTTTGCTCTGAAATTTTTGTTTGATATTAATATAGCCAATGACATGAGTTTTCTGTTGATTAGCATTTTCATGGTTTATGTTTTGCCACATTTTTACTTTTAATCTCTTTGTGCCCAAATATTTGAAGCAGGTTTCCTGTAACAGCATTATATTTAGGTCTTGCGTTTGTATCCAATGGGGCAATCTTTCAATTGGGATCTTTCTTTACCTTTCACTCTAACATGATGATATTTGTTTTTATTAGTCCCATCTGTTCTGTGTTCTGTTTTTCATTTTTTACTGTCATCGTTTAGATGAAGTTTTTTAAATGATTGTATTTTATTTTCTTTTTTGGCTTATTAACTATAATTCTTTGTTGTTTTACTTATTTGTTTTTATCAGTTTCTTTAGAGTTCATGGCACATGTCTAAAACTTATTATAGTCTACCTTCAAGCAATAATATGACACTTATATGTATACTAAGAACTTTACAATAATATACTTCCATTTATTCTCTCCCAGACTTTATGCAATTTTTATCATCATTCTTACTTTTACTTTTATTGTAAACCCCAGACTATATTGTTATTTTTGCTGTTAACAATTATCTTTCAAAGATATTTAAAACATAAGACACATTTTACGTATTTAGTAACATAGTTACCATTTTCTGTACTCTTCATTCTTTTATGTAGATTTGGATTTCCATCTAGTATAATTTTTCTTCTGTTAAGAGTACCCTGTGGTTCTTCAGTTGATAAATTCCGTCGGCTTTGGTATGTGTGATAAAGGCTTTATTTCTCCTTCATTTAGAAATCTTTTTTTTTTCTGGATATAGGATTCTAGGTTCGTGCATGTGTGTGTGTTATTTTAATACTTTTAAAAATGTTGCACCACTGGCTTTTCACTTGCATTATTTCTGGTGAGAAATCTGCAGACACTCTTATTTTGTTCTCTGTAAATAATATGTTTTTTTGTCTCTGGCTGCTTTTAGATTTTCTCTTTATCAATGGTTTTGGACAATTTAATTATGATATGGCTTAGTGAAGTTTTCTTCATGTTTCTCAACCTTGAGATTTGTTGAGTTTCCTGATTTGGTATGTGTGAACACTAATTACCCATATATATGCCTTTTGAAGTTGTTTCACAGTTGAGTAATACTCCTTTATTTTTTTCTTAGTCTTTTTTCTCTGTATGTATAATCTTGGATACTTTCTATTGTTATAACTTCAAGTTGATGCATATTTTCTTCTGCAATACCTAATTTGCCAATAATCCCATTCACTATGCTTTTTATCCCAGATATTATAGTTTTCTCTATGATTTGATTCCAGTTATATATATACATATGTATATATACCATGTCTCCATGTCTTAACATTGTCAATATTTCTTCTAGTTTTTCAAATATATGGAATATAGTTATAATAACTGTCTTAATGTCCTTGTCTGCTAATTCTGTCTGTGTCAGTTTTTTTAATGGATTTTTCTCTTTATGATGGGTCATATTTTTTACTTATTTTAAGTGTGGTAATATTTAACTAGATGCCAGTGTGTTGTAAATTGTTGGATGTTAGATTTTTCTTTTACTGTAATAACCCTTAACATGAGATACACTCATTTAAAAATTCTATATAGAAAATAGCAGTATTGTACAGATGATCTCTAGAACTTATTCTTCTTGCATAACTGAAAGTTTATAATCATTGAACAGGAACTCTCCATTTCTCCCTCCTCCCAACCCTTGGAAACCACCATTCTATGTTCTTTCTATGAGTTTGACTACTATAAACACCTCATGTAAGAGGAATCATGCAGTAATTCTAATTCTGTGACTGGTTTATTTCACTTAGCATAATGTCCCTTGAAATCATCCATGTTGTTATATATGTCAGGATTTGCTTCTTTTTAAAGACTGAATAATATTATTTTGTATGTTTATATCCTATTTTCTCTATTCATTCATCTATTGATAGACATTTAGGTTGCTTTCACATCTTGGCAATGGTGAATAAAGCTGTAATAAATATGGGAGTACAGATAATTCTCTGATATCCTTATTTCAGTTATTTTGGTTATATACCCAGAAGTGTAATTGCTGGATCATATGGTAGTTGTATTTTTGATATTTTGAGGGGCTGGGCATGGCAGCTCACATCTGTAATCCCAGCACTTTGGGGAGGGTGATGCAAGTGGATTGCTTGAACCTAGGAGTGCAAGACCAGCCTGGACAACATGGTGAAACCCCATCTCTACACAAAATACAAAAATTAGCTAGGCATGGTGGCGCATGCCTGTGATCCCAGCTACTACGGAGACTGAGGTGGGAAGAACACCTGAGTCCAAGAAATCAAGGCTGCCATGAGCTATATTTGTGCCACTGCACTCCAGCCTGGGTGACAGAGCAAAACAGGAAAAAAAAAACTTTTTTAGGGAACTGTATACTGTTTTTCATAGTGGTTACATAGAGACATTTTACATTCTCAGTAGCAGTGTACAAGGTTTCCAGTTTCCCCATTCTTGCCAACACTTATCTTTTGTTTTGATCAGTGTTACCCTAATATGTATAAGGTGATATCTCACTATGGTTTTGATTTGCATTTCCTGGATGATTAGTAATGTTGAGCATCTTTTTATAAAACTGTTGACTATTTCTATATCTTCTTTGAAGAAATGTCTATTCAAGTTCTTTGACCATTTTAAAATTATGTTATTTGCTCTTTCTTTCTTTGTTAATTTGTTTGCTTTTTGCTATTGAGTTTAAGGAGTTTTCTAATATATTTTGAATATTAATTCTTTATCAGATATATGGCTTGCAGTTCTTTTCATTTCTTTTTACTCTGTTCATTGTTTCCTTTTCTGTGTCACTTTTTACTTTGATTTGGTCCTGTTTACTTATTTTTGCTTTTGTAGCCTGAGTTTTTGGTGTGATATCCAAAAAATCATGGCCAAGTCCAATGTTAAAGAGCTTTTTCCCAATTGTTATCGTCTAGGAGTTTCATAGTTTTGGGTCTTGCATTTAGGTCTTTTGTTCACTTTGAGTTCATTTTTGCGCATGGTGTAAGATTAGGGTCCAATTTCATTATTTTGCATGTGGAAATCCAGTTTTCCCAACACAATTTGTTGGCAATATTATTTTTTCCTCATCTGTAACCCTTTTTGAGAATAAGTTGACTATATATGCATTATCTCTGGACTATTTTATTCCATTAGTCTAAATGTCTCTTTTTATGTCAATAGCATACTGTTTTTTATTACTATACCTTTATAATATATTTCAAAATTAGGAAATATGAGGCCTCCAGCTTTGTGCTGGCTATCCAGTGTGTTCTGTGGTTCCATATGAAGTTTAGAATTGTTTTATCTATCTCTATTATGTGCTGGATATTTTTGTGTTGCTACAAATATACTTGAGCTTTTTTTCTGAGATATAGTTGAGGTGCTTAAAAACAGTTTATCCTTATTTGGGTCTTGCTTTTAAGGTTTGTTAGTCAGTATCAGAATAGCACTCAGTGTAGCAATAATTATTTCGTACTATTTCCTACTATTCCTACTATTGAAACAAGACCCTAATGAATATTCTCCCAATGCCCCATAAATTATGAGTTTTTTCTGTCCTGCTGGTGTGAATAAGCATTATTCCTAGTACTGTGTGAGCCTCAGGTACCAATAATCATGTAAAAAGTCTCTTTCCTTGGAGCTGGGTAGTTTCCTCATATGTTTATAATCATCAATACTTTTTGAATACTCAAGACAGGCACTGGGAAGATCTCTCCATTTCTCTCCCTCCACATAGTTCTCTCCTCTCTGGCACTCTACCCATTGACATCTAGCCATATTGGTAATTTTCTACATTCTTAGCTCTCTTCAGCTCAGGGAATCAGACTCTGTGTGAGTCCCCTCTGCTTATGCTGCACACAGGAAACTCTCTCTCCAGGAATAAGCTGGGTGACTGTGAAACTTGGACCATCTGTTTCCCACCATTCAAAGATCATTGGCCTTCATTGCCTGAAATTCAGTGTCTTGAAAACAGCGGTTGCACATATTTTATCCAATTTTTAGTTGTTTTAGGCAGAAGGATAAAGCTGGTCTCCATGACCTCATCTTGGTCAGAAGTTGGCATCTTTTCTGATCATTCTTGATGTACATATCTGCAAGAGTTCTCTTGGCAGGGGAAACTGGTTACTTTCTAGAATATCTAATATTATTTTTAAAATCCTACAAATAGGCAAAATGTAAAGAAATAGTTAAAGATTGATAATGGCTATAACAAGGAAAATTGTAAAAAGACATTACAAAAGTCTAGATAATGAAGACTTAGAACAAAAATTGTGTACAAAGTTAAATTTTAGGAAGAGTAAGTTATTACAATAATTTCGATATGCACTGTTTTGTGAAATATCAAAGCTCCCTACTGTACATTAAGCTATTTTGTACAGGTTTTTATACATTCATTGCTACATAAATAATTCTCACACTCACAGAGACGTGAAGTCAATAAAGCAGATTTTTAAAAAACAGAAAACAGTATCAGCACATATTCTTAACCAGAGACTAAAGGCATTTTTCCTTAAATAAAGCATAAAATTGATTTAAGATTAGCACAAAAGATCTTGTGAAGGGAACTATTTTAGCAGGAGAATACAATAACACAAACGTTAAATGACCCTGGCAAGTGGGAATACCACTAATATTTAAGTGTTCTTGGTTGTAAGCAACAAAAACCTTCTCATATTACTTTTAAAAAATGGAATTTGTTAAAAAGGTATTGAGAGGCTCACAGAACTGATGTGAAAGCTGTAGTGCCTATCTAAGGAAGCAGGCTGAAAGCAAGGAATCTGGGATGTTAGAGCTACTGCTACAGCATTCCATAGGTCACAGCTGGAAAAACCCCTACTCCTGGTGAAATGAATTCAAACCAGTGCTACTTTTTTATATTACGCAATCAAGTTTCAAAGTCTTGGGCAAGAGCATTAAGTTGGATAAATCTAATTCATGTGCCTGCATTCCTGCTGCTGGAGATTGAGAGAGAACATGAAATGCTGCCTCCCTCCAAAACACTCTCAGTAATAGATTCCCTGAATAAAGAGAATAGGTTCAGGTGCTGCACAGCATAATAAAACAAGGTCCTCTGTATCTATCATTCTGGAACTTTCATTTTGCTCTGTTTGAAAAAATTGTCCAAGACTTGGACAAGCAGCAAAGGGATTAGTAAGAACCCATTCTGTGTAGTGCTAGATGTTATCTAGCAGGCTGATTTTCTAGGGAATTTTACCTTTATTCACCTTGCTACTTGCTATTTATTGATTAGGATATTTTACAACTCTGTAAGGGTAGACATTAATTGTAGAAAACAGAGTGATGCCAATTGCTATGGTTTGAAAGTCTCCATCAAAACTCATGTTGAAATTGCCATTGTGACAGTATTTAGAAGTGGCACCTTTAAGAAATGATTAAGCCATGAGGGCTCTGCCCTTATGAACAGATTAATGCCATTATCATGGGAGTGGTTTAGTTATCATGGGAGTGGGTGCTTGATAAAAGGATGAGTTTGGTGCCTCCCTTTCCTGCTCTTTCTCTTGCATGCTTCCTCACTATATGATGCCATCTACCATATTATGATGCAGCAAAAAGGCCCTCACCAGATGCAGCCCCTTGACCTTGCCAAATAAGCTTCTTTTTAAATACGTTACTCAGTCTGTGATATTCTCTTACAGCAGCAAAAAAAGGACTAAGCAACAAATGATTCTTGTCTTGTAGCAATGTGAAAGAATTGGTTCAGTAATACAAGTAATGTTTATCTAAAAGAAAAGAGAGCCCCAACATTGTAGTTTTACTGTCAAAAATTTTACTATTTACTTATAGAACATTAACCACTTTTAAAATCTAAATTATCAATCTTATTCAAACATTGTTTGAGTGAATATAAGCATTTTAGTTTCCCCAGTTCTCTTTGAACTAACCTTCCCATCTGGCTAGTTCCATCATTAATGTGTTAAGCTCTAGCTATGCATTCACTTTATATGTGTAAGAATCATGCCCTTTTGAAACTTTTTGTAATTTATACTTTGATGATGCTTTCTGCCAATATCAATATACTCAGTTCAAGAGATACCCTGATGTTTCAAGTTTCTCTAGCTCAAAAGGTATAAAAAGAAAGAAATTTGTTTTCCTTAGCACAACTAAGACATACTAGAGAATATTTTTAACTCATACAAACTGAGATAAAAATAATATCAAATATTCAGAGGCATACTAACACAGTGTTTAAGAGTGCAAACTCCAGAGTCAGAATAGTTGATGTTTACTGTTTTTGTAACTTAAGATTACAAGTTACTCAACCTTTCTTTGACTCAGTTTCCTCTTCTATAAATTTATGATAATGTCTATGAAGTTGTTTTGAGGATTAAATGACTTGGTGCCGAGAAAGAACTTAAAGTGGTGCCTGAAACACAGAAAGCAGTATACAAGTATAGTCAATATCATTAATGTTTATGCTTCAGGTTTACAAAGCACAGATTTATAATCCTTTAACAGTCAATGGTACCACTTTTCAAACACACAGCTTTTCTGCCATTCCATATTACGGTAGCTTGTATTTTCCAAAGATAGATCCAGTGATATTTCTCATCTCATTTACTGCTTTAGAATGTGAGAGTGGTACACCCTTGCCAAGAATTGTTATCTAATTAACCTACCCATTAAACCTCAGCAGGCTTTAGTGACTATTTGACCAATAAAATGTGACAGAAGAAACATTCTGTAACTTCCAGGTTAGATCACAAGAAACCTTGCAACTTCATCTGTATCTCTTGAAACACATGCTGTTGGGATGCTCTGTTTTAGAATCCAGCCTCCATTTCCTGAGAAGCCCAAGACACAGTTTCCAGCCAAGAGCCAACATCAACTGTCAGCCATGTGATTGAGTAATTTCATATGTCCACCCCATCTGAGCCTGAAATTTCATGACAGATTCCAAGTAACAGCCTCCCAGCTGAACCTAGCAACCCATAGAACCATGAGAGATAATAGTAAATTGTTGTTTTTAAGCTGTTAGGCTTTAAGATGATTTGTTACACAGTAATAGTCAACTAGCCCACATACCCTTTTGGCATCCTGCTGTAGGTTCTAAAAAAAAGAGAGCCATTTCAGTTTATCTTATCTGTAAGTTGATCTACCCAAACACTATGTTACAAGCAAAAGCAAACTAAAATTCTAGCTGTTTCAAACTGCCAAGTCTTCTTGGATGTGATCTGAACAGAATATACATTCACAGCTTAGTTATAGTGATTTTCAGCATAAATATTTGAAAATAATTAGGTCTTTCAAGTGGTTCCCAAATTAAGCTCTTCCCTGTCTTCAGGAATTCTAAATTGCCTTTTTATCAAAGTAACACTGGCTGCTACTGAGTGCCAGGATTTTTAAAATCCTACACGGGTAAAAACAGAATAATGTACCATTTAAACATTGTAAATGGTTTTATGCCACTTTTGGAAAACGTAAATACTGAATTGTGTGTGTGTGTGGCAGATGACCTTGGTTTAGAGCAAGAAAAGCCAGTGGACCTTCAGTTATGCAAAAGTATAACAATGATTCCTTTCCAAAAATATGAAGGTTTGAGGCTGCCGCTCCAAAGAACTGAGCATTCTGTACAACAATGTATAGATTTGTCTTACAGGAAAGCAGAGGTATAGCTTTGTAGATAATATTATCTTTAAAGTAGTGATTTTCAAACTTGAAACCACTTTTAAAATAAAAATTATTGGAAATCCTCAGCACTGTTTTACATTATTACAAAATTATTTAGATATGTGCAAACACAAAAGAAATATACATTGAGTGCCAACTTAATCTCAGGCACTGATTTAGGCACTGCTAACAGACTATGTCCCTGAATTCAGGAAGTATAAAATCTGGTGGAACTATGATTATAAATGGACCAGACAACTTACTTTGCACACATCGTTTTATTCAAGACAGGAAAATACAGATTTCAGAAAATGCATTAATGCTGCACTATTACAATCTGATGTCTTTGAAAGGCAAAAGGGCAAGATACCTGTGTAGATAGGAGTGGAGATTCCCTAGGCGACATTAGATGCTCGTGCAGTGAATTGTCCTGAAAAAGGGCTAAGCCCGGGGTCAGAAATGGGGATTCAGAAAGTAGGACTTACAGACAAGATAGAGATACCCTCTCTACAGGTTCCTGTCAGTCAGATCTGGACTGTAAGGCAAAAAGTTGGCCACAAAGCCCATTCTGCACTGAGAACCACAGATACAAGCATTTTCAATACCAATACAAATGCTTGAAAATTAAAGAAAAATTATTGGTTCCAAAATTTGAAAATGGCTAAATGAATATTAATAGATGTTTGATTAAATGTCTACAAAATGTAACATTAGGTCAGCAGTATTAATTTTAAAATTTGTATTCATTAAAATTACATTTAAAAATAATTACTGAGTCAGATTATCTCATTTTATAAGAATTCTCAAATATGCACAATAGCCAAGATGTCCTTGCCAATCATAAATTAAATGAGTTGCCAGATAACTTCCAAAGGAAACATAAATATCCACTCATACAGTCCATATGAAACTAATTTGGGCTATGTGTCAAAGCATTTGATAGGAAGTGGGATATGGTCTCTAAAAGTTTGAGAACTTACAGGCAACAAAGATCTTAAATGTTCAGCAAAGGTCTGGTTTCCCGGAGCCCATTCAGCAATGGTAGCTGCTTCCCTAGCCATGTTGAAGCAGACCAGGTATTAAGTGAGGAGAGGGATCAATAAGGGGCCACTGGAGCCACTGTAAACCCAGAGTTTGTGTGAGTTAGAAGAAGGTGACCCCCTTCAAGTAAATGAAGCCCCAGCCAGGGTACAGCTCTTGATGAGTTGGGAGTAGAATGGATTTCAGCTCCCATCTGCCTATAGCCCAGGAGGCACATAAAGGCTGAAATCTATTCTACTCCCTTCTCATCAAGAGCTGTACCTCTTTATTCAGAATACAACATGTATGAGCACTCAGGATAGCCATGAATAGTATTCTGTGGAAATGTTTCAGTTTGTGTGGTACCTGTTGGTTACCCTGCGGCTCTACTTCCTTCTCATGGTCCTGAAACTTCAGTTAAGTATTCATGGAAAGTTTTGGCCTGGCCACTACTTTGCTGTAGGAAATGGAGGGGAAGGATTTGTTCCACTCTTGGGACAAAAAGAAGAGAAAGATTCCCTTCTCTTAGGTCAGCACAGTGTAAATGAAGATAGTTGTGTGCAGTAGAGTGAGAATATGGCTCTCACTGTCAGCCAAGGCAGGCTAGGCCAGAGCCTAAGAGCATGAAAACCCATTCCTGAGCATAAGACAGCAAACCCTAGAACACTTAAAGTAACTGGGGGACATTTGTGAGCACAGTGTATGATAATCAGGTGTTTGGGGCTTGAGCACTATACATTGGGTACTTAAAATGGAATTCAAATTTATTTTATAGTCATAGGCTAGTGCCAAGTCAAAATACTAAGCTATAGCTTCTCTCCTTCACAGAAGCTGTAGTCTAACAAGAAATTCAAGCAGAATTGAAAGAGTGTTCAATAAAACATAAAAATAAAAACAAATACTGCCTTCTCAACTTAAGCTTTAATATATCAATAATTAACTTAAATGTAAGTAGCCCAAATATACAAATCAAAAGACAGAGACTGACAGAGTATATAATAAAATGCAGCCCATCTAGATGCTGTTTATAAGAAATTCACTTTGAATTCTACAAAAAGGAGTGTATACACTAATATCTAATAAAATGAACTTCAGAAAAAAGAAAATGACTAGAGACAAAGAGGCACATTACTTAATAATAGAAGGAGCAATCCATCAGGAAGACAGATGATTCTAAATATGTGCTCACCAAATAACAGAGCCTTAATATACATACAACAAAAAGATGGACCTGAAAGAAGAAATAGAAAAATCCACAGTTACAGTTGGGGATTTCAACACTCACCTCTCACCAACAGATAGAACTACTAGACAGAAAATCAGCAAGGACATTGGAGACCTGAACAATACAATCAACGAACATGATCTAATTGGCATGTATAAAACTCTCCAGTCAATAACAGCAGATTTCAATTTTTAAAGTTTGTTATGTGGCCCTATATTCTGGCCATAAAACAAACCTAACAAATTTAAAGAATTAAAATCATACAGTTTTTTCTGATGAAACTAGAAATGAGTAACAGAAAATGACAATCTCTAACTATGCAGACATTAAACAACATACTTTTACATAATCTGTGGATCAGAGATAGTCTCGAAGGAACTTTTAAAGTACTTAGAATTGAAATGAAAATACAACATATCAATATCTGTAGGATGCAGCTAAAGCAGTGTCAAGAGATAAATTTATTGTACTAAAATGCTTGTATTAGGAATGCAGAGAGGTCTCACGTCAATCAAGAAACTAGAAAAGGAATAGCAAAAAAATCCAAGCAAATATAAAGATGGAAATAAAGATAATAGCAGAAACAAATAAAATTGAGAATAGGTAAATAATAAGAAAGAATCAATTGAAACAATCTTGTTCATTGAAAAAATCAAGAAAATTAATAAAACTCTATCAATACTGACAAAAATAGAGAAAAGATACAAATCACCAAGATCAAGCATGGAACAAAGGATATACTCAAAATCCTGCAGCCATTAAAATAATAATAAGGGAACCCTACAAAAAACTATATACACATACGTTCAACAACTTAGAAGAAATGAACCAGTCTCTCAAAAACTGTTACAACTCAACCAAGGTGAACTAGATAACATAAATAGTCCTATTACCATTACAGAAACTGAATTCATTATTTAAAAGTTCTTGAAAAAGAATGTTTTAGGTTAATGTTCACTGGAGAATTCTAGACATTTTAAACAGCAATTTTCCACAATCTCTTCCAAAAAATAGAATAGGAGGAAATACTTTCCAACTCACTTTGTGAGGCCAGTGTTATCATGACACCAACACTAGGTAAGACAATATACAAAAGATGAAATATGACTTTTTCCAGATTTCCCATTGGTTTTACCTACATCCAAATGCTTTTTTCAGTTTATCCAATAAATATGGGGATGTATTTTTAAAAACACATTGCCTTCCCAACTTAGACTCCTGGTCCCACTTTTCAGAGGAAACTATTTCTGAGAGAATGCAATGAGTATTCACTTTTTAGTCAAAGAGGTAAGAAAAGAGATGTCTTTCCAAAATGCAACCGTGTTCTTCAAAAGTGTCCTGTGAACAGCAAGGCCCACAGAAGAGTAAGCAGCAAAACTTACTGGGGGTGAGACTTCACGAAGTTAATTTCTTATCTTTGATCAGAAGTCCTCATGGATTCACTAACCAATCCTCCATGAACCCCTCCTACAAATCCAAATTCTCAAAATAATTCTTCCTAAAGAAAACCCTTTGCATTAATAGCAGATTACAATTTCTCTTTATTTGTTTGCATTTGGGGTTGACATAAATTATATATGGAGTGACAGAGAAAAAGAAAACTTAAACGTCCCAGTCATAGGGATACTATTAAAAGAGTCAGTCTTGGGTTCTAGGTTTTTCTATTTTTTCTTTTTTTTTTTTTTTTTTTTTGAGATGAAGTCTTGCTCTGTCACCCAGGCTAGAGTGCAGTAGCGCAATCTCGGCTCACTGCAATCTCTGCCTCCCAGGTTCAAGCAATCCTCCTGCCTCAGCCTCCTGAGTAGCTGAGACTCCTGGTGTGCGCCACCATGCCCAGCTAATTTTTGTATTTTCAGTAGAGATGGGGTTTCACCATGTTGGCCAGGCTGATCTCAAACTCCCGACCTCAAGTGATTTGCCTGCCTCCACCTTGGTTCCCATTTTTTAGTTGTTCTAAAGAGTCCTGTTTGTAAGGAATTTGCAGAAAACATCACCCTTAACTTTTGAGAGCAAGGCAGCTAAACTATCCCGGGAATATTAGCATGAGCCCTAATACTTAAGAGCAACCCTAGTAAGAACAATGCACAGCTTTTCCTAATAAGCCATTTTACTGCTCTGCATCACTACCTTGTTAATAGCCTCCAGCACCCATGCTGGGCTTCCATTAGCAAGAACAGCCACGGGCCCAATTCACTCATGGGTCTGAGCTCCCTCCTTTTCAAAATAGCTTTGAGCTCAGCCACAAGACCTAATGTGCTTGTTTTCCTTGCAAGTGCCTCTATGTAAAACTAGGTGAATTTATTCTCTGAAAAAAAGACATGCCAGAATGTTAAACATTCTTCCAAAGAAATACAAAGTTGGGGTGTGAATCTGTGCAGATGCAATCAGCCCAAACCTCATAAAATAATGCCATAATTTCAGTGTCACAAATCCATCATGTTAACTGTTTCTTTTAACATTTAATGAATGGAAACCTGCCTTTCTTGTTTTAGAAGATGAATTCATAAATTCTAGTAAAAATTATCATCTCTGAACAGAGGCTGCACAGGCCCACAAAGACAAGCATTCAACCAGAAAAACTTAGTGCTAGAAGAGCCACATCATCCCCTACTACAGGGCCCCTATGGAAAGTATGGAAAAGGGGACAAAGGATACTTTATACAATGTTTCTTGGGTGCTTAGGGATTCTGTAACAGACATGTACTTCAGCTTTTGAAAGAAATGAAAATGAATTTTCTGCCTGTTTCTTTATAAGCCTGATATAAGGGTTTTAAATGGATTTTGACCACAATTTTCTTAGCCTGACGGTGAGCATTTTTTGAAAAAGAGTGGTCATGTTTTCAATATTTTACTGATGCTTTACATTAATCATTTAAAACACCATCTGCCTTCTTTGCCAAGGGCCCCAGTTCTGAATTTAGAAGAGAAAGCACAACCAAAACCCCACAGAAACAAAATTTAAACTCTGTTAAAAACACCAACCCAGAGATTCATTCTGTGTACAGTAGAGTAGGGTCCCAGGTAACTCCTCTGGAGCAGTGAGATGGAAGCTGCCTCTTCACTAAGGGAAGAGTCCATTAAAATGCTGTTCACCAGGTGCGTGGAAGTGCACTCAGAGGGCCATTCCAACAGAAAAGCACCAAGGTCATGAGGCTCTTCCTGTCCGACAAGTGGTGGCAGTGCCAGGTCGAGGGTTACTAAATGACAGGATATCTGTCTATGGTTTATTTCTGTGTAATTGGTAGTATGCCAATTTGCAGCATTTGAGGTTGTTTTGTGTGTATGTTGTAGGGGTGGGGGAGTTGTTGGGCATAGTTTGTTTTGCTTTCACAATTCAAAGGTTAGAAATACTGGATTTTCAGCTTAGTCATCATCACTGAGATAAGGGCTATACTATCTCAATGAACAAGGCTCCCAGGAGAGAAAGCATAAAATCAAGTATTGTGAGGAGTGGGAAAAAAAGACAAGGGCAGGTCTTAAACTCTTGGATTATTTTTCACCTTAGCCTCTATCTTCCTTGAGAGCTCTCTAAGGACCCTGAACTGTGAAGGGGGGTTTTTCCGGTGCAGGGGTGGGTTACTGGGTTTACATATTTGTGATTTGCAAGGACTGGCAAGTCAAATTTCATATGTGTCTTTCTCTGTGGCCAGAAAAAGAATATGAGTCTTGGTATTTTTCTAATCCAGTCAATGCTTGGAACTTTCAGGACAATTTATTATCGTGTAACTTACAGTATAGAATAGTAAAATCTAGATTTGCATTTAAAAGCCTGGGAAGGATTTATAGCCAAAACCCTATTTGGTCCTGCATACTTAGGGGATAAGATTTCTTCACTTCAAATATCTTAACGTGAAAAACTGAGGCACCAATATTTCACATGTCAGCACTTCACTGGCCAATTTTAAATTTCAAATCAAGCCTTCCCCCATGGAATTCTCACAGGAACTCTATGTCTCATAACCAATTTCTGTGTCATTTCAGGGCCTGACTGCTTTTTTAGCATAGATAAATGCTTTTGGAGAGTATAATTTCACCTCATATTCTTCTAAGGACTCTTCTCCTACACCTCTAGTCCCTCCAAGTCCATTAAGTGAGATCCTTTTCCTCACTCTGCACTTATTAATCGTACACTTACCTGACTGAAAATCTCATCTCACCCACTTCACCTCCATTTGTGTTCCTACCTCATAGATCCATCTAATATGTCTAAAAACTCATTTCTCATGTGCAGTCTCAAATTTCTCTGCCTTCCATCCATAAGTGGGGCTGAAAATATGCTCCATAGGTTACAAATGACTTAGGACCAAAGGTGCTATGAAGCTGTAATCAAATTGCATAAATACTACAGTTACATGAATAAAGAAACTAGTAGGTGATATTTTCTGTCAACATAAAAAAGAAGGTTAAAACTTAGCTCCATACACATAGAATCTGCTACAAATTGTTTTCATGAAGTTATAGGTTGTCACTTTACAAATTTCTTCAACACTTTTAAATTATTTATTTATTTATTTTTTGAGACAGAATCTCACTCTGTTGCCCAGGCTGGAGTGCAGTGGTATGATCACGGCTCACTGCAACCTTTACCTTCTGGGCTTGAGTGATCCTCCTGTCTTAGCCTCCTGAGTAGCTGGGTCTACAGGCATTTGCCACCACACTAATTTAAAAAATATATATATATATATATTTTTTTTTTTTTTTGAGAAACAGGATCTATGTTGTCCAGGCTGGCCTTGAACTCCTGGGCTCAAGCACTCTTTCTGCTTTGGCCTCCCAAAGTGCTGGGATTACAGGTATGAGCCACTGTGCCTGGTCTCAATACTTTTTTTTTTTTTTAGTATAGCTTTATTTTGTAGATAAGGGTATCTGTGCTTCACCACATGTTCTCATCGTTAATTTCACTTTGCACAGTATGTGTTATCTTTGGCATTATAATCCCCTTTCAAATCCCTACTTATCCCCGTGTCTTCATGCACAACTACACATCGAAATAGGAAAACACATCTATGAAGCAATATCAAAAAAATACACTTAAGGCTTAATATGCTGTACTATACATGCGTTTAGTAACTTTTTCACTGTCAAAAAGTGAAATGCCATGACTTAGCTGAAGAGGAGAAATTTTGCTCAAATTTTCTCCTCTGGATAATAGAAGAAAATATAATGACAAATGTCAAACTCAGGGAATAATTCCTGGAATAAAATTCATATAGTGAAACCAGACAATTCACTGCTTCCCTGAAGCCAATTATGTATGCTAAATAGCCTTCACTGTTTTTTGTTAGTTCTTTTAGTTTTCATTTGTTTTAGATTCGGGGGTACATGTGCTTGTTTGTTATGTGAGCATATTGCATACTGGTGGGGACTGGGCTTCTAGTGTATTACCCAAATAGTGAACATTGTACCGTATAGGTAATTTTTCAACCTTCACCCCACTCTCACTCTTCTCCTTTTGGAGTCCTCAGTGTCTATTATTTCCATCTTTATGTGTACCCATTGTTTAGTTTCCACTTATAAGTGAGGATATGTAGTATTTGGTTTCGGGTTTCTGAGTTAGTTCACTTAGAATAATAGCCTCTAGCTCCATCCATGGTGCTGCAAAGGATGATATTTCATGGCTGCATATTATTCCGTGGTTTATATATCATATTTATTTATCCAGTCAACTGCCAATGGACACTTAGGTTGGTTCCATGACTTTGATATTGTGAATAGTGCTGCTGTGAATGTATGAGTACAGGTGGCTTTTTGATATAATCATTTCTTTTCCCTTAGGTAGATAACCAGTAATGGGATGGCCAAATCAAATGGTAGTTCTATTTTCAGTTCTTTGAGAAATCTCTATACTGTTTTCCATAGAGGTTGAACAAATTTACATTCCACCAACAACATATAAGCTTTCCCTTTTCTCCATATCCATGCCAACATCTGCTCTTTTTTTTGACATTTTAATAGTAACCATTGTGACTGAGGTAAGGCATCTCATAATTTCTCTGATGATCGGTGATGTTGAGCATTTTTTCATGGGTTTGTTAGCTGCTTGTATTTCTTCTTTTGAGAAATGTCTGTTCATGTCTTTTGCCCAGCTTTTAATGGGGTTGTTTGTTTTTATTCTTGCTGAGTTGAGTTCCTTGTTGATTCTGGATATTAATCCTTTGTCAAAGGCATAATTTGCAAATGCACTGACTAGTTTTTGTTGAGCTGTGTGCTCGGCATATGTACTGTACACATATACATAACTCACCAACTCTACAAGGAAGTTATTAGTGAACCCATCTTATGAATGAGGTAAACAGCATCATCCATTCCATTGAGATGTTATAGTTAATATGGGACAAAGCCAGTAAATAGTGAAGTGTTACATTTAGTACGGAATAAAGTCAGAATTCACACCTAGATCTATCACCAAGGTCTGTGCCATTTCTCTGTCACTGTGAAGAAATACCTTTTATTGGGAAAATTCGCCTACTATATTTGGCTATAACTTTTCCAGTGTAGATCCTGATCACTCAACTTGAAAAACAACAGGTTGCATAAAAAATAGATTTTTTAAAAGCAGAAATTAGACAAAAACAGGCTCTAGAAAAACAATTATTTAACATGACCTGAAACATGAAAATAATTAACAGTTCATCAATTGCTAATGGCAATTGCCCAGGTACTTCAGAGTCCTGTGAAAGTACAGTCACTTCCATGTCATCTCCAGACCTCTAATAAGATCCCTCAGAAGTTCATACTAACTCTAGGCCCTGAGAAATTGGTATGCACTAGTCACAGGAGCCCATGTGTTAAATTCATGCCACAAGAAAAATATCTCCCAGACCTTGCCTTCCTTTAGGAATACAGGGAGAAAATTATAAAATGTGCAGTGAAGTTCAGAAAACAAAACAACCCAAATTAAGACCAGTACACCTTGGTAATCTTTGATATACCAATCATGTATTAAAAAGTAGTACAAGTGGAAGACTTCTCCAGGGTTGCCTATGAGATGCAGCCAGGAGGAACATCTCCAAACAAGGGAAGGGGACATCGGAATGACTGGCAGGCTACTAGCAGATCTTTAGAGGGAAGGCATTGAGGGTGAACAGAGAGGGAAGACACAGATGCTGGGCTGAAAGGGGAGGAAGCTGGGAACCCTCCATGGGGCTACCACACCCCAGGACTTGTTCCTGACCCCCAGTGACTCCTGTGGGAGGACTGAGTTGAACAGGCAAGGAGCAACCCACTCTCACCGTGAGCCTCTGGAATGCCCATACAGGAGACCTCTTGACCACCATGGACACTTGTGTTGGCAGGGAAAGCTTCTTAGACAAGTGGTAAGGGCAGAACTCCAACTGGTGCAGAGTCCAGAGGGCTTAGTGCAAGAGCATTTGTAATGGAGCACGACTGGGGATGCCCATCCCCCTAAGCTCGACTTGCTCCCATGGGAGACTTTAGCCCTAGGGGAACTGTGCAACCTGAATCCTGCAAGGTAGTCTTGCCCATGAGACTGGACAGTTCAATCTGAGAAACCCATGGTCTGCTGGCCTCTCTCAGGGCCCCCAGCCTGGCCACACCTGCTTGCAGTACAGCCCCTGGGGGCCTGCATCATAGCTCCTGTGCTGGCAAACTGCACCTGACTGGAAGAGGGCTCCAGCAGAATGCCCCTGCAAACACTCACCAGTCCACCTGCTCCCTCCCCCATTGCAGCCTCCCCTGTGCCACTTTGCCTGCAAGCACTTGCCCAGAGCTACATCCTGCATTGCTTTGAAGGCATGTGTGCGCGCCAGTGAATCTTGCCTTCCCTTCCTGCCAGCACATTTGTGTGTGTGCACCATGCCAAGCCACTGCTGCCAGCATAAGTGCGCTCTGCCCTTTTACCCCCCC
>NW_012119265.1:6172924-6185482 GCF_000951035.1 Colobus angolensis palliatus
CCCCCCCCCCGCCACACCACCACTGTCACTGGAACCTTATCAGGCATGGAGCCTGTCAGCACCGCTCCCACCAGCACTCCACCACAGTGTACACACTGTCACTAGTGCAAAACAAGGCACGGAGAACAGTGGACCCAACAACCTCCTGCATGAATGTGCACAGAGTGTGCAAACAGTACTGCGCCCACCAGCACTCCACCCCTGTGCTAACACCATCACCAGTGCAAATGTGCACACAGTAGCAGACAGGGGCCCCCAAACCCAAGCCATGCTATCACCACCACTGCTGGGAACATCCGCGAGGAGGCCACCCACTAGCACCCTGCTGCAGTCAATGAGTGTGCACCTCACCACGCTGCTGCTGCCACTGCTTCTGGCACCTGTGAAAAAGGACAAATCCCACTGCTACTGCCCTATGAAGTGCTTTGGCTGGCACCAGCCATTGGAGTCTTGTGACCAGTGGTCCAGGAGCACCTCAGCCCCTCCAGTGCAGCAGGTTCCTAACCTGGAGGAGCCAGATAACAAAGCTGAGACCGATATCAGTCCCTCAGAATTACAGTATGCAGTTCAGAAGTTCTGAGCTTAGCCTTGGCCCCTTAAGATTTTCCAGAAATGAAGCCAGTCAACTGAACCCATCTTATGCCACAATCAAACCCTCAAGTTCATCAATGGGATAACATAAATAAAACCCATCCAAAGGAAAGCCACTTCAGAGATTGAAAGAACATCTGCTCAAAAAGATGAGAAAGAACCAGCACAAAAACTCTGACAACTCAAAAAGCCAGAGTGTCTTCTTTTCTCGAAATGATTGCATTAATTCTCCAGCAAGGGTTCTTAACTGGGCTCAGATGGCTGAAATGACAGAAATCAATTTCAGAATATGTATAGAAATGAAGATCATTGAGATTCAGGAGAACACTAAAACCCAACCTAAGGAAGCTAAGAATCACAATAAAATGATATAGAATCTTACAGACAAAATAGCCAGCATAGAAAAGAATGTAACTGACCTGATAGAGCTGAAAAACATGCTACAAGAGTTTCATAATACAATTGCAAGTATTAACAGCAGAATAAACCCAACTGAGGAAAGAATCTCAGAGCTTGAAGACTGGTTTTCTGAAATAAGACAGAAAAGAATAATAATAAACAAAAGGAATGAACAAAACCTCCAAGAAATATGGGATTATGTAAGGAGACCGAATCTATGACTCACTGGTATTCTTGAAAGAGATGGAGTGAATGGAAGCAACTTGGAAAATTTATTTCAAGATATCATCCATGAGAACTTCTCTAATCTAGCTAGAGAGGACAACATTCCAATTCAGGAAATGCAACAAACTCCTGCAAAATACTTTACAAGAAGATCATCCCTAAGACATATAATTATCAGATTTTCTGAGGTCAAAATGAAAGAAAAAAACATTAAAGCCTGGGCATGGTGGCTCACACCTGTAATCCCAGCACTTTGGGAGGCCACAGGCGGATCATGAGGTCAGGAAATCGAGACCACCCTGGTTAACATGGCAAAATCCCTTTTCTACTAAAAATACAAAAAATTAGCCAGGAGTGGTGGCATGCACCTGTAATTCCAGCTACTTGGGAGGCTGAGGCAGGAGAATCACTTGAACCCAGGAGGTGAAGGTTGCAGTGAGCCAAGATCGTGCCACTGCACTCCAGCTTGGGTGACAGAGCGAAACTCCATCTCAAAAAAAATAAATAAATAAAAATAAAAACAAATTAAAGGCAGCTAGAAAGGTCAGATTCCCTAGAAAGGGATACCCATAAGACTAACAGTGGATCTCTCAGCAGAAACTCTATAAGCCAGAAGAGAGAGAGGGCCTATATTCAAGATTCTTAAAGAAAATAAATTCCAACCAAGGATTTCATATCTGATCAAATTAAGCTTTGGAAACACAGGAGAAATAAGATCCTTTTCAGACAAGCAAATGCTGAGGGACTCTGTTGCCACCAGACCTGCCTTACAAGAGCTCCCAAAAGAAGCACTAAATGTGGAAAGGAAGGACGGTTATCAACCACTACAAAAACACACTTAAGTACACAGATCAGTGACACTGTAAAGCAACCACACAAACAAGTCAGCATAATAACTAATTAACAACACAATGACAGGATAAAGTCCATACATACCAATACTAACCTTGAATGTAAATGGGCAAAATGCTCCAAGTAAAGAGAGGATGTGGAGAAATAGGAATGCTTTTACGTTGTTGGTGGGAGTGTAAACTACTTCAACCATTGTGGAAGACAGTGTGGCTATTCGTCAAGGATCTAGAACTAGAAATACCATTTGACCCAGTGATCCATTACTGGGTATATACCCAAAAAATTATAAATCATGCTGCTATAAGGACACATGCATGTGTGTGTTTATTGTGGCACTATTCACAATAGTAAAAACTTGGAAACAACCCAAATGTCCATCAATGAGAGACTGGATTAAGTTAATGTGGCACATATATGCTATGGAATACTATGCAGTCATAAAAAAGGATGTGTTCATGTCTTTTGCGGGGACATGGATGAAGCTAGGAACCATCATTCTAAGCAAACTATCACAGGGACAGAAAACCAAACACTGCATGTTCTCACTCATAGGTGGGAGTTGAAAAACAAGAACAAATGGACACAGGGTGGGGAACATCACACGCTGAGG
The DNA here is from genome assembly GCF_000951035.1 of Colobus angolensis palliatus. NCBI lineage: Eukaryota > Metazoa > Chordata > Mammalia > Primates > Cercopithecidae > Colobus > Colobus angolensis. Next base: position 6,175,602 of record NW_012119265.1, read on the forward strand.
CCTGTCAGGGGATGGGGAGCTGGGAGAGGGACAGCATTAGGAGAAATACCTAATGTAAATGACGAGTTGATGGGTGCAGCAAACCAACATGGCACATGTATACGTATGTAACAAACCTGCATGTTGTGCACATGTGCCCTGGAAGTTAAAGTATAATTTTTTTTAAAAAAAGGCAAACACTGGCAAGCTGGATAAAAAAGCAAGGCAAGACCCAATGGTATGCCATCTTCAAGAGACCCATCCCACATGGAATGACACCCATAAACTCAAAAAAGAGATGGAGAAAAATCTACAAAGCAAATGGGGAACAGAAAAAAGTAAGGTTGGTGATATGGTTCAGCTGTGTCCTTACCCAAATCTCATCCTGAATTGTAACTCCCACAATTCCCATATGTCATGGGAAGAACCTGGTGGGAGGTGATTGATGATTGAACTATGGGGACAGATCTTTCCTGTGCTATTCTCGTGATAGTAAATGAGTCTAACAAGATCTGATGGTTAAAAAAGAAAAGGAAGTTTCTCTGCATAAGCTCTCTCTCTTTGTCTGCTGTCATCCATGTAGCATGACTTGCTCCTCCTTGTCTTCTGCCATGATTGTGAGGCTACCTAAGCCACGTGGAACTACAAGCCCAACTAAACCTCTTTCTTTTGTAAATTGCCCAGTCTTGGGTATGTCTTTATCAGCAGCATGAGAATGGACTAATACAGTTGGAATCCTAATTTCAGATAAAACAGACTTTAAACCAACAAAGTTCAAAAAAGACAAAGAAGGACATTAACTACATAAAGAAAAGGGTTCAATTCAACAAGAAGAGCTAACTATCCTAAATATATATGCACCCAACACAGGAGCATCTAGATTCATAAAGCAAGTTCTTAGAGACCTTCAAAGAGACTTAGACTGCCACATTAAAATAGTGGGAGACTTCAACACCCACTGACAATATTAGATCATTGAGGCAGAAAATCCACAAAATATTCAATACTTCAACTCAGTACTGGACGAAATGGACCTAATCTGCAGAACTATACACCCCAAAACAATAGAATATACGTTCTTACTGCCATATGGTACAGACTCTCAAATCAACTACACAATCAGACATAAAACAATGCTCAACAAAGAAAAAAAAAAAAAACCAAAATTATACCAACCTCACTCTCAGACCACAGCACAATAAAAATAGAAATCAAGACTAAGAAAATCACTTGTTACCATACAATTACATGGAAATTAAACAAACTGCTCCTGAATGACTTTTGGGTAAATAATGAAATTAAGGCAGAAATCAAAAAGTTCTTTGAAACTAATGAGAATGATGATACAAAATACCACAACCTTTCGGACACTGCTAAAGCAATGTTAAGAGGGAAATTTATAGCACTAAATGTCCACATCAAAAAGTTTAACAGATCTCAAGTTAACAACCTAACATCACAACTAAAAGAACTAGAGAAGCAAGAACAAACCAACCCCAAAGCTAGCAAAGACAAAAAATAATAATAATGACCAAAATCAGAGTTGAAGTGAGGGAGATTGGTACACAAAAACCGTTCAATAGCTCAATGAATCCTGGAGTTGGTTTTTTGAAAACATTCGTAAACTAGACAGACTGCTAGCTAGACTAATAAAGAAGATCAGAAGGTCCAAATAAACACATTTAGAAATGACAAAGGAGATATTACCACTGACCTCACAGAAATACAAATAACTATCAGAGACTATTATGAACATCTCTTTGCAAACAAATTGGAAAATCAAGAAGAAATGAGTATATTCCTGGATACATACACCCTCCCAAGACTGAACCAGGAAGAAATTGAATCCCTGAAAAGATGAAATGTAGGGAGACCCCCGAAACTATTGCTATGGAATAAAAGATGAAATGCTCCTGATTATTGTAAATACAAAATTGCATGGAGGATTGTGTAAAGACAATGCCAGGTTGGACTGCCAGAATGAGCCAACAGCACGTGATATGCTTCTCCCTGCAGAGAGCCTGTGAATGGATGTGCAGTCAGGGAGGTTTCACATCACCAAGATTCCTATCCCAGAAAAGCAGATGTTCATAACTCTGGGAATGGAATGCAACTCTCGTGGAGAGCCTATAAACAGATGCATGGGGGGTCACCTGTCCATATAGATAAAATAGGGCTATAAACGCCCTCATCTTGCCACGGCTCTTCTAGGCCTCTTTAGGGTTAAGGCGTACTCCCTTCTGAGAATTCCTGGTCTAACTGTTTGTCTAGCTTCACAGCCTGTTTCTATGGATTTTTTGTAACCAGTTTTTGCTATAACTGTTAGTACTGATTAATATCTTGCTAATCACAGGTTATGGAAAGACTGTGTTCCTGTTTTAAGGCTGTTAGAAATTACTGATGCACACACTATATTTTAAATTCTTATCTCTGTATACTGTACTTCTGCATACAGATGTTATCAGAACTACTTTATCCCATGTGACCATCTCACCTCATAATCAAATGACCCTAAATCCCTCACTAACCTACCCCCACCCTCACTAAATAATAAATGTTGGCATATCCAGTGCATTGTTGGCACTGCAGGACCAGAAGGCAGTGATCCCCCTGGACCCAGTTTACACTTTTTTGTGTGTGTCTATTATTTCTCTACCTACTAAACTGCCTGGGAACAAAGAGAGAGCCCTGTTGCATTGCAGGCTGCTGGTCAGATCCCACAATAACCAATAACAAGCTCTGAAATTAAATCAGTAATAAATGTACCAGATGTACAAAGAAGAACTGATACCATTCCTACTGAAACTGTTCCAAAAAACTGAAGAGGAAGGACTTCTCCCCAACTCATTCTATAAGGCCAGGATCATCCTGATACCAAAATCTGGCAGAGATACAACAAAAAAATGAAACTTCAGGCCAATAGCCTTAATGAACATTGATGCAAAAACCTTCAACAAAATACTGGCAAAGCAAATCCAGCAGCACATCAAAAAGCTAATCCACCATGATCAAGCAGGCTTTATCCCTGGGATGCAAGGTTGGTTCAACACCGATAAAATCAATAAATGTGATTCATTGCATAAACAGAACTAAAGACAAAAACCACAAGATCATCTCAATAGATGCAGAGAAAGCTTTCAATAAAACTCAACACACCTTCATATTAAAAACTCTCGACAAACTAGGTATTGATGGAACACACCTCAAAATAATAAGAGCCATTTATAACAAACCCACAGTCAACATCATACCGAATGGAAAAAGCTAGATGCATTCCCCTTGAAAACCAGTACAAGACAAGGATGCCCTCTCTCACCACTCCTATTCAAGAAAGTATTGGAAGTCTTAGCCAGAGCAATCAGGCAAAAGAAAGAAAGAAATGACATCCAAATGGAAAGAGAGTGAGTCAAACCATCCCTGTTTGCAGATGACATGATTCTATATCTAGAAAATCCCATAGTCTTGGACCAAAGGCTCCTTCAGCTGAAAATAACTTCAGCAAAATTTCAGGATGCAAAATCAATGTACAAAAATCATTAGCATTCCTATACACCAACAACAGCCAAGCCAAAGGCCAAAGCAACAATGCAATCCCATTCACAATTGCCACAAAAAGAATCAAATACTTAGGATTACAGCTAGCTAAGGAGGGGAAAGATCTCTACAATAAGAATTACAAAACACTACTCAAAAAAAATCAGAGATGACACAAACAAATGGAAAAACATCTCATGTTCACAGATAGAAGAATCAATATTGTTAAAATGGCCATGCTGCCTGAAGCAATTTACAGATTCAGTGCTGTTCCTATCAAACTACCAGTGACATCTTCTCAGAACTAGAAAGAACTGTTTTAAAATTTCTATGGAACTAGAAAAGAACTCAAATAGCCAAGGCAAAAGAACAAAAAAAACAAAACAGGAGGCATCACACTACTTGACTTCAAACTATGTTACAGGATTACAGTAACTAAAACAGCATGGTACTGGTATAAAAACAGACACATAGACCAAGGGTACAGAATATAGCGTCCAGAAATAATGCTGCACCACCACAACCATCTGATCTTTGACAAAGCTGACAAAAACAAGCAAGGCCATATGCAGAACACTGGAACTGGACCACTTCCTTGTACCATGTACAAAAGCCAACTCAAGATAAATTAAAGACTTAAATGTAAAACCCAAAACTATAAAAACCTTGGAACAAAATCTAGGCAATACCATTCAGGACACAGGAATTGGCAAAGATTTCACGAGGAAGACACCAAAAGTAATTGCAACAAAAGCAAAAATTGACAAGTGAAATCTAATTAAACCAAAGAGCTTCTGCACAGCAAAACAAACTATCAACAGAGTAAACAGACAACCTACAGAATGGGATAAAATATTTGCAAACTATGCCTCTGACAAAGGTTTAATATCCAGCATCTATTAGGAACTTAAACAAATTTACAAGAAAAAAAAAACCACTACATTAAAAAGTGGGCAAAAAAACCATGAACAGACACTTTGCAAAGAATACATACATGTGCCCAACAAGCATATTTTTAAAAGCTCGATATCACAGATCATTAGAGAAATGCAAATCAAAACCGTAATAGGTACCATCTCACACCACTCAAAATGGCTATTACTAAAAAGTCAAGAAATAACAGATACTGGTGAGGCTGCAGAGAAGGGGAATGTTTATACACTGTTGGTAGGAGTGTAAATCAGTTCAACCATTGTAGAAAGCAGTGTGATGATTCCTCGAAGAGCTAAAAGCAGAGCTAATATATGACCCAGCATCTCATTACTGGGTATATACCTAAAGGAATATAAATCATTCTACCATAAAGACACATGAATGCATATATTCATTGTAGTATTATTCACAATAGCAAAGACATGAAATCAACCTAAATGCTCATCAATGGCAGACTGAATAAAGAAAATGTGGTAGATACACAGCATGGAATACTATGCAGCCATAAAAAAGAACAAGATCATGTCCTTTGCAGGAAAGTGAATGGAGTTGGAGGCCATCATTATTAGCAAACTGATGCAGGAACAGAAAACCAAATACCTCATATTCTCACTTACAAGTGGGAGTTAAATGATGAGGACAAATGGACACAAAGAGAGGAACAACAGACACTAGAGCCTACCTGAGGGTGCAGGTTTGGAGGAGGGAGAAGAGCAGAAAAAATAACTATTGGTTACTAGGCTTAATACCTTGTGATAAAGTAATCTGTATATCAAACCCACATGACACAAGTTTACCTATATAACAAACCTGCACATATACCCCTGAACCTAAAATAGAAAGTTTTTAAAAAGAAAGTAGTACAAGTAAAAAGTTTATCACAATTACCTTTTAGTTATCAAGGACAGTTTAACGTATTCATCGCTAACAGAGTAATCAGTAAGACATATTTTAGAAATGTTATCAGAATTAACTTTATTAGTCAGTTACATTTACCCCAATGAGTGCAAGTACAGTTGATCCTTGAGCAATAATGAGTTTGAACTGCACACATCCACTTCTACATGGATTTTTTTCAATATACTGGGAATTTTTTGAACATTTGCAACAATTTGAAAAACTCCCAGAAAAACTGAGTAGCCTAGAAATATCCAAAAAAGAAAAAGGTATGTCATGAATGCATAAAATATATGTAGATACTAGTATATTTGGACATTTACCACCATAAAACGTACACAAATCTACTATACAAAGTTAAAATTTATTAAAACCTATGGGTAAACAGAGACCATACGTGGTGGCATTTGCAGTTAAGAGCATGTAAACAAATGTAAAGATAGAGCATTAAACTGTAACTGCATAAAACTGACTTTACTACATACTGTACTACAGTAATGATTTTGTGGCCACCTCTGGTTGCTATTGCCATGAGCTCAAGTGTTATGAGTATCTGCTTAAAACACCCTGTGTAAGTAGTTTGTCCTCCAGTAAATTGTGTATGACAGTAAAAAACTGATCTCTCCTGGTTCATACATATTTTGCATTGTGTTTAGTGCAATACCACAAACTTTGAATAACACCATAAGAACCATACAAAGTGCCACTAGTGATGCTGGAAGTGCTCCCAAGAAGCACAGAAAAGTCACGACGTTACCAAATAAAGTTGAATTGCTTGAAATGTGGCATAAATTGAAGTCTGCAGCTGTGGTTGCCTGCCATCTCAAGATAAATGAATCCTGAATAAGAACCACTGTAAAAAAAAAAGAAAAAAAGAAAGAGAAAGAGATAGAAAAGAGACAGAGAAGAAAGAGAAGAAAGAGAGAGAGAGAGAGAAAGGGAAATGTGTGAAGCTGTTGCTGCAGCTATACCAGCAGCAATGAAAACCTTGCATTTTTTGCAAGATACCCTTTAAAATCATATTTAAAATGCTGCTTTTATGTGGATGGAGGATTGCTATCAGAAAGGTATACCTGTAGACTCCAACATGACTTGAGAAAAAGTGGTCATTATATGACAACCTAAAGCAAAAGGAAGGTAAAGTATCTAAAGCTGGAGGATTTAATGTCAGCAAAGGATGGTTTAACAATTTTTTAAAATATCAAACAGGTTCTGTCCACCAAGAGGCAGCAGAGAGTTCCTAGATGACACTAAGAAAATTATTGAAGAAAAAGGATAACTGTCTGAACAAGTTTGTAATGCAGACAAAAGTGTCCTATTCTGGAAAAAAATGCCACAAAGGGCATTTATTAGTAAGAAAGAGAAGCGAGTGCCAGGATTTAAGGTAGGAAGAAATAGGTTAACTCTACTGTTTTGTGCACATGTAGTTGGGTTTACCATCAGGACACCCCTTATCAATAAAGTTGCTAACTCCAGAAGCTTGAAAGGAAAATATGAACACCAGCAGCCAATCTTTTGTTTGTACAACAAGGCCTGGACAATAAGAACCATTTTTCTGGGTTGCTCCATTGATACTTGGTCTCTGAAGTCAGGAAGCACCTTGCCAGCATGCGATGGCCCTTTAAAATTCTTTTGACCTTGGACGATGGCCCAGCCACCCAGAATCTCATGAGTTCAAAATCAAAGAGTGTTGTCTACTTGCCCCTAAACACAACATCTCTAATTCAGCCTTTAGATCAATGGGTCATAAGAATCATTAAGGCTCGTTACACAAGATATTCTATGAAAGACTGTCAACACTATGGAAGAGAACCCTGACAGAAAGAAGACAATACAAATCTAGGATTACATTATAGAAGATGCTGTCATTGATAGAGAAAAAGTTGTGAAAGTCATCAAGCTCCAAACAAATCCCTGCTGAAAAAAACTTTCTGATGTTTTGTATGACTCCACAGCATTTCTGACAGAGCTAATCAAGGAAATAATGAAAGAGATATGGAAATGGCAAAAAAGTGATTAGTGAAGGGTTTCAAGATGTGGGTATTACAGAAACTGAAGAGCTAATAGGCATCACACCAGAGGAATTAACTGGAGATGACATGATGGAGATGAGTGCTTCCAAACCCAGTGCTAGATAATGAGAAAGACATAGAAGAAGCTGTGCCAGAAAAAAAAAAAAAAAAGATTTTAGACAATCTGGCTAAAGGGTCCCAATTATTCAAGACTACTTTTAACTTCTTTTACAACATAGACCTTTTGTGTGGTGCGGGCACTGAAACTAAAGTAGATGGTAGAAGAAGGATTAATACCATATAGAAACATTTTTAGGGCTGGGTATACTAGCTCATGTCTGTAATTACAACACTTTGGGAGGCAAAGGCAGGTGGATTGCTTGAGGCTAGTAGGTCAAGGCCAGCCTGGGCTGCATGGTAAGATCCTGTCTCCATAAAAAAACTTTTAAAAAAATTAGTCAGGGGCATGCCTGTAGTCCCAGCTACTTGGGAGGCTGTGCTGGGAGAATCTCTTGAGCCCAAGAGGTTGAGGTTGCAGTGAGCTATGATTTCACCACTGTACTCTAGCCTGGGCGACAGAGACTCTGTCTCTTCAAACAAAACAAAACAAGAAACATTTTTAGGGAAATGAGAAACAAAAAATCAAAAAATTACGATGCATTTTTATAAAGTTACACCGAGTATACCTACCTCTCTTGCCTCCCCTTCCACCTCTGCCACCCATGAGACAGCAATACCAACCCCTCCTTGTTCTCTTCCTCCTCAGCCTACTTAACATAAAGATGATAAGGATTAAAGACCTTTATAATGATCCACTTCCACTTAATTAACAGTGGGATGTTTTCTCTTCCTTATGCTTTTCTTAATAACACTTTTTCTCTACCTTATTTTAAGAATACTCTATATAATACACATAACATATACATTTTATGTTAACTGACCATTCATATTATTGGTAAGGCTTCCAATCAACAGTAGGCTATTAATGGTTAAGTTTTGAGTAAGTCAAAAGTCATAGATTTTTGACTGCACAGGGAGTTTGTGTCCCTAACCCCTGCAACCTGCGTGACTCAGCAGAGGCAGCCATAATCCTCCTAGGTACACAACTCCACCGACCTAGGAATCTCACTCCCATACCTCACAGCAGGCTCAGCAAGATCCGCCCAATAAGAGTCTGAGCTCAGATATGCCTAGCCCTGCCCCCACCTGATGGTCCTTCCCTATCCACCCTCGTAGAAGACAAAGGGCATATAATCTTGGGAGTTCTAGGGCCCTGCCCACCACTGGTCCCTCTCCACACGACTACAGCTGATGCTGTCTGGAAAGTGCCACCTCCTCACAGGAGGCCTAGTGGCACAAAAACAAAGCATTAAATCACCAAAGCTAAAAACCCTCATGGAGTCCATTGCACTCCCTTGTCACCTCCACCAGGACAAGTGCTGGTATCCATGACTGAGAGGCCCATAGATGGTTCACATCACAGGGCTCTATGCAGACAATGCCCAGTACCAGCCCGGAGCCAGGTAGACTCACTGGGTGCCTAGACCCAAAAGAGAGACAATGATCACTGCAGTTCAGCTCACAGGAAGCCTCATACTTAGGAAAAGAAGGAGAGCACTATATCAAGGGAACATTCCGTGGGACAAAAAAATCTGAACAGCAGCCTTCAGCCCTAGACCTTCCCTCTGACAGAGTCTACCCAAATGAAAAGGAACCAGAAAAGCAACCCTGGTTATATGACAAAACAAGGCTCTTCAACACCCTTCAAAAATCACATTAGTTCACCAGCAACGAATCCAAACCAAGAAGAGATCCCAGATTTGCCTGAAAAAGAATTCAGGAGGTTAGTTATTAAGCTAATCAGGGAGGCACCAGAGAAAGGTGAAGCCCAGTACAAGGAAATCCAAAAACGATACAAGAATTGAAGGGAGAAATATTCAAGGAAATAGATAGCTTAAAGAAAAAATAAAAAATTCAAGAAACTCTGGATACACTTTTACAAATGTGAAATACTCTGGAAAGTCTCAGCAATAGACTTGAACAAGAAGAAGAAAAATTCAGAGCTCAAAGACAAGGTCTTCAAATTAACCCAATCCAACAAAGACAAAGAAAAAATAATAAGAAAATATGAACAAAGCCTCTAAGAAGTCTGGGGTTATGTTAAATTACCAAACTTAAGAATAATAAGTGTTCCTGAGGAAGAAGAGAATTCTAAAAGCTTGGAAAACATATTTGGGGGAAAAATTGAGGAAAACATCCCCGGCCTTGCTGGAGACCTAGTCATCCAAACACAAGAAGCACAAAGAACACCTGGGAAATTCATCACAAAAAGATTGCCTGATCACATTGTCATCAGATTATCCAAAGTTAAGACGAAGGAAAGAATCTTAAGAGCTGTGAGACAGAAGCACCAGGTAACCTATAAAGGAAAACCTATCAGATTAACATCAGATTTCTCAGCAGAAACCCTACAAACTAGAAGGGATTGGGGCCCTATTTCAGCTTCCTCAAATAAAACAATTATCA
>NW_012119265.1:6185532-6189772 GCF_000951035.1 Colobus angolensis palliatus
CACATTGTCATCAGATTATCCAAAGTTAAGACAAAGGAAAGAATCTTAAGAGCTGTGAGACAGAAGCACCAGGTAACCTATAAAGGAAAACCTATCAGATTAACATCAGATTTCTCAACAGAAACCCTACAAGCTAGAAGGAATTGGGGCCCTATCTTCAATCTCCTCAAACCAAACAATTATCAGCCAAGAATTTTGTATCCAGTGAAACTAAGCTTCATATATGAAGAAAACATACAATCTTTTCTAGACAAACAAATGCTGAGAGAATTCGCTATTACCAAGCCACGACTACAAGAACTGCAAAAAGGAGCTCTAAATATTGAAACAAATCCTGGAAACACATCAAAACAGAACCTCTTTAAAGCGTAAATCACACAGGACCTATAAAACAAAAATACAAGTTAAAAAGCAAAACAAAAAACCAAAGTACACAGGCAAGAAAAAGCCAGATGAATGCTGTAATGGTACCTCACATTTCAATACTAACATTGAATGTAAATGGTCTAAATGCTCCACTTAAAAGATACAGAACTGCAGAATGGATAAGAACTCACCAATCAATTATCTGCTCCCTTAGGAGACTCACCTAACACATCAGGACTCACATAAACTTAAAGCAAAGGGGTGGAAAAAGGTTTTTCATGCAAATGGACACCAAAAGTGAGCAGGGATAGCTATTCTTAGACAAAACAAACTTTAAAGCAACAGCAGTTAAAAGAGACAAAGAGGAACATTATATAATGGTAAAAGGCCTTGTCCAACAGGAAAATATCACAATCCTAGACACATATGCACCTAACACTGGAGCTCCAAAATTTATAAAACAATTACTAAGAGTTTTACCTAAGAAATGAGATAGACAGCAACACAATAATAGTGGGGGACATCAATACTCCACTGACAGCACTAAACAGGTCATCAAGACAGAAAGTCAATGAAGAAACAATGGATTTAACTGTACTTTGGAACAAATGGACTTAGCAAATATATACCGAACATTTCATCCAACAACCACAGAATACACATTCTATTAAACAGCACATGAAACTTTCTCCAAGATAGACCATATGATAGGCCACAAAATGAGTCTCAATAAATTTAAGAAAATTGAAAGCATATCAAACACCCTCTCAGACCACAGTGGAATAAAACTGGAAATTAACTCCAAAAGGAACTTTTAAATCTATACAAATACATGGAAATTAAATAATTTGCTCTTGCAGATCGAACAGACATCTACAGAACTCTCAACCCCAAATCAACAGAATATACATTCTTCTGAGCACCACATAGCACTTATGCTAAAGTTGATCACATAATTGGAAGCAAAACGCTCCTTGGCAAATGCAAAAGAATGGAAATCAAATCAAACAGTCTCTCAGACCACAGTGTAATCAAATTAGAATTCAGGATCCAGAAACTCACTCAAAACCACACAACTACATGAAAACTGAACAACATGCTCCTGCATGACTAATGGGTAAATAACAAAATTAAAGCAGAAATAAATAAGCTCTTTGAACCCAATAAGAACAAAGATACAATGTACCAGAATCTCTGGGACACAGCTAAAGCAGTGTTTAGAAGGAAACTTATACCACTAAATGCCTACATGAGAAAGTGGGACAGATCTAAAATCAACAACCTAACATCACAATTAAAAGAACTAGAGCAGCAAGAGCAAAGAAATCCAAAAGCTAGCAGAAAATAAATAACTAAGATCAGAGCAGAACTGAAGGAGATAAAGACACACAAAACCCTTCAAAAAATCAGTGAATCCAGGAGCTGGTTTTTTGAAAAGATTAACAAAATAGACCGCTAGCCAGACTAATAAAGAAGAAAAGAGAGGAGAATCAAATTGATGTTATAAAAAATGATAAAGGGGAGATCACCACTGATCCCACAGAAATACAAACTACCATCAGAGAATACTGTAAACATTTCTATGCAAATAAACTAGAAAATCTAGAAGAAATGGATAAATTCCTGGACACACACACTCTCCCAAGACTAAACCAGGAAGAAGTCCAATCCCTGAATACATCAATAACAAGTTCTGAAATTGAGGCAGTAATTAATAGCCTACCAACCAAAAAAAAGCCCAGGGCCAGATGGATTCACAGCCGAATTTTACCAGAAGTACAAAGAGGAGCTGGTACCATTCCTTTTCAAAATATTCCAAACAATAGAAAAAGAAGGAATCTTCCCTAACTCATTTTATGAGGACAGAATCATTCTGATATCAAAACCTGGCAGAGACACAACCAAAAATAAAATTTCAGACCAATATGCCTGATGAACATCGATGTGAAAATTCTCAATAAAATACTGACAAACAGAATCCAGCAGCACATCAAAAAGCTTATCCACCATGATCAAATTGGCTTCATCCCTGGGATGCAAGGCTGGTTCAACACACACAAATGAATCAATGTAATCCATCACATAAACAGAACCAATGACAAAAACGATATTATTATCTCCATAGATGCAGAAAAGGCCTTCGATAAAATTTAGCACCACTTCATGCTAAAAACACTCAAGAAACTAGGTACTGATGAAACATATCTCAAAATAATAAGAGCCGTTTATGACAAACCCACAGCCAATACCATACTGAATGGGCAAAAGTTGAAAGGATTCCCTTTGAAAAGCGGCACAAGACAAGGATGCTTTCTCACCACTCCTATTCAACACAGTATTGGAAGTTCTGGCCAGGGCAATCAGGCAAGAGAAAGAAAAATGGTATTCACATAGGAAGAGAGGAGGTCAAATTGTCCCTGTTTGCAGATGACATGATTGTATATTTAGAAAACCCCATCATCTCAGACCAAAAACTCCTTAAGCTAATAAGCAACTTTAGCAAAGTCTCAAGATACAAAATCAATATGCAAAAATCACAAGGATTCCTATACAACAATAATAGAGGAACAAATCATGAGTGAACTCCCATTCACAATTGCTACAAAGAGAATAAAATACCTAAGAATACAACTTACAAGTGATGTGAATGACCTCTTCAAAGAGAACAACAAACCACTGCTCAAGGAAATAAGAGAGGACACAAAACAAATGAAAAAACATTTCATGCTCATGGATGGAAAGAATCAATATTGTGAAAATAGCCATACTGCCCATAGTAATTTATACATTCAATGCTTCTCCCATTAAGCTACCATTGACTTTCTTCACAGAATTGGAAAAAAACTACTTTAAATTTAATGTGGAACCAAAAAAGAGTCTGCATAGCCAAGAAAATCCTAAGCAAAAAGAACAGAGCTGGAGGGCATCACACTACCTGACTTCAAACCATACCACAAGGATACAGTAACCAAAACAGCATGGTACTGGTACCAAAAAAAGATATGTAGAAGAATGGAACAGAACAGAGGCCTCAGAAATGACACTACACATCTACAACCATCTGATCTTTGACAAACCTGACAAAAACAAGCAATTGGGAAAGGATTCCATATCTAACAAATGGTGTTAGGAAAACTGGCTAGCCATATGCAGAAGACTGAAACTGGACCCATTTCTTATACCTTATACAAAAATTAACTCAAGATGGATTAAATATTTAAACATAAGACCTAAAACCATAAAAACCCTAGAAGAAAAGCTAGGCAACACCATTCAGGACATAGGCATGGGCAAAGACTTCATGACTAAAACACCAAAAGCAATGGCAACAAAAGCCAAAACTGACAAATGGGATCTAATTAAACTAAAGAGCTTTTGCACAGCTAAAGAAACTATCATCGGAATGAACAAGCAATCTACAGAATGGGAGAGAAATTTTGCAATCTATCCATCTGACAAAGGTCTAATATTCACAATCTACAAGGAAGTTAAACAAATTTACAAGAAACAAACAAACAACCCCATCAAAAAGTGGGCAAAGGATATGAACAGACTTTTCAAAAGAAGGTATTTATGTGGTCAACAAACATGTGAAAGAAAGCTCATCATCACTGCTCATTAGATAAATGTAAATCAAAACCACAATGAGATACCATCTCAGGCCAGGTACAATGGCAATCATTAGAAAGTCAGGAAACAACAGATGCTGGAGAGGATGTGGAGAGACAGGAACACTTTTACACTGTTGGTGGGAGTGTAAATTAGTTCAACCATTGCGGAAGACAGTGTGGTGATTCTTCAAGGATCTAGAACTAAAAATACCATTTGACCCAGCAATCCCCTTACTGGGTATATACCCAAAGGGTTATAAATC
>NW_012119265.1:6189822-6262761 GCF_000951035.1 Colobus angolensis palliatus
GGTGATTCTTCAAGGATCTAGAACTAAAAATACCATTTGACCCAGCAATCCCCTTACTGGGTATATACCCAAAGGGTTATAAATCATTCTACTATAAAACACATGCACACATATGTTTACTACAGCACCATTCACAATAACAAAGACTTGGAACCAACCCAAACGCCCATTAATGATAGACTGGATAAAGAAAATGTGGCACATATACACCATAGAATACTATGCAGCTATAAAAAAAAGATGAGTTCATGTCCTTTGCAGGGACATGGATGAAGCTGGAGAACATCATTCTCAGCAAACTGACACAGGAACAGAAAACCAAACACTGCATGTTCTCACTCATAAGTGGGAGTTGAACAATGAGAACAGATGGGTACAGGGAGGGGAACACCACACACTGGGGCTTGTTGGGGGGTGGGGGGCAAGTGGAAGGATAGCATTGGGAGAAATATCTAATGTAAATGATGAGTTGATGGGTGCAGCAAACCACCATGGCACATGTGTACCTATGTAACATACCTGCACTTTCTGCACATGTATCCCAGAACTTAAAGTATAATTTTTTTAAAAAAGGAAGATATATGAATGGCCAGCAAACATATGAAAAAATGCTCATTGCTAATGATCAGGGAAATGCAAATCAAAATGTCAATGCAATACCACCTCACTCCTGCCAGAATATCTATAATCAAAAAATAAAAAACAGTAGATGTTGGCATGGATGTAGTGATCAGTGAACCCTTCTACACTGCTGGTAGGAATGTAAACTAGTGCAGCCACTATGGAAAACAGTGTGGAGATTCCTGAAATAACTAAAAGTAGAACTACCATTTGATCCATCAATCCCACTACTCCGTATCTACCCAGCGGAAAATAAGTCATTACATGAAAAAGACACTTGCACATGCATGTTTATAGCAGCACAATTTGCAACTGCAAAAATTACGGAACCAGCCTAAATGCCGATCAACCAATGAGTGGATAAAGAAAATGTGATACATATATATACACACACATACCATGGAATACTACTCAGCCATAAAAAGGAATGAAATAATGGCATCGGCAACAACCTGGATGAAGTTGGAGACCATTATTCTAAGTGAAATAACTCAGATATGGAAAACCAAACATCGTGTGTTCTCACTTATAAGTGGGAATTAAGCTATGAGGACACAAAGGCATAAGGAGGATATAATGGACTCTGGGGACTCCAGGGGAAAGGTGGGAGGGGGGTGAGGGATAAAAGACTACACATTGGGTGCAGTGTTCATTGCTTGGGTGATGGTTGTACTGAAATCTCAGAAATCACCACTAGAGAACTTACTCATGTAACCAAATACCACCTGTACCCCAAAAAACTTGTGGGGAAAATCAAATCATATAAACTTATAATTAAGTATATTTTATTAAAATGGAAGTAATACATTTAAAAAATTTTTAAAATTAAAAGCCCTCAGCAAAATTAAGGGGTGTAACTCAAAAAACAAAACCAAAAAGTTACAAGCTGGTGTCTGGAAAACAGAAGAAAATTCTCCAAAGGCCTGACCTCATCTTATCACAAAACTTATCAAATCCTGAAAATGTGCCCAGGCTCCTCTGAGTAACAGAATGCAAATGAATTAATAGCAAAGGGGTGAACCTGAGAAAAATAACACCTGCTCCATCTTTTTTATGCTCATTTTTTAAAACTTTCATTTTTTAAATTTCAATTGCTTTAGGGGTACAGTGGTTTTTGATTACATGGATGAAATTGTACAGTGGTGAAGACTGGGCTTTTAGTGCACCCATCACCTGAATATTGTACCCAATAGGTAATTTTTTATCCCTCACCACACTCTTACCCTTCTACCTACTGAGTCTCCAATGTCCATTAAACTGTTCTGTATGCTTTTGTGTACCCATAGCTTAGCTCTCACTTATAAGTAAGAACATTTGGTATTTGGTTTTCTGTTCCTGAGTTGCTTAGGATAATGGCCTCCAGTTCCATCCAAATTGCTGCAAAATACATTATTGAATTCTTTTTTATGGTTGAGTAGTATTTCATGGCATATGTATACCACATTTTCTTTATCCATTCATCTTGTTGATTCCGTATCTTTGCAACTGTCATTTGTGCTGCAATAAACACATGTGTGCAGGTGTCTTTTTGACATAATGACTCCTTTTCCTTTGGGTAGATTTCCCAGTAGTGGAATTGCTGGATTGAATGATAAATCTACTTTTAGTTCTTTGAGAAATCTCCATACTGTTTTCCATAAAGGTTGTACTAATTTACATTCTCTATGTAAACCAGTGTATAAGCATTCACATAGACCAATAGAACAGAATAGAGAACCCAGAAATAAAGCCAAATACTTACAACTAACTGATCTTCGACAAAGCACACAAAAACACAAATTGAGGAAAGGACATGCTATTCAATAAATGGTGCTGGGGAAATTGTAGAAGAATGCAGAAGAATAAAACTGGATTCCTATCTTTCATCATATAAAAAATTAGCTTGAGATATGTTAAAGACTTAAATCTAAAACCCCAAACCATAAAAATTCTAGAAGAAAACCTAGGGAAAACTCTTCTGGACATTGGCATAGGCAAAGAATTTATGACTAAGACCCCAAAAACAAATGCAACAAAAATAAATAAGACCAAACTAAACTAAACAGCTTCTTCACAGCAAAAGAAATATCCAACAGAGTAAACACACAACCTATGGAATGGGAGAAAATATTTGCAAACTGTACATCTGACAAAGGACTAATATTCAGAATTGATACAGAACTCAGATAAATCAGCAAGAAAAAATAATCCCAAGAAAAAGTGGGCAAACAACATAAACAGACATTTCTCACAAGAAGATATACAAATGGCCAAGAAACATGAAAAAATGTTCAACATCACTGGTCATCAGGGAAATGCAAATTAAAATGACAATGAGATACCACCTTACCCCAGCCAGAATGACCATTAACAAGTCAAAAATTAATAGATACTGGCACAGATGTGGTGAAAAGTAAACTTGTTCTTCTACTTTCTCTTTTATAAGTAGCCTTGACTACTGAATGGGTGTGTGGGCCCATTCCGTTCATTTTAATTCACGCTTTGGGTTTGAACTTCTTTTCTGTCATTCTGTCCACTTGACCTGGGACAAAAGTGCTTTGGGTGTGTTCTATAAATGCTATGACTGTAGTACCCTGCAAATAATATGTAAATGAAATGATCGAAAATATGTGCTTCATGTGTCCAAATAAAACATACTTCTGGGAAAAAATGACATTTTGAGAATTCAACTATTATATGTATTGGTATTGGAGATTAATGAAAAGACCAGAAATCTTGAAGATGCTGGTGGAATTCAGAAGATTGCGTTGGTGTTGGAGATTAATGAAAAGAAAGATGCTGGTGGAATTCAGAAGATTGCGTTGGTGTTGGAGATTAATGAAAAGATCAGAAATCTTGAAGATGCTGGTGGAATTCAGAAGATTGCGTTGGTGTTGGAGATTAATGAAGAGACCAGAAATCTTGAAGATGCAGGTGGAATTCAGAAGATTGGGTTGGTATTGGAGATTAATGAAGAGACCAGAAATCTTGAAGATGTTGGTTGAATTCAGAAGATTGGGTTGGTATTGGAGATTAATGAAAAGACTAGAAATCTTGAAGATGCTGGTGGAAGTCAGAAGATTGAGTTTTGAATTCCTGCTCCATCAGTTATTAGTTATTTAGTCAGGAACAAATTACACCCAACTCTGGAAGCCAAATTTTCCTCGTCTGTATGTTAGAGATAAAATTAGCTCCCTTCCTCAACAGGTTGTTACTAGGATTTAAAAGAGCTCGTGTGTGCTTATCACAGATGCTGGGACTTTGCATATGTTCAATAAATGTTGGTTGCTAATATTTTCATTAAATGTAATCATATCCTTTCCTAGTCAGTTTGTATGTACAGACAAAGCAGAATATTTACTAGGTTTGGATTGATGGAAAAATAGAAAAATCTTGGTAAACAAACTTTCATGTTTCATCTGTGATTTTCATGTATGTGCTCAGCCTTCAAGTTTCTCCTTGGTAGTCTAGAAGAAGCTCAAAAGACTTTACTTATTTAGGAACCATTCACTAAGAACCTAATGCGTATAAGGAAGGAAAAAAAAATTCAAGAGCTCGCCACCCAACAACCTAACTGAACATATCAAAGTCAGTCATCAGAATTTCTGGCCAACTTTACATATTCAAATCATTTAGCCAATCTGCTTGATACAGTATGATAAAAATGTTTAAATCAGTCATGCTATAGCATTATACATTCAGCTAGAAACTATCAGCTACAGGAAAGTCACCCAGAAAATCCAATGGACTAGAAGCCAGTAGATAGCAAAAACCCCTTTGAAAAAAATAACACAAGGAAATATAAAGTTGATTTCCAAACAGAATTAAATAAATGAAAATGATATCTATTCTAGTATAAAAATATTTATATGATGAACTTGTGAATAATTTAAAAATTAATAATCAAAATCTTTCGCTTTTTTTTCTTTCCAACCTTTATATTAGGTTTGGGGGTACATATGCAAGTTTGTTACATGGGCAAATTGCATGTTACTAGGGTTTGGTGTACAAATTATTTCATAACTCAGGTAGTAAGCACAGTACCCAATACCTAGTTTTTCAATCCGCACCCACCTCCCACCCTCCACCCTCAAGTAGGCCTCAGTGTCTCTTGTTTCCTTGTGTCCATATGTACTCAATGTTTAGCTCCCACTTATAAGTAAGAACATGCAGTGTTTGGTTTTCTGTTCCTGCATTAATTCAATTAGGATAATGGCCTCCAGCTATATCAATGTTGCTGCAAAGAACATTATTTCATTCTTCTATGTGGCTGCATAGTATTCCATAGTACATATACCTCATTTTCTTTACCCAGTCCACCACTGGTGGGCATCTAGGTTGATTCCATGTCTCTGTCATTGTGAATAGTGCTGTGATGAACATACGTGTGCATGTGTCTTTATGAACAACTTTTAGAATGACTTTTCTTTCCAAAACTTTCATCCACCCTATATTACAGGTTTTTATATCTGACACAAAATCATAATCTATTTTCACCAGATTTTTGGAACTTTGCTTGATTACCTCAGTTAAAGAACAAACTGCATCTAATCTGACCTGTGAATTAAAATTTGTATACAACTTTTTACAGTCACAGTCAAACAATTGGAAGTGTTATCAGGTAACAGGTAGATAACATATTTCTGTTTGTGCAACTTGTTTCAAATACACATAAATTTAACATATTAAAAGTCACAAATAAAAGCATTAAGAGCAGAGTAGGTAGTGAAAGGAACTCCTCTAGCAGCAAAAACCAAACATTGAATTTTAGTTCTTCCTCCTAAAAACATTGATTCAAATTCTCATGTAAATAGTGTCATTCTAACATTCTAAAGTACTATACATGCAGAATGAAATAAGTAGGCATAGCTGGCTCCTGGCCATAGCAGATGGAAGGAAACCAATGAAGCAGTTAAACATCAAGCTAAGGAGTTCACATGAGCACACACTTGCACACAAACAGACATACACACAAACCCTCAATAAATATTATCCAATGTTAATGAAATATTCAGTTTCACTGGGACTCTCAGACGACAGGTGACATTAATTAAAATATTAACAATTTTGTAAACACTAACAAGGTGAATGTGCTCTTGCCACTCAGTGAAAATATGCAAGCACATTAATTTGCATTTGCACGTGCACAAATCAGCTAAAACTTTCTAATTTCATGGCTCCTTCCTACACAGAACGACTTTCAGAAGCATGCCCCCAAATGCACACAAAAGCTTTTGCTATAACCTCTCTGGCAACTTCCAGGATTCATAAAACCATTTTTAAAAGGCACCCTCAGTAACCTTGACATTCAGAAGATCTGTGAATCTTATCGAGTCTAGCAGTCCCATGTTCCCTCACCTCTGCTAACAGAGGATGGACACTTGCTGCCTGCTGGGCAATTTGCAGGCAGGATTCATTCATGTTCCCTCTGCCCCAGGTAATGTATGATTCTGTTTTCAGCATTTCCAACATAGGCAGGCCAGCTGGATTTCTCCTGGGAAGTAGCACTAGGATTATTCATGAGGCACAGAATGAGATAGGACATCTGGGTCAAAAGGGAAAGGAACTGTAGAATGTTCTCATCCCCACTTTGCCATTAAAATATATTGCCACTGACTAGCTGTGTATTCTTTTGCCAGTCACCTCATCTCTTTGGACTTCAGTTCCTTATCTGTAAAATAATAGAATTAAAACTCTAAGGTATCTTCCAGCTCAAACATTCTATGAAAAGTAGCTTAGACATATTCTATGCACCTAAAACTTATATAAATCTATTGAGGAAGAGGGGCTATGATGAAAAAGGCATTTAAAAATGCACAGAAAAGACCAGATGTCTTATAAAATTGGAAATTAACTGAGAAAAAAATTTGTAAACTCCAAACAAAACTTAAACACTGGGTGATAAGTAGAATTCTTGCTCTCAATTTGTCACTCCCCTGTAGTAGTTTATATCCTTGCCATATATCTTGACAGTATGGGGAATGTGCTTCCCCATCCCTTAATCTTGGACTTGGCCATGTAACTCACTATGACCAATAGGATATTAGTGAAAGTAATACAAAGTAGAGACATAAAATGTGCTTGTGCATTTCGGTTGCTCTCTTAACCTCCTGCCATTGCCAGAGGGTAAATATACAATAGGTTGTCACTCATCAGCCCGAACTCCAGGAAAGATCCATGAAGCAGTCCTGAACCAAGCCTGCAGCCTGGAACCAACACCAGCTGAGCCTAGGTAAACATCAAACAGCCCATAGACCCATGAGTGCAAAAAATAATAATAATAATAATAATAATAAATAAAAAATTTTTTAAAAATTATTTTTGTGATAGATCACTGAGGTTTAAGGGTCATTACATAGCATTATTACAACAAAAGCTGACAAATGCAGTCTACATGGAAATAACATATTGAAAATGGAGAAAATACCTAGAGGACCTGAGAGGCTAAGCACCTAGTTAGGTATTATAGAACCTGGAATGAAGTGTACTCAACATGGTCACAAGTGTGTAAAAACGACAGTGACAATTTTAAAACCATACACTAACAACAGGATCCTCTGTACTCAATTTTAAATAAACATAATTAATAAACATATATGGTTAGCTTGATGACCTTAATTAGGCCTTAACTGGGTAGAAGGTAAAACTAGTTTAAAAATCTAAACAATTCTGAAATTTCCTTCAGACCATTTGTTTTCACAAACTACCATATCATATTATCTGAGCCAGGGAATGCTACAGATGTATCTCATAAGTTTGATGCTGTCCGGCACACACCTGCTGAAGAGACACTGTTTCAGTATTTCTCCTAGGATCCAGAAGCTACTAAATCTTAACAAATCAACTTTATAGGAAATGTGCACATATCTGTTCTGTAATTAAGTGATAAATGTTGCCATTTGATTTTTATGCTTCTCTGTTGGAGCCAGCGGCAGGTCCTGCTCAGCCAAATTTAGGGCTTTTACAGTAAATGCAGCAAGGTCTTAGGTTTAGCCACTTACTTTTGTTTAGAAACTAGACAGAAGCAGAGAATAAATGAAGCAGAGAAGCTAAGCTCCAAAAACTCAGTCAATATCAGAGCACCACTCACACTAAGAATGAAGTATCTGCTATTTTTACCACTTGATAATAGATTATGTAGTCAATTAAAACAAAGTTTGGGATTGATCCAAGATGTCCAATTAGAAGCAGCCGTGGTCCACAGCGCTCACAGGAATGAAAGGCTGCAAATAAATTCTGCACCTTCAACTGAAATATCCAGGTTCTTGCATTGGGACTGACTAGGCAAACAACTTAACCCACAAAGAACAAAGAAAAGCCGGGGCCCACCTAGGAGCTGCTTGGAGCCAAAGAAACCCCCATCCCCAGCCAAAGGAAGCAGTGATTGTGCAGCTCCACCCAGGAAACCATGCTTCTTCCACTGATCTTTGCAACCCATGGATCAGGGGAAGCCCTGGTAAGCCCATGCCACCAGGGCCTTGGGTCCGATACACAGAGCTGTGTGGAGTCTCGGCAGAGCAGACACTCAAACATACACAGAGATCTAGGAGTTTTACCTACTCTGGCCCCAGGATTCCCAGCGAGGTGGCAGACCCGTCTGTACATATTCCTAGGAAGGGGGCTGAATCCAGGGAGCCACAGAGCATCGTTCTGCAGGCCCCGCTTCCAAGCACCTCACAAGTTAAGACCCACTGGCTTGGAATTCCAGCCAGCCAATGGCAACAGGCTCGAATCTGCCTGAGACCAGTGGAGCTCCTAGGGGGAGGGGTGGCCACCATCTCTGTGGTTCAGTAGACTCAGCTGCTTCAGCCCACCAGCTTTGGAGAATACAAATCATCAAAATGAGGAATGGTCCCCCTCAATGCAGCACAGCTGCCTTGCCAGATCATGGTCAGGATGCTTCTTTAAGCAAGATCCCAATCCATTCCTCCTCACTGGGCAGGACCTTCCTATGGGGGCTTCAGCCACTCCAGCAAAAATTCTATGGACAGAGCTCTGATCTCTCCCTGAGATGGAGCTCTGAGGGGGAGGTGCAGACACCATCTCTGCGGTTCAGTCAACTCAGCTTTTCCAGACTGCCAGCTGTGGAGAATATAAACGGTTCAGACAAGGAAGGGTCCCACATAACCTAGCACAGCTGCCTTGCCAGCAGTGGCCAGACGGCTTCTTTAAGCCGGACCCCAATCCCATTCCTCCTGACTGGGTGAGACCTCCCAACAGGGGTCTCCAGTCACTTCCTATAGGCATGTTTGGGCCAGCAACTTGTCAGTACCTCACTGGGACAGAGCTTCCAGAGGAAGGATCTGGCTGCCATCTTTGCTGTTTGACAGCCTTCATTGGTAATATCTCCAGGTACAGGATAAACCAAGGCAACTGGGGTCTGGAGCGGATCCCCAGCAAACTGCAGCAGTCCTACAGTAGAGTGGCCTGACTGTTAAAAGAAAAACGAACAGAAAACAACAACAACATCAACAAAAATGATCCCACAGAAACCTCATTCAAAGGTCAGCAACTTCAAAGACTGAAGGCAGATAAGCCTACAAAGATGAAGAAGAATCAAGGCAAAAAATGCTAAAAACTCAACAAGCCAGAGTGCCTCTTCTCCAAATGACCACAACACCTAACCAGCAAGGGCACAGAACTGGACTGAGGCTGAGATGGCTGAATTGACAGAAGTAGGCTTCAGAAGGGGGTTAATAACAAACTTCACTGAGCTAAAGGAGCATGTTATAACCCAATGCAAAGAAGCTAAGAATCATAATAAAACAATGCAGGAGCTGATAGCCAGAATAACCAGTTTAGAGAGCAACGTAACCAACCTGATGGAATTGAAAAATGTGATGCAAGAACATCACAACGCAATCACAAGTATCAATAGTAAAATGGACCAAGTGGAGGAAAAAAATCTCAGAGCTTGTTGAAGATCATCTGAAATAAGACAGGCAGACAAGAATAGAGAAAAAATAATGAAAAGGAATAAACAAAATCTCCAAGAAATGTGGGATTATGTAAAGAGACTGAAACTATGACTGATTGGGGTACCTGAAAGAGATAGGGAGAATGGAACCAAGTTAGAAAACATGCTTCAGGATATCATCCAGAAGAACTTCCCCAACCTAGCAAGATAGGCCAAACATTCAAATTCAGAAAATGCAGAGAACCCCAGTAAGATATTCCATAAGAAGATCAGCCCCAAGACAAATAATCGTCAGATTCTCCAAGGTCAAAATGAAAGGAAAAATATTAAGGGCAGCCAGAAAGCCTGTGCCACCTACAAAGGGAAACCCCCACCATACTAACAGTGAACCTCTCAGCAGAAACCCTACAAGCCAGAAGAGACTGGGGACCAATATTTAACAATCTTAAAGAAAATAATTTCCAAACTAGAATTTCATATCCAGCCAAACTAAGCTTCATAAGTGAAGGAGAAATAAGATCCTTTTCAGACAAGCAAATACTTAGGGAATTTATCATCACCAGGCCTGCCTTGCAAGAGCTCCTGAAGGAAGCACTAAATGTGGAAAGGAAAACCGTTACAAAGCCACTACAAAAACACCCTGAAGCACACAAACCAGTGACACTGCAAAGCAACCACATAAACAAGTCTGAAAAATAACCAGCTAGCGTCATGGTGACAAAAGCACATCTAACAATACTAACTTCAAATGTAAATGGGCTAAATGCCCCCTTTAAAAGACACAGGATGGCAAGCTGGATACAGCCAAGACCCACCTCACGTGCAAAGACACACATAGGCTCAAAATAAAGGGATGGAGGAAAATTTACCATGCAACTGGAAAACAGAAAAAAGCAGGGGTCACAATCCTAGTTTCTGACAAAACAGATATTAAACCAATAAAAGATCAGAAAAGGCAAAGAAGGGAATTATATAAAGGTAAAGGGTTCAATTCAACACGAAGAGCCAACTATCCTAAATATATATGCACCCAATAGAGAAGCACTCAGATTCATAAAGCAAGTTCTTAGAGACCTACAAACAGACTTAGACTCCCACACAATAATAGTGGGAGGCTTTAACATCCCACTGACCATGTTAGATCATAGAAACACAAAATTAACAAAAATATCCAGGACTTGAACTCAGCTCTACATCAAGTAGACCTGATAGATATCCACAGAACTCTCCACCCAAAAACAACAGAATATACATTCTTCTCATTGCCACATGGAAATTACTTTAAAATTAATCACGTAATTTGAAGTAAAACACTCCTCAGCAAATGCAAAAGAACTGAAATCATAAATAGTCTCTCAGACCACAGCACAATTAAATTAGAACTCAATATTAAGAAACTCACCCAAAATCACACAACTACATAAAAATTGAACAATCTACTCCTGAATGATTCTTAGGTAAAGAATAAAATTAAGGCAGAAATCAAGAAGTTCTTTGAAACTAATGGAACAAAAAGATAGTGTACCAGAATCTCTGGGATGTAGCCAAAGCAGTGTTAAGAGGGATACTTATAGCACCAAATGACCATACCAAAAAGCTAGAAAGATCTCAACAACCTAACATCTCAACTACAACTAGAGAACCAAGAGCAAACCCCAAAGCTAGCAGAAGACAAGAAATAACCAAGATCAGAGCTGAACTCAAGGAGACAGAGACAAAAAAGCCCCTTTGAAAAACATCAATGAATCCAGGAGTTGGCTTTTGAAAAAAATTAATAAAATAGACTGCTAGCTAGACTAATAAAGAAGAAAAGAGAGAAGACTCAAATAAACACAATCAGAAATGATAAAGGGGACATTACCACTGACCCCACAGAAATAGAAACAACCATCAGAGAATGCTGTAAATACTTCTATGCACATAAACTAAAAAATCCAAAAGAAGTAGATAAATTCCTGGACACATACACCCTCCCAAGACTGAGCCAGGAAGAAATTGAATTCCAGAATACACCAATAACAAATTCTGAAATTGATGCAGTAATAAGTAGCCTACCAAGCAAAAAACGCCCAGGACCAGAAGGATTCACAGCTAAATTCCACCAGAAGTACAAAGAAGAGCTTGTATCATTTCTACTGAAACTATTCCAAAAAGTTGAAAAGGAGGGATTCCTGCTTAACTCATTTGATGAGGCCAGCATCATCCTGATACCAAAACCTGGCAGAGATACAAAAGAAAAAAAAAAGGAAATTCCAGGCCAATATCCTTGATGAACATTGACGCAAAAATCCTCAATAAAATACTGGTAAACAATCCAGCGGCATATCAAAAAGCTTATCCACCAGGATCAAGTTGTCTTCATCCCCAGGATTCAAGGTTGGTTTAACATACACAATCAATAAATGTGATTCATCACATAAATATAACTAAAGGCAAAAACCACATGACTATCTCAATAGATGCAGAAAAGGCCTTTGATAAAATCAAGCACCCCTTCATGTTGAAAACTCTCAACAAACTAGGTACTGAAGGAACATAACACAAAATAATAAAAGCCATCTATGACAAACCCACAGTCAATATCATACTGAATGGGCAAAAGCTGGAAGCATTCTCCTTGAAAACTGGCACAAGACAAGGATGCCCTCTCTCACCACTCCTATTCAACATAGTATTGGAAGTTCTGGCCAGGGCAAGCAGGCAAGAGAAATAAGCAAAGATATTCAAATAGGAAGAGAGGAAGTCAAATTATTTTTATTTGCAGATGACATGATTCTATATCTAGAAAACCCCATTATCTCAGCCCAAAAGCTTCTTTTTTTTTTTTTTTTTTTGAGATGGACTTTCACTCTTGTCACCCAGACTGAAGTACAATGGCATTATCTTGGCTCACTGCAACTTTCGCCTCCTGGGTTCAAGCAATTCTCCTGCCTCAGCCTCCTGAGTAACTGGGATTACAGGTGCTTGCCACCATGCTTGGCTAATTTTTGTATTTTTAGTAGAGATGTGGTTTCACCACATTGGCCAGGCTGGCCTCAAACTCCTGACCTCAGGTGATCCATCCACTTCAGCCTCCCAAAGCACTAGGATTACAGACGTGAGTCACTGCGCCCAGTCCCAACAGCTTCTTAAGCTGATAAGCAACTTCAGCAAAGTCTCAGGATACAAAATCATTGTGCAAAAATCACTAGCATTCCTATACACCAACAACAGGCAAGCAAAGCCAAATCATTAATGAACTCCCATTCACAATTGTTACAAAAAGAATAAAATACCTAGGGATACAACTAACAAGGGAAGTGAAGGACTTCTTTGAGGAGAACTACAAACCAGTGCTCAAAAAAATCAGAGAGGACACAAACAAATGGAGAAATATTTCATGCTCGTGGATAGGAAGAATCAATATTGTGAAAATGGCCATATTGCCCAAAGTAATTTACAGATTCAATGTTATTCCCATTAAACTACCATTGACATTCTTCACATAATTACAAAAAAACTATTTAAAAATTCATATAGAACCAGAAAAGAGCCCGGATACCAAATACAGTCCTAAGCAAAAAGAACAAAGCTGGAGGCATCACGCTACCCAACTTTATACTATACTACAATGCTACAGTAACCAAAACAGCAAGGTACTGGTACACAAACAGACACATAGACCAATGGAACAGAATAGAGAACTCAGAAATAAGATCACACACCTACAACCATCTGATCTTCAACAAGCTCACAAAAATAAGCAATGGGGAAAGGACTCCCTATTCAATAAATGACACTGGAAAAGCTGGCTGGCCATATGCAGAAAATTGAAACTAGACCCCTTCCTTACACCTTATATAAAAATTACTTCAAGATGGATTAAGGACTTAAAGGTAAAACCCAAAACTATAAAAACTCTAGAAGAAAACCTAGGCAATACCATTCAGAACATAGGCACAGGCAAAGATTTCATGATGAAAATGCCAAAAGCAATTGCAACAAAAGCAAAAATTGACAAATGGGGTCTAATTAAACTAGAGCTTCTGCACAGCAAAAGAAACTATCATCAGAGTGAACAGACAACCTAAAGAATGGGAGAAAATTTTTGCAATATATCCATCTCACAAAGGTCTAATATCCAGAGTCTACAAGAGAAATTTAAACAAATTTATAAGACAAAAACAAACAACTCCATTAAAAAGTTTGCAATGGACATGAACAAACTCTTCTCAAAGGAAGACATACATGTGGCCAACAAACATATAAAAAAAACTCAACATCACTGATCATTAGAGAAATGCAAATCAAAACCACAATGAGATACCATCTCACACCAGTCAGAGTGGCTATTACTAAAGTCAAAAAAACAACAGATGCTGGCAAGGTTGTGGAGAAAAAGGAACACTTTTATACTGTTGGTGGAAGTGTAAACTAGTTCAACCATTGTGGAAAACAGTGTGGTAATTCCTCAAAGACCTAGAACCAGAAATACTATGTGACCCAGCAATCCCATTACTGAGTATATACCCAAAGGAATAGAAGTCATTATATTATAAAGATACATGCATGCATATGTTCATTGCAGCACGATTTACAATAGGAAAGATATGAAATCAGCCTAAATGCCCATCAATGATAGACTGCATAAAGAAAATGTGGTACATATACACCATGGAATACTATGCAGCCATAAAAGGAACAAGATCTTGTCCTTTGCTGGGACATGGATAGAGTTGGAAGCCATTATCCTCAGCAAACTAAAGCAGGAATAGAAAATCAAACACCCAATATTTTTACTTATAAGTGGGAGCTGAATGATGAGAACACATGGACACATGGCTGGGGGAACAACACACACTAGGGCCTGTTGGAGTGGGGAATATGGGGAGAGAGAGCATCAGGAATAGCTAATGGATGCTGGGCTTAATACTTAGATGATGGGATGATCTGTGCAGCAAACTACCATGGCACACATTTAGGTATCTAACAAACCTGCACATCCTGCACATGTACCCTTGAACTCAAAAGAAAAAAAAGTTTGTTAAAATTTGCAATCATCTATAAATTGCTTATGCTGTAACGTTAAATGAAGAAAGCAGCATGCAAAGTAGTATCCAAAGTAAGATCACAACAATGTAAAAAGAAAAGGCACTAGAAAACCAGGTTTTGAATATTCTCAGAATTGTTAACATGTTATCTTTAAGTGATGAAACACTTGGATGACAAAATATTTTTATTTCTATTTTTCCACGTTTTTCATATTGAATATACACTATTCAAATAAAATACCACTGGAAATTACATTTCCTAAATGACAAATTTGTTTTTACAAAATGTAGTGTTCCATTTTTGTATACCTCCTTTTTCTGTCTTCTCTCACATCCTTACCAAAAAAGGTGAAAAGCAAATGAATATTGCAATAAAGATATCTCATCTTCAAAAGTTTCCACAGCTAAAATTACAGCTGCATTTTTAAAGTCAATTGCTAACCAGAGCAATGAAATGTTATAATCTCTACAAAAGAGTTGACATGGCCTTACAGTATAGTCATTAAAAATAAAGGTGCTATTTTATTACTGTAAAACCAAGGAAATTTTGACATTAGCAAGGACGTGAAAATATTGTGTACCAAACACCACCAATCATATCTCCAAATTTTAATTATTTTCAGCCAAATATAGTGGCCTGCCTCAAAAGTTATATTAAAATAAATTGTAAATTTTGTAATCTCAAAAAAATAGTTAACATGCTCTTTCTTCCAGATAGCTTCAAATGATTTTATTTAATAGAATATCATGATCTTTATTTCTTCAAAGACAAGTAGAATATAGAAATATGAAATGATTTTCCTAGGGTCACACAGAGTAAAATATAATTTCTGTTAGACACTCACTGATTTACGAATGTTTCTTGGGTTTGTTTGATTTAACAAACATTAAAAGCCTGAAAATATGTTACCACTGGGTTGTATGGAGAAAATGGTTTTTTTAAAATCAAAATTCCTACATTGCAAATGTAATTTTGAATAAATCAATATTTAGTGTTTTTATTTCCAAAGCAAACATTTGGAAAAATAAAACTACTTCCAACTTGGCTTTGTGAGGAATTGCTACTAATAACTATTGTCAAACATTCTGCAAAAATATGACATTCAATCCCATTGCCTGATAATAATAAGCTTATCAGAACAAAGCATAAATAAATAACTCTTGCTATTGTCTTTTTAGCTTCAGAAAATAACACATACTCTTAATCATTGATAATTTTATGCATTTAAAATCTAGAAACATTTATTAAAAATTAGTAGTAAAAATAGTAGTTTTTCCATTTTCTGCCCATTTGACTTACTCTATTTTGAGGAAGAAGAGTGACAAATAGGATTAGTAAATTCAGGCTGAATGGAAAAGGTATGCTCCAGTTAGCTTGACTGTTCCTCCTCTTGAGAGCACGAGTTATCTCTGCTCCTTTACATCCAAAGCCTTCACCCTCCTCCTTCAGGGGAATTCTGCCCCAGCCAGTGCTACCTGGGTGGGGCCAGGTAGTTCTGCCTAACTCAGAGCTTCCCCTGTTAGGAACCCACAGAGCCAAGAGAGCCAAAGCCATTACCTCCCTCCTGCCTCCCAGCAGGAAACAGGCCATTTTTGGCCCCATCTTTATGCTGTTTTACATCTCAACTTGTTCAGAAACCAAGTCTCTTTGAGCACCACTTTTAGCGAAGTTTTGTTCCAACAGGGCTGTAGCAAAACACTATACTTGCTCTCAGAGGAAGAGTTTTCATTCAGTACTGATTGATTTGAAAAAACTCCAAGCCACATCTACTGATTGATTTATAAGGAAGCCATCAATCATCACATAAGACAGTGAATTCCATTGAAAAATTTGCTTACCAACATCACAATTTCTGGCCATATCACTCTACCACTTATATTATTATTTATTACTGTTTTTTTTTCTTTTAAAAGGTTCATTTATTTTTACTTGCCAGGCACTGTATTAGTCTGTCCTCATGCTGCTAATAAAGATATACCTGAGACTGGGTAATTTATAAAGAAAAAGAGGTTTATAGATTCACAGTTCTACATGGCCGGGGAGGCCTCACAATCATGGTGGAAGGCAAAGGAGGAGCAAAGGCACGTCTTACATGGCAGCAGACAAGAGAACGTGTGCGGGGAAACTGCCCTTTGTAAAACCATCAGATCTTGTGAGACTTATTCATTATCATGAAAACAGCACAAGAAAACCTGTCCCCATGATTCAGTTACCTCCCATCCGGTCCCTCCCATGACACCTGGGGATAATGGGAACTACAATCAAGATGAGAGTTGGGTGGTGACACAGCCAAGCCATATCAGGCACAATTATAAATGCTTTATAAATATTAATTATTTTAATTCTCACAACAATCCTATGAGGTAGGTATTATTATTGCTATAATTTTGGAGATGAGAAAACTGATGCATGGAAAGATTAGCAATTTGGCTCAAAGTCAAACAGCAACTGGAATCTGCTCCACGTGTGCTGGCTCCATGGTCACCTCTGACCCACCACAAATATAAAAAGTGATCACGACAAAGACAGTCAAAAGACATGAATGTTATTACATTATAAAAATCAAAATAAAATGCAAAGCATAATACTAATTGATTAACAAAAACTCACACCTGGAAATTCTGCTTTTCTTTGTGCCAAAAATAACTGTTAATGATTAGTTGGTAACAAAAATCAAAATTTAAAACTTAAAATGAAATACACAGAGTAGTAGCCACTTGATTTATAAAAATATACTCCTGAAAATTCTTTCTCCAGCTTGTGCAACATGGCAAGATCCCATTTCTACAAAAAAATTAAATTAAAAAGCCATTATCTGGGTGTCATGGTGCAAAACTGCAGTGCCAGCTAGTCAAGAGACTGAGGCAAGAGGATCACTTGAGTCCAGGAGGTCAAGGCTGCAGTGAGCCATGATGGCACCCCTGCACTCCAGCCTAGGTGGACAGAGCGAGACTCCGTCTCAAAAAGAAAATTTTTTTCTCATGAAGAAATTAACTGCTGAAAAGTTAGTATCAACAACTTCATTTTAAGTGGCTTTAAGACTAATTAGAGGGAAGTGCCCTGAAGGGAAAAAGGATTTTACTCCATTTTTCTTCTTTTTTTGTATGTACTGAGCAGAAATCTACAGGAGGTTGAACAGCCCTAAATCACTCTGAATTTACATAGTGGCATTTTTTGCCCAGTCACATTCTTCAATGTCTTTTTGGTAATGATTTGTATTCCTCCTATTTGTATTCCTCCTATGCATCCCCACACCTTTTATCCCACCAGGAACCTGCCTCCAAGTGATCCACGTGGTCAGCAGAAAGTGAATTACAGTTCTTGGCTCTACCACTTCAGTTTCACCTAAGCAATAACATTGTATCTGTGAAACCAAGGCTTTGATAGGCTATTGTTTTCATAAAGTTTGCATGTAAGGGAGACAGTGTTAAGTGTCTCTCCCTCCCCCCGTTTCCTTTGCGTCCTAGTCACACAGCTAGGATACATTTCCCAGCTTTCCTTGCAGTTAGGTGGAATTATGTGCCTGACTTCTGGCCAATAGACTATGAGTAGAAGTGATTCATGGCACTTGCAGTCCCGGCCCTTAAATAACTCCATGCAGTCTTTTGCTCTGTGCAGTGGCTAGAAGAAGCAGACTCCAGGACCCAGAAGAACCTAAAGCCCCAAATAGGGGTCTGATTCCCTGACTGACTGTGGTACAGAAGATCCACCCCCATCAAAGCCTACATTAAACCATGGTGTGAGGTGAGAAATCACCTTTTACTGTCTTAACTCATAGATTTTGAGGTTCTCGATTACAGCAGTTTATTCTAATTAATATAGTCTTATAGCAAATGCTTAACTCTTGATGTTTAAAAATTGTTCATCTGTGATTCCCTTAAAATGACCATTATTTGGTAAACACTGTTATCAGAGACAGTGTCCCACATGGCTTAATTATTCTTTCCTTAAAATGTGCTTCCAGAAGCTGACAAAATTAATCAAAGGCTGCATCATACCGAGTCATCTTCCAGCAAACTCTGCTCTGTAACTTAATGGGTTTTCTCTTTCTGCCAATCCTTCACTATAACTGGCACATTGAATAAGCAGGACTCATGGGATTTAATCACAAAACTTGTTTTATTCCACTCTCTTTAAACCTGGTCAGGTCCTTCCCTTAATCCTGACTTTTGTGGTCATGCTTAGGTAAAAGAATGATCTACTGTCATTTTAAATCAGTATTGTAGTCTTAACTCAATATTGAAATATGTTTAGTTGGATGCAGTCATCACCAGACCAATCATCATTCACAGTTGAGACTTCTCCCTGTCACATGCCCCTCCTCCATCCCGAGCCAGCAGCCTGCTAGTCCCCCATCCTAGGGAAGGAGGCATTGTTAACACCTGTACTAACTTCTTGCTCCCCACACTTACCAGCTGTTGTTTCTGACCTGTGTCCCACCCAAGGTTGAAGCTGTGAGGGTGAAGAAGTAAAAGGCCAAGAAAATTCTTATTGGATAGGTACTATAATAAGATAGTACTGCCCTTTCTGGTTCTAAGGAGCATTTGAAGCTTACATTTTCTATTGTGTGTATCTCTGTGGGTTTTCATAATTTTACTTTTTGTTTGTTTACAGCAGTTTAGAAAAGTTGTTGGAGATTATGGGACAGGGAGTCCCTCAAAATTATTGCTGACACCATCACTGGCTGTCCTCACTTTTAGCCTCTCTTCTCACCGTCCTTAGTATCAACACCTGGTATGTTTCACGCTGGATCATGTGAGCCCAATCTTCCTGCAACAAAGTCTCTAATGCCTGACAGCTGTCAGATTGTCCATAGTAAGCTGTCTAGCCCCTTCTTTGACCTTATCAGTGTCTGCTCATGGCCTATGCAGTATTTCAGAGAATACTATGCAAAAAGGCCAGGCCTTAGCTTAGCGGTCAGAACTCTGAATAGCACAAGTCTCGGCTAGTCTCAAAGAAAAAGGCTCATTCTGCCCCATGTAGAAGTGAAAGTGATCATTCAGACTATACACACCTGGAAGTTGTGGCCCCATCTTACTTCATAATTCCTCTAAGGCAGATGAATGTTTTGTCTAGATTTGTATAGTATTAGGCAATTCTAATATTGTCAGGTGACAAACTGACTTATTAAGGGAAGCTCTGTCCCAAATCCCAGTTTTTGAGACAATAAATAAAACATATTTCTTATAAATATCCTGACTTCAAAGTAGAGGACGCTGGGTAACAGAGACCTCTCTGACAGAGCTAAGCAGGAGAGAGGATTCAGTGAAGTTTGATTATGGATCTGGAATTACAACCAAGGCAGCAGCTTCTCTGAACTTAACTACACAGTACTTATCACTTGAATAGAATAATTTTTCCTCATTTCACACCAAAACTGAGCACCATAGTTTAGAAAGGTGGGGAAAGGTAGAGTGGAAAGATGAAGCATTTCAGTGTGAGCTCATGTTCAGAATCTCTACTTACTAGCTGTGTCACATGGGACAAGTTACATAATCTTTCTGAGCCTCAATTGTCTCGGCTCTAGAATAAGCTCAGTAGGTATCGCAGAGGTATTATGAGAATTAAATAAAATGTATACCAAGAGGTCTAAAACAATCAGTGCCTGGCGTTTAACAGATACTGAACAAATAGCCCTTCCCCTCCCCACATTTAAAGGACCACCACAGATGTGGAAGACGTAATATTCTGCATGTGTTTTCAGTTTCTAAAGTGCTTTTAGCTTTTAAAGCACCTTCACAGCTGTTTTCTTTGTTTTCTAAAGAGAAAAGGAAGATGTGAAGAAAATAAATACAAAAAGAGGAAACTCTGGAAGATGGACAGAACATTGCATAACAAAAATGATGGCTAGCAGACGTGGGATGTGCATGTAGAGTTTTCACGAGGCAAGCGACAGTCAAGTGAGAGTGAGTTAACTCTGCAGTAAACATTCTGCAATTTAAATAGTAAGTTTGAGACCAGCCTGGGCATAATAGTGAGACCCTGTCTCTACAAAAAAATTTAAAAATTAGCTGGGCATGGTGGAGCACACCTGTAATCCCAGCTACTTGGGAGGCTAAGGCAGGAGGATCGCCAGAGCCCAGACGTTTGAGGCTGCAGTGAGTTATGATCATGCCACTGCACTCCAGCCTGGGTGAGACACCAAGATTCTGTTTCTTAAGAAAAAAAAAAAAAAAGTAATAAGGTCAAATGTCTGAGTTTGCTATGAATTTGACTTAGAAATTCATTTTAAAGAAGAAAAATGTCTTGCTATTGCGATTGCCCACCAGTGGAGCAGCAGTGACACTAGCTAATCACTGATGTGTATTCCCTGAGGGATACCACCAAGCCAGGCTATTAAAACTTCCTAAATATAGCTTGGGTGGTGTCATGTCTGCTGGGCTCGTTTAGATTTCACATCCAAAGCAAGTGTAAATCTGCACTACAGATAAAGTGTGGCCCAGCTGGAACCCAAACTGTGCCCCTCCCCTCCCACCTCCCTTTCAGAGTCTACTTACATGAGGCCACTCGGTATCCACCGAGATATAAATCATGCTAAAGAAACAGCCTCAGTCTCCACCCTCCTGGCCCACCAGCACTATTCTTCTGGCCTCTGACTAAGTCCTAGAAAAGGGCGGCTTAGGGAGATATTTCGCAAAATGTATTCACAAGTATCCGAGAGGCCCCCAGGCAGCTAGGCTTTGGGAGTATATGATAAAGTGGGGCAAGGAGAGGAGGAAAGGAGCTGTCCTATGTCACTGGAGGAAACTGGCATTTCATCCAGTTCTCAAGGTCCTGGGGCCCAATGAATTTGGATTTAAATTCATGCTCTGACATTTTCTAAGTGTATGACTTGGGGCAAGTTTGTTAACCTCAGCATCATCATCTATAGAATGGACAAAGAAGGAAAAAAAGCATTCTTTAGTCTTCCTGAGACTTAAACTAGACTCATGTAAGAGCAATGCCTTCTGACTTTTCTGAAGTCATGACAGTCACAGAAAATACCGCATGTACAGAATAATCCTATGACATAATGCAACTGCTTGATCATAGAGATAACAGCATTGGATGTCCTGAGACCACAGGCCCTGACCTTCCTCCCTGAGGGTTGAAGGGATAATAATAACAGTTACAGCAAACAGCATCTGTGTAGTGATTCCTATGTGCCAGGAGCTGTTCTAAGTGCTTTACTTGATTAACTCATTTGATTCTCAGAGCAATCCTATGATATGGGAGTATTATTATCTCTGTCTCTCAGATGAGGAAACAGGCACAGAGAGGCTAAGGAATGTACCTAAGATTACACAGTCTGTGAGTGTCAGGTCCAACCCAGGCAGTTAGATCCAGCGTCCTCACTTCTCACCAATTACGCAGTAGGGCCTTTCAATATCATGGCCCAACTCCACCCCAACGCCATGCCCTACTGGGGCACTCTACAGTATGGCCCTTCTCACACAGCAGCTAACTTATAATAGCATTAACACTTATAAAAAGTACTTTTATAGGCTGGCTGTGGTGGCTCATGCCTGTAATCCCAGCACTTTGGGAGGCTGAGGCCAGTGGATCACCTGAGGTCAGGAGTTCAAGATCATTCTGGCCAATATGGTGAAACCCCATCTCTACTAAAAATACAAAAATTAGCCAGGCATGGTAGTGTGCACCTGTAGTCCCAGCTAGTCAGGAGGCTGAGGCAGAATTGCTCGAACCCAGGAGGCAGAGGTTGCAGTGAGCAGACTGAGACTCTGTCTCAAAAAATTTTTTAAAAGTATTTTTATAAATATTAATGCTTTCTTATAAAAAGTATTTTTAGAAGTATTAATTTTGTATAAGATATGGGGTTTTAAGCATTAATACCTATAAAAAGCCACTCAATCAAGTGTGTGGATGGATGCACCAATAAGATGCACAGCATCAGTGGGTTTGACAGAGCAGGACAGTCCAGGACAATGGGCACTGGCCTGGTTGGTTGTGGTGGGAATCACAGAGACAGGCAGGGCTGGCTCAGCAGCAGGCCACACCACAGGAAGGCAGAAAAAGAGGATGGATTCCTCATGGTGGTGCAAATTCCCTTTGGTGGTCCATGCTCTGGGGTTGTATCACCGTCCAATAAATCATTGCGGGGACACTTTAGGGTCTAGAAGTCTAGCATTAGCAGTGGGAATTAGAGCCATTCTGTTTTTAACCATAGGCTCACTGTTGCAGTTACCCCTAATCAGGCCTGGCCCGAAAAAGCCCAGGATGCAGCTGTATGATGTGTTGAACTTTAACATGTTCATCTGCTGGTTATAAATAGTAAACTTCTGAAAGGCAGAAAATGTGTCTCTTGCATTTTGATAGCTGCTAGCATTTGTCAGAGCCCTTTTCACATAGTAGGCCATCAATAAATGTGCAACCAAGTTAACTAAACATATTTAATAAAGATTTACTACCTAGGGCTAGCCCTTGAAACAATTACTTCCAACTTCAGAATTTTCTTTTGCAGAGGCAATGGCATCAGTTTCTCTGCTCTAAGTTTAAGGAAGAACAGGAAAACTAGCGAAGACAAACCCAAAGACCTAGTCCAAACTCTGAACACACTTATTCAACACCGACTCTATTCAAGACTCTCTTTTAACATAAAGCAGTCTTTCTTCCCTGTAGAAAAGGTTACAAATGAAAGATGCTGTTTGCAAACTCAATCCTGACGCCTTCCTTAAATCAAAGAACTCATTCCCAACAGTACTTTTCATTAATTATTTATTAATTTATTATGAATACTAATTCTGAATGCATTCAATCAAATGTGACTTGATGAAATAATAGTTGCTGCCATGACCCAAGAAAGAAAAGCTGCTGCAATGTGTGCCATTACTCTTTAAGTAAATGGTTTTCAAGTGTATAAATGTGGTTTCAGGTGGGTTTGAAACACTGGTTGTCATGTCCGAACATTTGGATCCCAGGTGTGGAGATGGAATAGGGGCAGAATGTGATGCAGCAAACATAAATTCAATGAGACTGCATTTTCTTGCATGGAACCCTTTGAGATGCTTGCCATGGAAACTGAAACATCTCTGTTTTAAAAATTAAATGTCATTTAGGAGTGCTTTGCCAGATGTAAACATCTCAGTGACAATTTAGAACAGGGGTTGGCAAGTTACAGTTCATGGGGCAAATCCAGCCAATCTTCTGTATTTGTAAATAAGATTTCACTGAATACAGTCACACTCATTTGTTCATGTATTGGCTATAACTGCTTTGGCTGCACTACAACTGCAGAGTTAACTAGTTTCAAAAGGCACCAAATGGCCAGCAAAATGAAAAATATTATCTAACCCTCTACAGAAAGTTTGCCAACCCTTTATTTAGAATAACACCCAAAGTCACAGATACCAATGTCTCAGTGACAATTTAAACTGATACCAAAATTCATTTCACCAACTCACAGCCCAACCTCCTAAGACATCTGAATTTAATTAGGGTGTTTTTAAGCATCTGTATAATTGACTCCTTGAATTGTTGACATGATGCTCATTAAAGAGAAGCACATTTTTCCATAAGTTGGTCATAGGGAAGTAGAAGATATGGGTCGTTCCCTTGATACTGGCAAATTGGCATCTAAGTCATGTACAGAAAATCATATTTGTGGTTCTTATTGCATTTCTTACCATAGGCGAGTGTTTACCTGTCCCCTTAACTTCAAGGGCTGGGACAAACTCTAAAACATTAAGATGTATAAGAAAGAAAAGGAATGAAAAATCAATCTCTCAATTTTTAATATGTGATCCTTCTTATTTCTACCTCTGATGCTTGCCTAGCTATGACCTAGCTCCTGGCAAGGAGCTTATTTACTTAAGGATTCATCGTTGTCCTTTGCAGGAGCCCCCTCCTACTCACACATTATTCCATTTTAGTCCCTCACCCGAAACTCCCCCTAAGTAGTGCATCTCCCAGGATGCTTGACTAGCTGAGAACAGCAGTGTTACCAACGTCCCCAGCAATAACTTTTCTTACATTCCTCCTCATAGGCACACATTTTTTTAAGTGTGGAAAAAGGGAAATTTAAGAAATAAAAAAGATAGTGATGAAAAGTCAACATGTAGTAAAGAAAAAGGCTGTTGGAAAAGGGAGAAGAAGCATGCAGGATTACCCCAAAGGCAAAAACCTATTGATAAAGAGGCAAATAGAGAGCCAAGCTGTCAAAAGAGAAGGAAGTAAAAATGTGGTGGTCTGGCCTAATGCAGGGCATTTTCATTTTACCCAGCAACACTGTTCTTTCAAGACACATTTTATACTGTCTCTGAGAGGAGAGTTGCACTTCACGTATCTGCAATCCAGGGAGAATCACCATGATGGTGGCAGATCTCTCTCTTAATTGTCATTGGGCCCCATGCGTGTAAAATCCTATTTTCACAAACTTCATAACACAATGTAATGCCTTTGTTTTTCTTCTCATTAAACAGAGCCAAATGGCTACACTGCAGAGGAGGCTATTGTCTACTGATAGTTATTGGGCAAAAGCAAATCAAGTACTGCAACTCAGGCACCAACACAGAATCCACCCCCACTCTTTCAGCCCTCCCAGTCATGCAGAAAATGAACCTCCTTGTATTCTAAATTTCCACTATTCAGAAACCTTAGCTCAGGGCCTACCTGATTTGGGGTTCATCACTCCAACCCCTGAAGAAACTCAGTTTACTAACTCAGAACCAGAAAACACATATGATCTCTTAACATTTTATAGATGCTAATTTCTTGTGTTGAATTTACTGATGTAGTAACAACAAAAGGTACAATAGGGCCTACCTTATAACTCATTGAATACTGTATATTCATAAGCTGAGAGGCAGAGCTGAGATAATGAGGCAAGTCAAGTGACTAAAGCACAAAATTTAAGAAAGTACTCACTGTTGGGATTGTATAAGCAGAGTCAGCAATCTTTGACCAATGGGGGATGGGAGTTTGTAGATAAATGTTCCACTGTTACCTCCTCTGAGGGCATGATTTGAGTTGCATTCTGTAGACTACACAGAAGGAGGCATGATTGAGTTTCAAATGCTCACAACAGTGACTACTTGGTAATAAACCTTTCATTTGCCTTTCCCTCCTCTGTTTTATTCTTTTGAAACTCTCACCCCAGCTCTATGGAATCACCTCTCAACTACCTCCTAAGTGCAAGCCTCTGTCTCAGGCTCCACTTTCTGGCAAAACTCAAGCTAAGAGAGTTAATACAGGAAGTATATGTTCAGAATGGGATTCTGGCACTAGTGACTCACCAGTGACCAATATCACTGTCAAAAGGCTCACCTCTAGTAGATGAAAATGAAGTACAGGCGACAGATGAATCTCTGGTTTCTGCACTTGAACAGTATGGGGGAATGCGAATTATAAGGATTGTTTGGCCGGCCTTAGTTAACTGCAATCGTAGAGCTACAGAAATCTCTAACAGATCTCTTATGTCTAAACCAGTGCCCTGATAAGAGTGGGCCTTAGAGGTAGAAAGGCCTGAGAATTTTGAATACCTGGATCCCTTTGAATTCTCCAGCCTGGAAGAAGCAGTATCCTCCCTCTTATTAGAGAATGGCTGCAAGGACTTCACCTGAGGCAGGTGCTTCACGTGAAGAGGCTTTTCATCCCAAGAGCTACCACACTTCCCCTTATTGCCTCCAGAACAGGCTGCACCACAGCCCATGGAAGGAAATAAAATCTCTGCTGTGGCAGAAATGAGGATATATGCAATGGAACTGCAGGATTCTAATGTGTGCTGCTGGAACCTGGAGAGTGGAGAATACTTATGAGACAGGTCTTCAGGGTTTTACAGGCAGAAAATACAGTGGGAATAGAGGAGGATTTATTGATGTGCTATGATTTGAGAGCTTCATGTTCTGGCAAGGTCACCTGATTCTGATCCAAAAGTGTGGTTAGAATGGCCCGTTAAAAATTGAACATGTCAATGGCCTACAGTGAATGAGGCAGAGATTATGGAATTGTCTCAGCAGAGTATTGAGAGGTAGGAGTCAGAAGCCTCTGAGGGGTGGGACTGTTAGAAAGGATTTAAGTGCAGCTGGAGAACTCACCAGCTGAATGTATTCTCCAGAAGGGTCCAAGGAGCGTTACTTCATTAAAACTATAGGGAATGCACAGGTGAGAGGCATATCAGACCCACTGAGAAGCTAGGCAATGGCTGTCCTCTGCAGGTTAAAATAAACAGTAGGTGATACTGCTGTGGAACTGGGCTCCCAACTTCGACATCAGTATATACATGAAGTTGTGGAATTTGATAATGGCAGAGGCCAGATGTTAGCACTTAATCATTAGAGACAAGGAGGAAGTAATTGCCCCCATGGCATCAAGACTGGAGGAAAAGTCGGGGGTTCTCCAATAACTAAAATTCGTGGGTCTGGAACCAACAGTGAAGTAGGATTGAGCCCTGTCAGCATTCTGCTCAGTGACCCACTTGCTGAATGTGTACTTCTTCTCTCCACAAACAGGATCTGTGAACCCCTTGGTTCACAGGGTAGGGGAGGCTTCTACCAGAGGATGCAGTGAGGGGCTTGACCACAAAGCTATAATAATCAATTAATCATATGAGTTCTTCATTCCAGTAGACCACTGGGCAAAGAAAGGATCACTGTAAAGATGGGAGCTATTGACCCTGGTTGCAATCAAGATCTAGGACTGATACTACACAAGAAGAGCAGAAAGAAAAGTGTCTGTACATCAGGGAATTTACTGGTGTGTTTCATGGTGCTTCTGTGTCCTGTGGTCATATTAAATGTGAAATCTCAGCAACCACAGTCCAACGGGTGTTAAAAAAATAAAATAAACAAAGGCTCAGACCTCTGAGGGATGGAGATCTGGGTCACTGACCAAGTAAACAACTTAGAACTGCTTAAACACAATATAAGCAAGCATGAATGAACTCTAGAATGGGTTACAGAAGAGAGTGATGATGAATATCAATTACAGCTTCAGGACCAAGTACAACATGTGGACTAGCTTGTCTCAATAACCCTGCCGTTGTACATTTGTCATAAGTTGCAGCAATTCTGCCGATAACCTGATAAAGAGACTTTACCAAAAACTTACGGCAAGCATCACATTGAATGGTACAGCATTAGAAACATTCCCTTTAAATTTGGTTTCAAGATAAGAATCTCTGCTATGGACAGCTAATTAATGTCCATAGCAGACATCCTAACCAATACATTAAATTTAAAAAAATTTGAGAGGAATAAGAATTAGAAAAGAAGAGACAAAATTGTCCTTGATTACACACAATATGATTGTCAATGCAGAAAATCTAAGAAAATCTGTAAAGAAATTACTAGCACTGATAAGAAGATTGACCAAGTTGTGAAATACAAGATCCATATTCTAAAACCAATAACACTCCTTTTTACCCGTAATATTGGATTCAAAAATAGAATTTTAAAAATTATTACAATGAAATATATAAAGATATGTCATATGGAGAATATTATACAACTGTATGGTGAAATTTTAAATACATAAATAGATACACAATGTTTAAGAATAAGGAGAATTTCCTAATTAATTCATGAATCAAATCTAATACAAACAAGAATTTCAATAAGGTTGTTCATGAAATTTGACAAGCTGATTCCATAATGCATATGGAAAAGCAAAAGGCCAAGAATGACAGAAACAGTTTTAGAAAACAAGATAGAAGAAATAGGCTGGGTGCGGTGGCTCATGCCTGTAATCCCAGCACTTTGGGGGGCCGAGGCAGGCGGATCACAAGGTCAGGAGTTCGAGACCAGCCTGACCAACATGGTGAAACCCCATCTGTACTAAAAAAAATACAAAAATTAGCTGGTCATGGTGGCATGCGCCTGTAATCCCAGCTACTCGGGAGAATTGTTTGAACCTGGGAGGTGGAGGTCTCAGTGAGCCAAGATAGCCCCATTGCACTCCAGCATGGGCGACAGAGCAACACTCCGTCTCAAACAAACAAACAAACAAACAAAAATAGAAGAAGTAGAAGAACTAACCCTACTAAATATCAAGGCTTCTTATAAATCTACAGTACTTAGGACTGTGTGGTATTGATGAGAGAATTAGAAAGCTGTCTTATGGAATAAAGGATTCCAAAATAGACCCACACCTATATGAAAACCCAATACATGAGAGGGATGGAATTGAGAATAACTGGGAGAACCGATGGATGAGTAATTCAATAAATATACTGAGACAACTGGTTATCTTTGTGGAAAAAAAATAAATTTGTATGCCTATACCACATCATAAATAAAAATCAATTTTAGGTATTAAAATCCTACACATGAAAAATAGAACTTGAAGCATTTAAAAGCAAATATAGATTTTTAATGATCTTTTGCTAGGAAAAGGTTTCTATAAACATATACACACACAGAAATCATAAAAAAGACTAGCATACCATTCAGCCCAAATGTAAACATCTTTCAATATATGCTTATTATTATTGATTGCTCTAAATAAACATACATAAGAGTAGGCTGAAAAGAGTTTTTAGGGCAGCAACTAAAGGCAAAATGTGAGTCTGGGTAAGAGAAAAATGGTATAGTTTATGCAAGAGTTACAATTCTCCAGTGCACAGAAAGCATGCCACCGTGGAGAAAAATAATGTACAAGCCAATACAAGACACATTTTTCACCAATGATCAGAGGTGACTCAAAAGCTATATACGTCTCAGTAATTAATGTTTTCTTCTGAACTTCAATGAATTGTTCTCTTCAGAGTATCTATAATGCCACAAACTACATCGTTTAATATTTTATTCTTTTGAAAATGTATTTGATGAGTGAGTGTCAATAAAGAGGAGACAAAACTTCCTTTCTGGTAACAGATAAAACTTCTCAAGGTTTAGAGTATGAACTCAGTAAGCCCCTGAGGATTGTATTTTTAGTGTCAGATCTCATGACAAGGCACTGCTTCTATAAGGATCATCAGTCTTACAAATTCCAGTTGATTGAAGTAATAAGAATACCTGGCAAAGATGCAGGCATTCTTGGAGAATAGAGAAATGACTGATTTCTAATCATGCCACTAATGCCTTGGAAGTATATGTTCACAAAAAGAGAAAGCTTGCTATCACATAAGACTTATGAAACACCTATTCTTTAATGTGACCTAAATTTTTCAGCTTGATTTACTTTATCAGTTATTAGTACTTTCTTTTTCTTGTTTGCCTTATTTCATACTTGTAAGACAATTCACTCATGACCCTTAATTGCCATTGTTGCCTGTTCTGTCATTGTCCTGTTCTGCTCCTTATAACAAGCCAAAGGCGTGCTAGTTCAGCCACAGCTTCCAAGTCACACAGACAGCTTCTTCCCAGGCTTTTGGATTTTTGTGATAGTATAGAAAATTATGCTAGAATCCAAATTCTAAAGGTGGCTCTTTTGGCAAATAATGATTACAGTTTCGTGTAGAAATTCATTTTGGTATAGAAATTCACTTTGCAGCTAAGGCTACCACTGGGCAAAGGCAAATTTTAAACTATCAATAGCTTTCCAATGGCAAGAAAAAAGGTGTGCGCATG
Organism: Colobus angolensis palliatus; assembly: GCF_000951035.1. Classification (NCBI taxonomy): domain Eukaryota; kingdom Metazoa; phylum Chordata; class Mammalia; order Primates; family Cercopithecidae; genus Colobus; species Colobus angolensis. The sequence continues at coordinate 6,219,874 of NW_012119265.1, forward strand.
CAGTATACAAACCATAACAGCAAGTAATAAGGGCATTCAGTAAAACTAAAGCAAGATATTAAGGAGCCTGGAGGAACAAGTGCAATAGTAAAGTTCATTTAAGAACTTGTCCATTCAAGTAAAGTTTATCTGTGGACAACCATGAGCACCTCAAGTATAGTCAATTCTTTGCTTTCTACCATGGTTGGAGAAGGTTGGTTAAATCAAATATTCCAGTCAACTACAATGTTAGAAAAATTAATTTGCAGGAAGGGATTTCTAGTAAGTCGAAAGCCTGGTTCCGGTCTAAGCATCCAGGTGACCTCCATTTTTCCTGATGCTGAAGTTATCACTAAGAAATATGCTAGAATTGTTCTGCATCAGTTCTGAGGAGGCCAACGTACAGGAAATCCAGAACAGTCGGGAGAAGCTGGGAGCAGGGCCAGGAATAGGGTTGGGGAAGTGAGGCACCTAAGGAGGTGCTCACTCTCAGGCACTGACGCTGCCTGCATGTCCATGTCCCTCAGAGTAGGTGTCTCTTTAGATTTGGTGCTTTAGGCTCCTGACTTCCCTTGCCCTACTCCTGGCCCTGGCCTGGCAAACACAAGGAGGCAAGCAAAACCTCAGTGGGTACCCAGTGGCTGTTCTCTGGCTATGCTGATGCTTCTCTGACAGCTCAGACCTCATGGAAACTTTGGGGACCTGAGAGACTTTACCTTTGTCTTGGAGCACGTTACATTGTCTGATTTGTGTAGTTACCTGACTAGAGGTAAGTTTCTGTGTCCTTTGCTTTATATTCTTTATCCTATTACTGTGTTTCTTGGCACCTTTCCATCAATTACATCATTGTTCTGCAGTATCACCTATGCAACACTTAACACTAAAATAAGATTCAAGAATCAAAACACGGAAAGAAAATCAAGGTCAGCATTGTGAACAGCAGTGATTATACTGCAGGTGTAAGGAGTTAGCAGACAGTTGCAGACCTATGGGAAGAAGGCAAAGTAAACTAGGTTATTCTCTATAGTCACCTAAAAAATTCTGATTGTTAGCCATCTGACAGGTCTTAAGGTTTTTTTTCTCTTGTTTTTTCGTGGCCTCTTATTGCTTAAAAATCCCAACGTATTACTAGCTCCAAATAAAAATGAGTAATTCAAAGACCAATAAAGAAACAATATTGCTGTTTATATGCAAAAAAGCAGTGGATCTTCTGCCTTAATACAGCTGACTATAATGTCCAAAGGGTCTCTCCTAGGGTTCTGATTATCTATTGCTCAATAACCTACCCTAAAATTCTGTGGCTTAAAACAACACCCTTGGTTTTCCTCCTACTTTGAGGTCAATTTTTTTCTCCATCACTTTTGTGGCTTTCTCCTCCTATGTCACATTTCTAAAGGCTGGGGTGCCTCGAGTGCTAGCGCCTGGGGTGTCCAGGGTCTGCTCTCTTCTGTATCTACAACTTCATCCCCTAAGTGTTCCCAGGCATCAAAAAATCCATATGGTGATATACTCCAAGTTAGTATCTCCAGCTCGAAATTCTCTGGGGCAACTCCAGGCTTATGTCTGTGGCTGCCTATTCAGTGGCCAGAGAGATCTTAAAACAGAATCAGATCATGACACTCCACTGTTTGAAACCACCCACAGTCCTCCACTGCACTCAGAACACCCTCCACACTGCTCACCATAGCCCTGAGCCCTATGTGAGATGGCCCCAGCTCCCTTCTCGGCATCATTCTCTTGGATTGTGCTCCTTACTCACCACCCTCCAGGTTTCCTAGTCCCCTCTGTGTCCCCTTCTGCCTGGAACACTCTTGCTCAGCTACCTCAGCCTCACCCTTCAGGCCCCAGCATAAATGTCATCTCCTCACAATATTGTGATCACCCACCCTATCCTCATAGCTCTCAGCAAATCTCTAATTAGCTCATTTATTGTTTACTTGTCATTGTCTGTATTTCCTTCTAGAAAATCAAGTTTGTGAAATCAGGGTTAGTATTACAACATAGCGTATTTGAATCACGCTCCAGAGGAGTGGCATAAATTTGAACCATGCAAAGCCCCTGAGCCGCCCTGCTGTCTTGTTTATAGCTATATCCCTGGTACCTGATATAGTGCCTGGTTCCTAGTTGGTGCTCAATTAATATTTTTCAATGAAGGAATGAACTAATGACTCTGGCTCTATGATTTTAAAAGTCTTGGGAGTCTTGGGCAACTTGCAATCTGACACTACCTCTATTCCGGTCTGAACAGATAGGTGTTTATCACATAGAAATTCAGAGAATACTGTTAAAGTATGATGAATAACATCTTTAATTATTAAAAATCAGTTTGGTTTTTTAATCATTTCAATTACTATTTGACTAAATTATATAAAAATTTTAAATATGGACATGGAAAAAATAAGAAAATAAGGCACCCATAATCTCACCTTTCAGATGAATAATGCATTAAACATATCATTTACTACTTTGTTTTCTTGTACATTTTAAGATTTGTCTATACCCTGTAGACATTTCTCAGAATGGAATTTCAGCTAATTTTATATCATATTCCCCAAATCAGGAAGTAAAGAACAATATTCTAATATCTGGCAATAATTGATGGAAACCTGGAGGACCATTTTGATGCTTTTAGATGATCTTTACTAGCCTACTGGAATAATGTCACTTAAAAGATTTACAATCCGTTGATCAACAAAACATGACACCTAGAATCCAGAATTCTGTTTGCATGTATCAGAAAAGTTTGATTACTAGGTCAGAAGTCTGAATCACTAGAGTTGAAAGTTAGCACACATGCTTCACACATTCATTTAGTATTTAATCAACAAATGCTAACTGAGAATCTACAGTGTCAGCAATGTTCTAGACCCTGGGCAACACAGCAGTCAAAGCTTCATCTAATTGGAGGACAAGAGATAGAGAGTAGATGATAGGTAGGTAGAAGATAGATAGATAGATAAATACATACATATGTACATACATACATAGAAGATAGATGATTGATAGACAAATTGATGATAGACACATGTAATATGTTTGATGATGACAAATGCTTTGGAGAAAAACAGGCAGTAAAGGATGATAGAGAGGGTGCAATTTTAATTTTTCTTTGGGATTATCAAGGAAGGTCTCACTGAGGAGTGAAAGAAGTGAGAGAGCCAGACATAGAGATATCTGGGGGAAGAGTGTTCCAGGCAGAGGAAACACCTATTGCAAAGTTCTGAACTTTGAAAGTCTGATTGGTTTTAGAAAGAGTACAAGGTCAATATGTCTGGAGCTGAGTGAACAAGGGAGAAAGTAGTTGACTGTGCGCTCACAAAAGTGTCAGATTATTCAGGGCCTTAGAGGCTATTGTAAGGATTATGGATTTTACATTGAATGGAAGAGAAAGCTATGGGAGGAACTGGGGCTTAAAGATTATATCATCTTGATTAATATTAAAAAGATCCCTCTAGCTTCTGCATGAAGAATAGACTGAGAGTGAAGGGCAAAAGGAGGAAAAAGAGTTAAGAGGGTATAGCAATATTCCAGGGTAAAAGAAAGACATGAACCAGAATGAGGAAGTGCAGGTGGCAAGAAAGGTCAGTTTGAAATATATTTTGATGATAGAACTTGCACTTGTGGAGGATTTGGAGGTGGGGTCTGTATGGACCACGCCAAGGTCTTAGGCCTGAGCCTCTGGAATGGTGGAGCTGCCATTTACAGACAAGGAGAAGACCATGAGAGCAGGAGGTTTCAGGCGAATACTTCAATCATTCAAACAAAAAAGTGTTTTGTTTAAACAGCAAAAATGCTTAAGCCTTAGAAATGTCTGGGAAATAATTGTTTGGCTACATTAAAAGGGACAAGGTTGAAAGCAGAGTAAATGATGAATGAAGATAAGTGGGGGATTTAAATGCTGGTATGACTAATAAACAAGATACCTTGAGTCTGTTCTAATACTGGGTTTATGTCTTTCAAAAGGGTCTCTAGGCAACCATCAGAGGGATTTGACACTCCCTCCCTACCTCTGTAGGAAAACTTCTTAGAACTGATCAATTCACCAAACAGTAAAATGCAGTTCTACAAGCTTTAGAACATGTTCAGTAACAAGAAAGTAACTATTTTGCAGATGACATGATCCCATATCTAGAAAACCCCATCGTCTCAGCCCAAAACCTTCTTAAGCTGATAAGCAACTTTAACAAAGTCTCAGGATACAAAATCATTGTGCAAAAATCACAAGTATTCCTATATACCAACAATAGACAAGCAGAGAGCCAAATCATGAATGAACTCCCATTCACAATTGCTACAAAGAGAATAAAATACCTAAGAATACAGATAACAAGGGAAGTAAAGGACCTCTTCAAGGAGAACTACAAACCACCGCTCAAAGAAATCAGAGAGGACACAAACAAATGGAGAAATGTTTCATGCTCATGGACAGAAATAATCAATATCATGAAAATGGCCACACTGCCCAAAGTAATTTATAGATTTATTGCTATTCCCATTGAAGTACCACTGACATTCTTCACAGAATTAGAAAAAACTATTTTAAAATTTATATGGAACCAAAAATGAGCCCATATAGCCAAGACAACCCTAAGCAAAAAGAACAAAGCTGGAGGCATCATGCTACCTGACTTAAAACTATACTACAATGCTACAGTAACCAAAACAGCATGGTACTGGTACAAAAACAGACACATAAACCAATAGAACAGAATAGAGTACTCAGAAATAAGGCTGCCCACCTACAGGCATCTGATCTTCGAAAAAGCTCACAAAAGCAAGCAGTGGTGAAAGGACTCATCATGTAATAAATGATGCTGGAAGAGCTGGCTGTCCATATGCAGAAAATTGAAACTGGACCCCTTCCTTACACCTTATATAAAAATTACCTCAAGATGGATTAAAGACTTAAATGTAAAACCCAAAACTATAAAAACCCTAGAAGAAAACCTAGGCAATACCATTCAGGACATAGGCACAGGCAAAGATTTCATGATGAAAATGCCAAAAGCAATTGCAACAAAAGCAAAAATTGACAAATGGGATCTAATTAAACTAAAGAGCTACACAGCAAAAGAAACTATCATTAGAGTGAACAGACAACCTAAAGCATGGCAGAAAATTTTTGCAATATATCCATTTCACAAAAGTCTAATATCCAGAGTCTACAAGAGAAATTAAGCAAATTTACAAGAAAAAAATCCCATTAAGAAGTGGGCAAAGGACATGAACAGACACTTCTCAAAAGAAGACATACATGTGGCCAACAAACGTGGAAAAAAAAAAAAGCTGAACATCACTAATTATTAAAGAAATGCAAATCAAAACCACAATGAGATACCATCTCACACCATGAGAAAGGTAGTTCTTAAAAAGAAACAAAAGATGCTGGCAAGGCTGTAGAGAAATAACAACTCTTTTACACGGTTGTTAGGAATGCAAATTAGTTCAACCATTGAGGAAGACAGTGTGGTAATTCCTCAAAGACCTAGAATCAGAAATACCATTTGACTCAGCAATCCCATTACTGGGTATATACCCAAAGGAATAGAAATCATTCTATTATAAAGATATTTGCACACGTATGTTCATTGCAGCACTATTCACAATAGCAAAGACATGGAATCAACCAAAATGCCCATCAATAATAGACTGAATAAAGAAAGTGTGGTACGTATTTACCATGGAATCCTATGCAGCCATAAAAAAGAACAAGACCATGTCCTTTGCCGGGACATGGATGGAGCTGGAAGCCATTATCCTCAGCAAACAAATGCAGGAACAGAAAACCAAATATTGCATGTTGTCACTTATAAGTGGGAGCTGAACAATGAGAACAGGGAGGGGAACAACATGCACTGGGACCTTTCACTGGGGCTGGGGAGGGAGGGCATCAGGAAAAATAGCTATGCATGCTGCGCTTAATACCTAGGAGTTAGGTTGACAGGTGCAGCAAACCACCATGGCACACGTTTACCTATGTCCTATGTAACAAACCTGCACATCCTGCACATGTATCCTGGAACTTAAAATAGTATTAAATTATTTTCTTAAAAAATAAAGTAACTACTAATTTTTCTCTGAAGGAATTTATTTTCTATTCTCATTAAATGTTTCTCCAATACCTATAAAGATGGAAGGCAAGAGGATATAGAATTCTGCAGCAAATACGGACCTGTTGTCCACTGACAACCATTGAGAGAAAATTAAGTTATATGTGAAATCCCCACAATGGGGCACAACAGAAGCCAGTACTTTGGTGATTTTTTTTAAACAACCTTGTTTAATATACAATTATAAGGCAATCCTTCCGTTCACTCCTTATTTTTAAAAAAAACAGTAAATAAGTAACTAGTTTAACAGGTACTTAGGCATGCTATTTTTCTAAATGCATGAACAATTTCCATAAAGCATGAACCTCAGCTGAAGATATTACCAAGCTTTCAACTAATAACCTGCATCTACATTTGTTTTGGTCATGAAGGAGCCCTAGGATGAATCCCAAACTCTAATTGTCTCTTCTTCCAAGTTTCTTCTCATATAATTTCCATCAAAGGAACCTACAGATGTAATTACTGAGTAAGGCAAAAATTAATATAGCTGCTCACCAACAAGCACGCACTTTGCAATAAGCTACAGTTGAGATCACAGGAACCCATGAGATCAGTGGTCCTCAACTTCAGATGCCCGTTTGAATCTTGGGAGAGCTTTATTTAAACAATAAAACCACACCCATGCCCCAGATCCAGTGCCAGAGACCTCCATTTGACTGGTCTGGAAAAGGGATGAGGATATTTTCTAAAGCTCCACATGATGATAATGTTCGCTCAGGACTGAAACCACCACATCAGAAAAAGCTATGAGCATAGTCAGCATTGAAGGTATTCCAACGCTAACAGAAAGAGAGTATTATAAATAACAATAATTGGTAATTCAATAGACACACTGGACCAAATTCCCATGTGACAGAAAAATTCAGGGTGGGAATTTAAAAATTCAGGCAATGGATATATTTCAATTTTAAAAAGATCACTTTTCTGTGATAGTAGAATATCTATTCTTCACACACAGCTCTCCAGAATCCTTTCAAATTAATTTGCTTTTAAATTTAACATAAACAGCCTGTGCTCTCTGCCAAATTCTTAAATGTGTGCAAGAAGTCCATTGTGTCACAGAATGTCACCCAGCACCACTCCTAGTCTCAGTGGCCAGCTCATTCCACACGTGGCTGGTGAAACAGGATAGGAGTTGGACTGTTCTTTCAGAAAACAGCAAACTCCGAGGTCTGCCATGGGGTGAAGGATTCAGCAATTCTGCCTTAGAAAGAAAGGTGAGCAGAGTTCCACATGGGTGTCTTGAAAATGGAATAATATTATGCAACAGCAATAATAATTTCTCCATAGCCCAAGCTCACCCACGGGACACTTTTTAGCCATGTTACACAACTGGTTGCTTTTAAACAGCTGTCCTCACTATGCCTCCTTTTAAATTCCCTTTGAGTTAGATTTCTGAGCACTCACTACGCACATGCTTATTAGGTTCTGCAATAGATACAAAATATAATATTTGGGACTACCTTTAATTGCAGGTTTATTGAATCAGGGATGTTCACACAAAGGTTTTGACATCCAAGCACCAAATGAACTACACAGACAAATGATGTTAGAGGCATTCAGAATGGGACCACCAGGGGCAGAAGTCATTAAGTGAAAATTAAACCAGATCTTGAAATGTAGTTAGGATTTCAGTAGAAGAAGATAACCAGGCAGCTGGGATTACTGTGAGCAAAAGCACTCTGGCAGGAGAGAGAATGCCTATAGGTCCGGGTGGTGGGGGAGGGGAACTATGCAGAGATGTAGTTCAAAGCTGGAGCAGCTCCCTGTGGAAATGACTCTCAAACAGGTGTGCTGCTGTCATATTTTATTAATGAGAAAAACATAGTTTGCTATACTGCGGAAAGCTATTGCTCCCTTAGTGACAGAATACAAGCTGAAAGAGTTGTACAAAGCAGGTCTAAAACTTGCTGTGACCAAGAGGACAGGCCAGGTCTGCAGGAAAGATGGTGTCACTCTGGAACCTGAAAGGATGCTTCCTCTGAAGTACACAGGAGAGCATGGCCCTGGCACCAGGCTCAACCTGTGTCACAATGCCGAAGAATGGCCAAGAAGAATGAAGGTGCCAAGCTGTGGCTGCTTTCCTGGGTGCTGTGAGACCAATTGCTACTGCAACAGGGGTTGTGGGTAGTGATCGCTGGCTGGTTGTGTGTGATTCTGAGTCCCTTCAGGCATGCAGATAAAAATTCTAATATTTCAAAGAAGGCCGTTAATATAAAAAAGAAAAAATTTGAGAATCTCCAGATAGGGGAGTTGAATTGTATTTTGTAAGCAATGGGAAGTCGCTGATGGTTTTTTAACAGGAGAGTGACTTTATGGAAAAAACACAGCAGGAAGAAAAATCTTGCAGTTAAATGCAAACTGGAATGAAAAGAGAAGAGAGTGTACAAGCAAGAATAAAACTTATTTCCATTCCTCTACAGTTTTAATTTTGAAAAGTAGAAAAAAGTATATAATTTTCTACTTTACAAAAAAATTCCAATTTATTGTCTCCTACCTACAAAAAAAAAAGTAATGGAAGTAAAATCTAGTAAATACTACTCCAAAAGAAAGTGTTTATGTAGCATTATTTCCTCTTTACATATGTTCCCTTTTTTCAGCTTTGTAACATTTCAACTGTGTGGTTTTTGTCAAACGGATCAATCTCTGTAATCCTCGGTTTCATGATCTGTAAAACGGAGAAAATGTGGTGTAATGCCACCTCATTAAGTCACTGTGAGGATTAAATTAAATAATACATGTTAACTATCACTTCCTTTACAATATCTGAGGAGATTTTTGTTTGGATCTCCCTAGCTTCGGGCAAGAGAAATACTTCTTACAGTCTAACAGTAACTTAGAATATGCCCCAAATATGAAGTTACAACCCAATTTTATGTTATGCTATGGAAATCCTAAAAGATATTTCTAGGAAAACCTGAAGTCTAGCATGAGAAAGATAGAAAATTTAAAGAGCTAAGTGATTGGAAACTTACTTATGAAACCTATAACTTAAAATCTCATAATTAAATGAGCCAATATGGTTCTGGATGGCTCTGCTCAGATCTTAGTCTCAGACCACCTATCTTCAACAGGAAAATGGTATCTGCCTGATATATTTTGTAAAATACCAAGATTATCTATGAGGAGGGAAGCTGTCACAGGTTACAAAAACAGACCATGTCTGGAGGTGTTGCAAGACAAAGAATCACACACTCTTTTTACACTTTTGGTGTGACCCCAAAATCAAAAACCCAGAGTCAATTCGTCAGAAATTCCCCCTCACTGAACACAGTGCTCATTTCTGCACAGACTACCTGTGGAGCAAGTTCAACAGCACTTGTATAGAGAACACCAGCAAGCACTTATTTGAAGCACTGGGGGTGCAAAAATGAAATAGAATGCATCCCTGCTCTCGAATGCTGGCGGGACACGGTATGCGTGCTCTGTCAGAATTTATCATCTTCTCTCCCAACTCTGGTTTCTTCACTCTGTTCCCATTTCTGTTTCTACACCATTACTCTACACCAATCACTCAGGCCAGCAGAGCAGGGAGGTGATTTTCGATTCCTCCCATTCCTTTCCTGATTTCTTATAGATGCCAAGTTCTACCATTCTCCTTCCACAATATCTCTAGTATCTTTCTCTCCCTGCCATGTGAGAATGTAGTGAGAAGACAGCCTCTGCAAGCTGGAAAGAGGGCCTTCACTAGACACAGAGTTTGTCGGCGCCTTGATCTTAGACTTCCCAGCCTCCGGAACGGTGAGAAATCAATGTCAATGTTTAAGCCACAGAATCTATGGTATTTTGTAAGAGCAGCCCGAGCTGACCAAGACAGTGATAGACGCAGGCATACAGTACAGCCTCTCAGGACAGAGGAGGGTGGAGAAGGGCCAAGGCGTGAATCTGGAGGGGCAAACTGAAACAACCCAGTGCAGACAGCTCTTAAGAGATAAGCAGAATTTGCAGTACAGCAGCAATCTGTGTTTCACAGACTGCCACAGTAAATAATCTATCCTGTGTTATTGTTTTCTGTGGAATTCTCAAGCAGCAAGAGAGAATATTACCATGTAATCATTTCCCTTTATTTTAGTAATTTAAAGAGTGAAAACCTTGGAGCTTTTTTCTCCTAGAGAGATCAGAGCATATTTGTGGGTCCAATAACACTTTTGCAAAATAGAAGAAACATTAACTGTATCTTTATATTATCCAGGCAGAAGAATGCATCCTAATAAGCAACGAAGTGAAAAACCCTACTGTGACTGAATTTATTTTTCCATAGAAATGCAGGAAATAGTCATGAATGTTTTACTAAAATGCTTCCTAATCCTAAATGTATATGCGTCTCTTCACAAGTCATGTTTTTGAGCACTGCAACTCTCCAAGCCAGCAAAGAACTCTGTAAAATTGTCTTTAATCCCTCACAAATGACTCAGGAGTCCCACTGAGGCTTTATCACATATTATTTAATAAATTCATGAATCTACATGTTAATTTGCTTTACAATAGTGACTATTTTACTACAAACCAGGAGATGTGGAAAAACCATAGCAACCAGGGGAAGGTTGGAGAAGTTGGCCGGGGTTGAAGGACACTAGGAGGCACATACAGCTTTCCTGAGCTCTGGAGCCCTTGCCTCCCAGCCCACCCCACTTCACTTGACCTTGCCTTAGCCACGCCTCTGCCTTCCGCAGACTCAGTATGGGAACTTGCAGCAGAATGGCCTTCGAGAGTTTAACTGCTCTAGTCCCCTGCTTTCAGATAAATTATTAACATTTTGTACATGAGGAAAATAAGACCCTAAGTCTTTTTAAGTGACTTGTCCAAAGTCACAGATGAAATTATAGAAGAAGAATATGTAGGATGAACAAACCTAGACTCTCATGTATGACATGAGGACTATAGTTAAGAAAATTATATTGTATTTTTGTTAATAAGTAAATTTTAGCTTTTCTTGTTACAAAAAAAGTAATTATGTGAGATGATAGACATGTTAATTTGCTTTACAATAGCGACTATTTTACTATCTATATGTATCCCATAACATTGCATTGTAAACCTCAAATATATACAATACAACTTATTAAAAACAAAAAAGAGAGAATGAAAACTAAAGTCCTGATCTTCCTAGCACAATACTTTTACCAACTCCAATTTTTGCATGGTCTGGTTCTACAAATGAGATGAGGGAAAAGAGAACACAAATTCCCTATACATTTCTGATAGCAGTAAACATAGCAATTGAAAATAGCATGCTGGGACTGAAATTCATGTGTAAAATTACACTCACTGGTAAAAAATTTTTCACATTATAGTAAATTTGCCCTTGAGAAAACATGATGAAATATTTCAGGTATTATTTTCTATCAGCCTAGCCAACTAGACCCAGGGTACTTTTATTCTTTCCAAGTCCTCATTATTGCTAGAGAATTTGTTCATTTCTTTAATGATAAATATTGTAAGAACACAAGAGCAGGTGTCCCTGAAATAACATTAATTAGGCAAACTAAAATCACATATGCGTAAAGAACAAGAACAAAAGTTCTCTATTTAGTGCTAATAAAAGCATGACTAGTATAAACCTTACTGTCACGTTGTCATTGTCATTGTCACCATCATCATCCTTGTTATCATCTAATCGCAAGGCAATCTCACTAACGACAGAGAGAATTCTCAAATTATTTCATGGTCTCTAATGAGATGATCTTAACCCTATCCTTAGCTCTGCATGTCCTGTGATATTAAATGATGCTTGTAAAGGGCCATCTCTGCTAGATAATTTTGGTATTTTCATTCTTTTCTGAAAATCAGTACAGATTACCCAGGTTTTGCACCCCCAGAGGATCTGAGTCAGTGTTTTGGGATAGAGCCCAGCCATCGGTATGTTGTAAAAGCTCCCCAGGTGATTCTGATGAATCAAAACACAGATGCCTGGGCTGGGTCCCAGAATGACTGACTCAGAATCTCTGGGGTTCGAGGCCTGGGAGACATTCACTTCAAAAAACCTCCCCTGGGTGACTCAGATGCATATCAGAGAGTGAGAAATGCTCTCCTCAATTGACAGGCATAAATTTATCCACACCATCAGGAGGATACACTGGAGCTACAACCAGTGTCAAATGAATATTTGAATACAGACTCCAGCCATGCCAATAGCTAACCTCCCATTGGCTTTCCAATTTGGATAAATGCTAAATTTGCTCATTAGGGTAGCTGTTGGCATATTTAAATATACCATGGAGACTGCAACTCTAGTGCATTGCTTGTGTTTGCATGTATTCACAAATCACCTTTATGAAGACTAGCTTCACACAAAATAATTTTTAAAATGCACGTTAAACAAGAACAGAAACCAAGCAACAGCCTCAATTTGAGAAAACGTTTAATTTTACCATATGAATCTTTTTGTTCCCTCTCTTCATATGTTAAAAATAAATCTGAGGCTATTTACAAAACCTTGGGCTGAATTAAGTGAAACACAAATGAAACAACCCTCATTATTAAAAGTTTATAAATTAAAATAATAACAAAGGCTGACCCCAAACTCCACCTAAGATGAGAGCAACCTGACATTTCAAGAAGAAACACTTTCCCAGAGAACAAGTCACGAAGCATGACATCTCAAAACTCCAGAGTACGAAATGTCAACACCAAAAGGACTGAGTTGGTAAAAATTGAGAAAGAGTGGGTACTGAGAAGTAAAATCTGTTTCAAACAAAACAAACTAACTACTGCAAGATTTTGCACTTCACTGAATAACTACAGTGCATCGGTGTGTTCATTTTTTTCTTTTTTCTCTACAGATTCATTCCTTCTACTTTGTACAAGCCCTAACAGTAAGCTACAAAAATGTCATAAATTAGAGAGTGCAAATAATGTAAAATCTTATGCTCACAAGGAGGTCCAAAGTGGTAATCATGCATTTCTCAGTTCTAAATATAAAGAAAAACATGCTTTTTGCATACAAAGTAAAATAATGACAATTATAAAACATCTCAGTAGAACTAGTACCTAATTTCTGTTGCCAATGAAGGGAAGTGAGATATTAGGACAGGTGTTAGAAAGGACAATGGTATAACTAAACCATCATTCAATTAATGGAAAGTCCCAGTATGATGAAAGAACAATGTTATTTTTAGATCAAATCCTTCCTGTCCAGCATGTCAGTATAAAAATTGCCTCTCAGAGAACCAAAATAGGCCGGGCGCAGTGGCTCATGCCTGTAATCATAACACTTTAGGAGGCTGAGGCAGGCGAATCACCTGAGGTCAGGAGTTCGAGACCAGCATGGCCAGCATGGCGAAACCCCGTCTCTACTAAAAATACAAAAGTTAGCTGGGTGTGGTGGTGCACGCCTGTAATCTCGCTACTCAGGAGGCTGAGGCAGGAGAATTGCTTGAACCCAGAAGGCAGAGATTGCAGTAGGCCAAGATCGTACCACTGCACTCCAGAGTAACAGAGGGAGACTCTGTCTCAAAAACAAAACAAAACAAAACAAACAGAACCAAATTAGAATGGTTGAAGTGTCAACAGACCAATACAGAAGTTGCTGTTTGCCACAGAAACTTGAAAATAGAACCAGTGTTATTCACTGTGCCCATGGGACAACCTGTGCTTGAAGAAAAGGGCCCCTCCCATCTCCTTCAGATCCTGTAATCATATCGTTCCTCCTCGCTAGACACCAACTCATTTAGAAGGACGCAGAGTCCAAGTAGGTCCTATAGTATGTCTCCAATGAGTCCTTGCAGTTTACAAGCTGTGGTGAAGCCACGTTAATACAGCTACTTCTCAACAATTGGAAGTCAGATAAAATAATGGATGGGAAATTGAGAAGTCAGTCATAATGGAAAAATTTGCATAAATCAACAGTTTCTAACTCTCCTACCCCCAAGACTTTCTCAACACTCCTAAAAAGCAATAAATGACTGATTTGCTTTTCACATCCTCTCCCTTCTTTTGCTCTTTCTCATTGTCAGCAGAACAATAGTCAAAATATGACTGACAAGAAAAAGAGGAGCAAAAGGTCTCTATAACATTTCTGTCATGTAATTATCTACTGAGGACTCAGGAGTTGGCTGGAGAGGAATGACCCCTGCCCAGTTTCTGCTGCTAGTATTAATTTGGAGTCCTGGAGGACAGGCTAAACTCGACATGCCTAAAACCGAATTTAGCACTGATCACCCAAGAACACCTCTCTCCCTCCAGCCTTGCCAGTCTGTCAAAGTTGCCATCATTCAACCATTAAAACCTAAGTGTTACCCTTGGCTCCTTCTTATTCTGGCATCAAGCCATGTCTAGTCTCCAGATGATTTCAGCTCTTTCAGAGTTCTCAGAATGTTCCTTTCTTTTCGTTTCCATTGTTTGGGCTGAGAGTTAAAGAATGCAGGAATTTTCTAAACAACACATTTGGGAAACATTCCAAGAAACAGAACAGTCTGCATCATGATGCAGGTTGTGACAGGATGGCACGCTAGGAACTGCCAGTGACCTGGTATTACTGCAGTCCAAAGTGGCAAGCAAGGAGGTGAGAAAGGCCTGTAGCAGGAAGGACCTTTGATTTCTCAATGAGAAGTTTGAATGTTTTCCAGCAGCCAGTGTTTTGCAGACTTCAGTAGTTTGACTAATGACTTATCATATACCACCCATATTATTCTTATTTACTTAATAGGTTTTCTGTGAACTCACTTATTGTTCCATATTAATCAATTTATTTAACATTGAAATTTTATTTTTCATTTTATTTATTTATTTGTTTGAGAGGGAGTCTCACTCTGTCACCAGGCTGGAATGCAGTGGTGTAATCTTGGCTCACTGCAACCTCCAACTACCTGGTTCAAGTGATTCTCCTGCCTCAGCCTCCTGAGTAGCTGGGACTACAGGCAAGTGACACCACACCCAGCTAATTTTTGTATTTTTAGTAGAGACAGGGTTTCACCATGTTGACCAGGAGGGTCTCGATCTCCTGACCTCATGATCTGCCTGTCTCGACCTCCCAAAGCGCTGGGATTACAGGTGTGAGCCACTGTGCCAGCCTGAGATTTTATTTTAACTAAAACGTTTCGTTATGAAAACTTTCAAATATATACAATAGAGAAAATAGTTTAATTAATCTACATGTACTCAGCACAGCAAATATCAGCCCATGACCAATCTTGTCTCCTTTGTACTCCCCTAAGCACCACAACTACCTTCACCTCCAACAGCACACACACAAGCACACCCTTCCTAAATTACTTTAATCTGATCACAGACACTGTATCTTTCCATCTATATATAATTTGTATCTCTAAAGGATAATGACTGTAATGCCATCATCACACCCAAAAAAATTAATAATTCCTAAGTATCATCTAACTTCCAGGACATTAAAATTTTACATCACTGTCATATATATATATGTAACTGAAATAATTTGCCATAAATTTTTAAAAGAAAATGTTATGAACATTATGGCATGATATGCTTGTAATTGGAGCACTTAACTTGAAGGCTGTTCTCCCTATTAAAAATTGAGATTAGAAAATGTTACACTGATCTTCCACTTATACATCCTCATTGTCAAAAGGAGAAGGATTGAAAGGGAACTTAAAATGAAGTAAATTTCTCACTGTGTAATTTAAAATTATTGAACACCATGTCTGAGTACCACCTAAATCTTCTGGCATTTAATCAGGAATATCTGTCCCACACTTCAAGGGACGCTATTACAGGGAGTCATCTAAGAATTCTGGGCTTGATCGAATTCCTAATTGTGAAGAATTGTTCCAGCAGCAGAAAGAACAGAAGGGAGCTATGATAGAGGAACAGACAGCCTCTTATTACGTCCCACAGCTTACTGAGTCACTTTCAAATTTCTTGAAAGTTTGTTTGGCTCAAATACAGTAGTTCTCCCAGTGCTCCAAAAGGGGAGCATACAGACTTGCATGCCTTTGACCAAGGATAGACCTCCTCCAATTGGAAAGACCACTTGCTTTGACCAATCTCACAGCTTCTGGGATAGGGACCACACATGCATGTAGGAGAGGAAGGAGACTTAACCTAGACCCAGCTGAATAGAACCTTGCTATCAATGAGGTGATTGATGTCACATCCTGATGACCTTCACATATCATACTATCATTTTTTGAACCATCCCTGTCACCAAGACACCCCCCTACTTCTCCAAAGCCAATCTTCCCTAGAAAGGGGCTTTTGTGCCAGGTTCCAGAGCCTCCTTTCTCGCAAGCACTCTTTTTTGTGAATAAATTGCCACATCCTCAAGAAATGCCAAAATAAGACTTTTTTCAGAATATTGCTCACCTCCCCTTCCCCAGTACATATACATTTGAATATCTTCTATGGCTCCTCTTTCATACAGAGAAAACACCACATTTTTGATATGCTTTTCTGTTTTATGGTTACCATCTTTTTGCCATATCTTGTATCTACAACTTGAATGTGAGTCCCTGTGTTTTTACACTGATTCAGTGGTTAATCAGTTCTTCCTATAGGTAAAGTACTATGCCTAATGCCAGTGACACTAAGATGATGAAGACAAAATTGACATCCTTAGCAACACAGAGGCCAGTGGAGAAATAAATGAACAAACAAAGAGAAACAAAGCAATGTTTCATAATAAAGGTTCTTTGAGCTCAGGTGGAAAAAGAACCCACTCTTCCTGGGCAGGTTCTGGAAAAGTGAAAACAGAGGTGAGGCTTCAAGGGCAAATGGGAGATCCCCAAGAAGGCAAACAGGAAAGAAGGAGAATATATCCTACTTCTCAAAACCTAAAAATTCCCAAATCATAGCCCTAAGCAAGCTGTGTGCTCAAACTATCTCCTAGTCAGGGGCCAGCAATACATATGTCTGAGTTTCAACAAAAACTTTGTGATCAAAAACCTGTGAGGGAAAAAGAAGGAGTCAAAAAAAAACATATAGAGTCAAATCACTTTTTCCCAAATCAATGCATCTTTACTGAGCTTTGCTATGTGAAATATAATTTAGTACTGTCTCTGCCTTTGAGGTCCAATGTTTGTTTAAATACAGTCTAGCTGAGGAGCTATACATATAAAAGCAAGGAAAGCTCAACAACAATAAAAGGCATGACAGTTCAGTCTCAAAATAGGAAAAAAGACACAAGTAGCACATGATCAAGTGCCAAGTAGCCCATGATCAAGTACCAACATAAATGCAACCAT
Organism: Colobus angolensis palliatus; assembly: GCF_000951035.1. NCBI lineage: Eukaryota > Metazoa > Chordata > Mammalia > Primates > Cercopithecidae > Colobus > Colobus angolensis. The sequence continues at coordinate 6,237,119 of NW_012119265.1, forward strand.
GAGAATTTTTTTTAAAGAATGATCACTTTGCGCTGTGGGCTAGGGAGGTTATAGGTGTATATAGAGAGGTAAAGAATATTTATAAAGCAAAAGGCAGGAAAACACAGAATTATTTCAAAGATTAGTAAATCAGTCCATATGGCTAGACTAGAGAATTCACATGAGAATGGCATGAATAAAAAATAGGTAGGGATCATATTTGAGGATGTCATATGTACTTACACAAAAAAAGCAATAACCACTTGTTGAGCTCACATTGCCATACCAGTACCCATATGTCACCTGAATTCTCAGATAAGGACACAGGGGGCTTAAGGAGGTTAAGTCATTTAATGTCAGTCTAGGGATATCTAGATGCAAAAGACAGATGTGGCCCCTGACCTCTGGGGCTTAAAATCTAGTATCCACAGAGTTAGAAAGTGAATTAGCTGAATTCAAACTCTGGATTCCAAAGCCCAGGTTCATTATTCACCAATATTTCTCTGTTCCTGTTCAGCGCCAAGATAGGTCAAATGTTAGAAAACTCCACTCCCTCTTCACTTCATATCCTTCAGTTGCTCTTTATGTAACATTAATGGCAGTGATTCTTGACCCAGTCTGCATCAGAGTCACCTGTGGAGCTTTTTAAAAATGTACACACACATATACACTGTGGAATACTATGCAGCTATAAAAAGGAATGAGATCATGACCTTTGGAGAGACATAGATGGAGCTGGAAGCTGTTATCCTCAGCAAACTAAAACAGGAACAGAAAACCAAACACTAAATGTTCTCGCTTATAAGTAGGAGTTGAATGATGAGAACATAAGGACACATGAGGGGTAGGAGTGATGGGGGAACAACATACACTTGGGCCTTTTCAGGGAGGCGGGGAGAGAGGGAGAGCATCAGAAAGAATAGCTAATGGAGGCTGGGCTTAATACCTAGGTGAAGGATTGATCTGCGCAGCAAACCACCATGGCACATGTTTATCTATGTAACAAACCTGCACATCCTGCACATGTAACCCTGAACTTAAAAAAAAGTTGCAGAAAAAAATGTACATGCTCAGGACACAGCTCCAGGGACCTGAATTGGAGCCCAGGCATCTGTATTTTTTAAATATTCCACAGGAGATCCTGATGCACAGCCAGAGTTAATAACTTGATCAACACTCTACAGCATGTCCAAAACATGCCCCAGACTTCTTACCTAAGACCTAAACAAAACATGCACACTTCATTCTAGTCTTCTACAAACAATCCAGATGAGTGATATAATAATGACACTAATAATAATAACATTCATACTTTTTATTGAGTGCCTACTCTGTCCCCAGGCACTGTGCTTAATGTTTTTCACACATATTTTCTGTTTTAATTCTCGCAAAATCCAAGGAGGAGAGAACTTTTAATATTCATATTTTGAAAGTAATAAAGCTAGATAGAAGAGCTGGAATTCAAACTCGAGAGTACATTGATTCAAAATAAATGCTTTTCACAGCCACTCCACTACACTGCCCCCCACAAAGGATAACCATTAATCCTCTGAATATTTGATTGAGTGCCACCTAATGCCAGGCATTGTGCCCTCAGTCACATATAGCATAAACTAATACTCAGAGACTTTAAAGTAATGGCATATTTACTTGAGTTCCAATAGATTAAATTTGTCATAGAGACTATACCAAGTAGCTGAAAACAGAATGAACAACAAGCTTTGCTACCCAGCAACTTAATAAGATAAAGATTTCACTATCAGAAAATTAGGTTTTCTGGAGAAGGGAAAACATACAAGCTATACTCGTGGAAACACTCAAATGAGACTTCTAGGAAACGGGCTTTGACATTGATTCCCATGGGTCTAGGCTCTCAGAATGTTAGTACCTCTCATCCTCATGCATTTTAAAGAGCTAAAGGCTAACCATCAGACCACCTCATTATTAATTTCAAAACTGAAACCTTACAACTCATGATTGAAGACCACCTAATTAATTTTTGATATCAATATTTCTCAATACAGGGCTATATGACACCCAAATATCCCCCCCAAATAACGAATGTTTTTAAAAGAGAAAATCACATGTTCCTTTCTTACCTACACATTTTAAGCCACGGTTATTAATGTTTTGAGGTCCATGAGTACCACTGAAAATCTAAAGAACCTTATGAAGTATCTCAGAAAAGTGCACATCAATTTATGCACATATTCTTAGATTAAGAATGTCTCATCTGATGCACTATTTTATTTATTCCTTTTTCATCTAATTTTTTAAAATGAGGTCTGACTCTTTCAGACACTGACAGTAGCAAGTGCCTTATCCCCATGGAGCTCATCTACAGTCTAGCAATCTTGTTTATGACTACATTTTGCAATGGAGAATATGTAGAAAGCCATATTATCAATTATCAGCAACATGTACACAATGAATGCCTAGCTGTACAGGGCATGGCTAATACCTGTTGGAACACCAATTGGACACCAATTGGAACATAGTGCTAAGCAGGAGATCAAGGGACATTTGAGCCCCAGGTGATGGGGGATGAGCTCAGAGGGTGAGCAGGTTGTGATCTAGAAAATCTCGTAGTAGGTAGTAGACACTGGGCAAAAGGGGTTTGGATTCATCGGCAGGTCTCTAGTCCCTAAGAAGACCTAGGTTGGGTATTAAGACAAAGCACCAGTCCCAGGGGTATGAACCGGAAAACTAAAACAGGGATTGTGGCAGTGGGTTAAGTGGAAATCCAACTTTTTCTTAGAAAGCCCAAACTACTCACTGACAGTAGAGTACAGAAAGAACTTGGTTAAATGGAAACAAGGACGACTCTGTACTTGGAATGGGCACACGATTAGAACTAGACCTTTGACGGGCTAGCAGGGTACTGAATCTGGGATCCACTGGCCTACTGCTCCTCAGTTTCACCCAATTCCAATGCCCTAAAGGTAGAGAACTGGTGCCAGGGACTATGGTGAAGTGCAGATCTACAGGTGAAGGTCAAATGCTTAAATTGGGCAGTGGAGATTATAAATCTACAGAAAGTACAAGCCAAGTAGATCATTATAAGGAGGAAACACATTGCACAAGATATCGCCCATGATCCTAAAAACCTGGTATATGACTCTACCCAAAAAAAAAAAAAAGGAAAGCTAGAATAAAAGATTAGCTAAATACTTAAAAGTTTTTATCTACTGAATGTCGGACACTGTGGTGTTTGGAAATTAAACAGTAGAAATTGTTGGAACACGAAGTTATCACTGTGTCACATCAGATGTTTGCAGTATAATGATCCCTTTTCTGATTAAAGCAAATTCTTCACAATGGGTAATTCTATATACTGAATTGTTTTCTCATCCTTCTCTCTGTAACAGAAATGTGGGCCTGTATTCAGTTGATGCTGAGAGTGTGGGAAAGGATAGAAAAATAACCAAGTTTTTAAAAAGTAATAAATAGTAAACAAACAACATGGCTGATGGTTCATCTAGGCTACTAGAAAAAACTCACAAAATATTTTTTCCTTCACATTTTCAGTTCCCATCATATATCAGTTCATAGCAGTTAATTGAGTTACATGAGGAAATTAGTTATTTCTCCCATGGAAGGGCACTCTGAAATGAGGCAGAGGGTCAAGCCATCTAAACTTAAAGAGATACCCTCTTGCTGGAGTGCTGGATATATTCTGTTTGCCTCTCCAGATCCACACCCCAACCTTCTCCGTCCTACTGTGTGCCCTAGAAGATAAGCTATGGGGTCTTCAATTATGGGACACCTTGCTCTTTAAAGGATTTCCATGATGTTTGGCCACCTACCAGACATGGGAGGGAGAGAGGAGAATGTTGTGGTGATATCTACACCCCTGAAAGATCATAGCAAACTGCAGACATCCACTGCTTAACACAGATGCCGTCAGGCTGCCCTCACTACACAGCCACCTCTCTCTCCATGTTTTGGGAATCCTCCCTTCTCTTGCACCCTTGTAGCCTGCTACTACCAGCTCAAAGGATTGGAGTTCTTTGGACTTCCCTACACCCTGCCCTCCTGTGATGGTTAATATTGAGTGTCAATCTAAATGGATTGAAGGATGCAAAGTATTGTTCCTGGGGGTATCTGTGAGGGTGATGCCAAAGGTGATTAACATTTGAGTCAGTGGGCTGAGAGAGACAGACCTACCCTCAATCTGGTGGGCACCATCTAATCAGCTGCCAGCATGGCTATAATAAAGCAGGTAGAAGAAGGTAGAGAGAGCAGACTTGCTGAGTCTTCCATTCTTCATCTTCCTCCCATGCTGGATGCTTCCTGCCCTTGAACATCAGACTCCAAGTTCTTCAGCTTTTGGACTCTTGGACTTACACCAGTGATTTGCCAGGAGTTATTCAACCTCTGGCCACAGACTGAAGGCACTGTCTGCTTCCCTACTTTTAGGTTTTGGGTCTGGCTTCCTTGCTCCTCAGCTTGCAGATGGCCTATTGTGGAACTTCACCTTGTGATCATGTGAGTCAATACTCCTTAATAAACTCCCTTTCATATATACACCTATCCTGTTAGTCCTGTCCCTCTAGAGAACCCTGACTAATACACCATCCTTCCTGTAATTGCTCTGTTTGAGTTTGTATCTGTTTCCTGCCAGGATCCTGACTGAATATTGTCATTCCAGAGCCACCCCTCCATGGGCAGGCTATGGGGGTGATGAGGAATGAGTTGACCTTGATGGCAATTCTGTTTGGGCTGGTGGAGGAAAGCTTTAGTCCTAAGAGTGCTGAGAAGGAAGTCTTTCATTTCTACTTGGTGAAGTACCCAAGAGACAGGGCTAGAGTTCCTCTCTCCTAAATCAGCTTGACAAGTTGGGAGTGTCTGGGTACTGTGAGGAACAAAAAGATAATCTCACCTAAACTACCATCAACTTTCCAAAACAGGGCAACCAAGAGAAAGTTCTAAAAGGCTGGAGAAGGGTTTTGAAGCATGGCTTATCCCCATTTGGACTTCTTAATGTTTTCAAAACATTTATCTTAATTTTATAATAAAATAGTTTAAACTGAAACTGTACTTCTATTCATCAGATGTTCAAAGTAATATGATGTTCCTGTAGCATACTCAAGATCCCCAAACAATTTTACTATCTCTGCAGGACATTATAACCCCATGGTATCTTCTCTTAAATTCAGTTTTGTTTTTAATTTCCATCAAGTAGCCAGAGTCAAAAACATATATAGAGAGAGTCATCTTTGGGGCTTTTTAATAGCTCTTTACTGAGCTTTGTACATGAACATGTACTCAGCACAGCAAATATCAGCCAATCTTGTTTCCCTTGTACTCCTCCAAGCAATTTATGTTCAATTTTTATTGAAGATATGAATGGTAGGAAAAATTTATTTTGAAAGGTAAATGGTTACCTGCCCAGTAAGCATAAATGTAAGAGATTTAACATTTTTTAAAACCCACTAGTCTTATTAATGCCATGTCTGAGGAATTCGGAAAGGCCTAGCCAATGTCAGAAATATCCAGAAATGTCAGGAACAAACATGGGGGTGAAACCGAGGATGCTCAAACCCCATCTGGAATGAAGCATCACTGCAGTCACACTTGCATTGCCATATGATAGAGGTCTTAATCAAGGCTTGTAATGTGAATTACATGGGGCAAGACTGTAAGACCAATGGGGTCAATGTCAAAGCAATGCTGGACTTCTGCTTTTGAAGAGAACATCAGCAACACCAGGGTCAGCATTCCAATGATTTAAATCACAGCAAGAGAAATTTCTTTAAATATTAAAAGAAGCACTAGCAGTAACACTGATGTATGATTATAATTCCACAAATATTTTTCTTCTATACGGTGTCAGGCAAAATAACTCAAAATTACAGGCATCTGTACTTGGCCACAGGAGTAGACAAATTCCTCTCTTTCTGTCCCCACATAAGCTTATTTCTTTTTAACTCCCAGATGTAGGAAATAGAGAATTCATCCCAACAGGAAAAGCTGCCTTTTATCAGCAAGATTTCCTTTGTCTGATCAGAAGAATAGTGGCTGAAGATACCCAGGTACCTTGAAGGAGTCAAGTTGGGATCAGGAGCGGGCATCCCCTTGTCCTGGCTCTTCACTGCCCTTTACCCTCTGTCCTTAGAAAACTGTAAGATTCCAGACACCAACTGGACCTTGGTTACTAGTAGAGGGGTCTCTCTATCTCTCTCCTCCCTCTATCTCTCTCTGGTCTCTCTCCCTTCCCCCATCCACCATGCACATACAAAATCTTAAGGCCATCTTGTTCAATCTCTCTTCTTTCTAAAAAGAGCCTTCAGACACAGCATCTGGTTGAAGTAAATTTCAGTCTTGCAGGGAGAAGGAAGTAAGCCCTTTATCAGATCTGCACATTGCAAGTTAAGGGCACCCTGCTGAAAACAAAGTGAAAGTTTATCATCATCCTCCAGAACTTCAGGAGGAGGAAAAACAACTGAGCCATGGGAGGATCTGAAATGTTATAATTTTGACTGCTTGTTACTCTCTCTAGTGGAATATGGATTTGGGCAGTAGACAGTTCTGGGGTCAGATCCTTGCCCTGACACCTGGGAGCTATGCCCTTGGGCAAGGTAACCTCTCTGAGCCTCAATTTTTTCATCTGTAGCGTGGTGATAACACCCACTACACAGAGTGGCTGTGAGTTATAATGAAATCGTATATGCTATTGCTTCATCAAGTGTAAAATGCATACTACTGTCAGAGAGAGCTTGTAGCATTCTTCAGAATTTATATCCCGAATCCTTTGTGTGCTATGGCTTATTATTCAAGCCCCAAACATTACGCTGCAAACAATTCAGGCTCACATTGGTTACAATCCCACTATGACTGTACACAGTGTCTATTTGGGTATAATTTTCTATTGAAAGCCACAGGAAAGTGAATTCTGTTAAGTTTTAGCATAAGCTGAGATTCTCATTCCTGATTTTCTTCCCTAATAAGCTTGTATATGTCAGAAGTTGTGTGTGCTGGGGTTTTACATGCATGATCTTTATATCAAGTGTAAATAGTTTTTTAAAAGATAGAACTCTGAACTCCAAGTGTGTTATATGCTTTGCCACCATTTTCCATCCTTTATCAAGAAATCAAACTGGGTTGAGAGACGTACCTAAGTCCAAAGTCAAAGGGCATATCCCCTGCTCTTCTCACTTCTTTCCTGGGAGACAGCCCTAAGTCACACTAGGAGAGCCACCATGAAATTCTACACTCCCAGCAAATACAATCAGAATGCAACAGAGGTCAAGATGAGTAATAAGGCCATTGAAGCAGCTTTATTAAATACTGCACAAGGCACTGAGAGGAAATTAACATCTGGAATGGCCTTTTATTCTCTAATAAGCATAAGTATGTCATCTTCTCTGAAACAGATAAGAAAGGAAGGGGAAAAAAACACAAAGAGGTGACTTAGACCAAGGTAATCAGAGAATCTGCTTCAACTAAAATTCAACTGTATCATCATCAAAATAAGGCCCCCAAAAATAAGAGTAACATAATCAAATCAGAACACTCATTCAAACCATTCAGAATTTCTCCCTAGGATGAAGATCCCGCCAATTCCAAACCTCTTTTTCCATTCCATGAGTCATAAACCCAGTGAGATTCCTTCCACAAGGATAAATTTCCACGTTGCCTGACTGTTGGGCCAAGTGTGTTTCGTTAGCAGATCATTCAGTCCTGAAACAAACAAACAAACCAGGCAGCCTCCATAGGCCCCTGAATGAAATAACGGTTGTTTTTCCGAGATTCTAGCCCAAGTCACAGGACAATTTTCATTGCATTTTAGCATATAGTGCAAAATCATTGAAAACAAAATCAATTTTTGTTCCTGAGAGTCTTTAGTGAATTTTTCCCTGAAATTCACTCGTATACACACTCTAAAGTTCATATCCACTACTAAGATACATGAGATCACATGCCAAGACTTTAGTAGCCAAGAATTTTTCTTGAATTAATATGGCTGATGGGAAACAAAACTTGGAAAATGTAAAATAAACTCATGAGTTATTAACAATGATGTTATCCCATGCTTTGAGAGCTCAGAAATGCATCAGAGTGAGATTAAATGTGTTAGGGGGTTTCAGAGAGTCAGTGAAAGTACATACCATAGGCCTCAGCCTACACCCTCCTCAATCTCCAAACAGACTCTTGCAACAGAGAAGGGAGTATATGGATACCCAGCTTGTTCTAGGAAAGGGAAAGATTATCCATAGTCAGTGCTACTCAAAGTGCACTCTCCAGTTAGTCCTGGCCATGAACTGTTACCAGTCCATGACAAATATAGAAATTGAGAGTAATCACTGAGAAATATTTATAGTAAGTTGACACTACTATAATATTTCAGTACATAATTATGTTTTCTACTATTTCATTTTTGTTAATTTTGCCAGAGTTTTGGAAATGTAAAAACATAAACTGGCTAGGTAAAGAACCAGAGAGTTTGAGACATGCTGCCCTAGATCCCTCTTCATAGTTTTGGCTGCTCTTTGGGATCTCCTGGGAGCTTTAAAAAGTACTGATGCCTGGGTTTCAATCCCAGCGAGTCTGTTTTAACTGGTATGGAATGCAAGCTGTGCCTTGGGATTTTTTTCACTCCCAGATGTTTCTAATAAGCAGCAACTTGAGAACCACTTTTCTTATATTGGTAAGGGATAACAGAAGGCATTTAGGTGCTAGTAAACTGGAAACACACACAAAAGTAATGCTTTATCTTCTGTTACTTTGAAAATTCTTTACCCCTGTTACTTTGAAAATTTGAAAAATATTTTCTTACTTCAAATTAAGTTATAATTCAGTGTTTCATTATAAACAAAGCTAAAATGGGCCAGGATACCATGGTATCCTATGATATAAGGTCATGTGAGGTATAATTTTTAGTGTAAATGTTTTATTACAATATAACATACATACATGAAAGTACATAAACCTTATGTGTACAGCTCGATGACATTTTCATAAACACATCAATGTAACCAACAGATCAAGAAACAGACAATGCACCATATTATTTTCCCCCACGTTGTGACATCTAAAGTAGCTTCCCACTGAGAGGAAATAAAAATAACGTACTCTGCCACTATGAATATGCCATTTATCTTAGTTTACAGTAAATGTAGTAAAAATTGGAAGATTCTGAATAATAAAAACAGAAAGTGCAATGATTCTTTCTGAAAGATGACATATTGAATACAAACATCTGTATTTGCTCATTCAGGAAGTTTCACTAAAATAACAATGAATATGTTTTAAAGGCATAAATCCATAAAAATGGAAGAATCAGGAAAGAAGATAATTATAAAATTTTAGGAGCCAGGAAGTGGTAAATGACTTGTCAGGCCTGAGAAAACCGAAACCTAAATTGAGGGTAAAGTAAATGGAAATTAGTTTAATTTACTATGCAGAATTTCTCCAAGCATTGGAAATTGTGACACCAGTTACTACTGTAAATAAGGCTAAAATCAGCAGTCTTGCCTAAGCCTGTTTAAGGAATATTATGGCTTCTTAATCCCCACCCTCACTCAGCATTTTACTATACCTCCCCTCACCCTGGCAAAAGGCAGAGGTTTATTCTCCGAAGATGCTCAAACAAAACTCTACAGAGACAACAGGCATGGTTGAAGACTGAGGTGCTACACCAAAATCATGGAAGAATTGAGTGAATCTGTATACACTGCTCACTGGGGCTCCCAGGCTTCTTTCCTACTTGACTCTCAGAATGCTGCTGGTAAGCTAGGAGATTCAAAAAGCCTTCTATGAGCCAAGGGAGCAGATCTTAAGAAAACGATATCGGGGTTCCCAAGGAAAAAGCCCAGCTGTTTAACAGTAGGGTCATCACAGACAAGCTCTGTTGGGAGATGATTCTCCATGAGCCTTTCCTGCATTTCCACATATCATGTGCAGGCACCGACAGCTTTTTGTTCCGAACTATCTCTTCAAGAGCCTATATAAGCAACAGGTTTAAAGGGTAGAAATATAAAGTTTCCCTCATAAAACAGAAGGCAGGTTTGTTTGCTAACATCTCTCTTTGGGGGAAGCATTGGATAGGTTTGTTTGTAGGCCGTTATAAATGATTGACATTTTCTAAGCTCAGGATTCCTCGACTGTGATACAAACCTACTACGCATACTGAGGATCCACCTTGGTTACTTCATATTGTCCCGTGGAACTTGGGGAGCAAGGGAACCAACATAAACATGAAATTCATGCTGCCTGCTGGAGTGTGAGTAATAAAGTCCTTTGAATCTGACCCAAGAGTCTCATGTCTTTTGCCAGCATCTGTGAAACTGTAGCATGCTAACTTGATAACTTGAAAGTGGTATATAATGCCAGACCCTTCATAGTTCTTGACCACTTCAGCCATTCTCACAGACTATAAACTGTTTTTGAGTCATTCACTCTAGAATATAAGCACATAAACAAGAATCACAACATATCCAAGAATACTGACTAACAATTTTGTTGTTGTTGTTGCCCAGGCTGGAGTGCAGTGGCATGATCTTGGCTCACTGCAACCTCTGCCTCCCGGGTTCAAGCGATCCTCCTGCCTCAGTCCCCCGGTAGCTGGGATTACAGCCATGCGCCACCATGCCCAGCTAATTTTTGTATTTTTAGTAGAGATGGGGTTTCACCATGTTGGCTAGGCTGGTCTCATACTTCTGACCTCAGGTTATCCACCTGCCTCAGCCTCTCAAAGTGCTGGGATTATAGGCATGAGCCACCAAGCCCAGCCCACAAATTTTTTTAAAAAATTTTAAAACAACTTGGAGGAAACAGACCACTCAGGAGAAGAAAAATTTATTAAATATAGTATTAAAATCCTTAAGGAGATAAGAGAAGATATTCTATCCATAAAACAAGAATAAGATGCTATATTTTTAAGAGAAATATTCAGAAAACAAAAGAGTTATTAAAACTTTAATAAAACTTGAAGTAAAAAACGTATAGAAGAGTTTAAAAATAAAGTACAACATATAGACAAAGGGATGGAAAACAGGAGAGGAAAGGTTAGAACCTGTGTACTTCATTACAGCATTAGCCATTACATCAGAAACTATACCTCTCAAATTCATATTGCTTAAGCCAATATAAGCTGAGGTTTCTTTACTTTCTAACTTACCATCACATTCTAACTGACTGTCAAGCAAAAGAATACACACACACACACCCCTGGGGAAACTTTGGAAACCAGTACGTCTTGGTAAAGTATACACTGGTTTGTAGTCTGGAGCCACTGATAAAGATGGAAGCAGTGCCTTTATCAAATAAAATTATCTCCCCAAACCTGCCCATTTGCCATAATTTGGATGCAAATATTGAAGATACCAGTCACTATGCTATTTCCCCTCAGCAAACAACTGGATATCTCACAATATTTCTAACTCCTAACTTTCTGTATGTGTATATGAATGTCATTGAAAAAGAAAATCTATTCTGTAAGCCTTTTAGGACACATGAAAAGTTGCAATGCCAAGCAAAACTGAACTTGAGGAGAAAAGTAGGTTGTGCTGCTTTGGAAATGAAAGTAGTTTTGCACATTAATATGACTTGCTGCCTTACACATCAGCATGTAGTGGCACCTGAAATATTGTCAATAATCCTACAGGAAACCTATTCTACTGTCTTGAAAGTAAAAGTCAACTCCATCAGAGCCAGGGTCAAAATTATCACCTTCTCAAGAATTTCATTTTTAATCAAGAAAATGTGGAGTTCTCCTTGACTACCTAGAAGCTGCTTTGCTTCTGGAAACCATGATTGAAATCTTTAAATGGCATTTGGGAAGACATTTGTATCACCTTTGATAAAAAAAGGAAACCCATTCATAGAACAATTCAGTAAGGAGAAACTCATTCATAGCTTTTCTTACTTTATGGATATAACATGATACTTTTTTTTCATTCAAAGCTTTACAGTCAGCATTATTATGCAGCTGGAAAGCACAAGTTCTTTTGGAAACACAGTTTCTCAAGAAACTAAGGATCCAGAGGGACAATGTGTCATAAAATGTCTTCTCTGTAGATCAACAATCCAAGGGTACCTAGATATACTGCAGGATATGTTTGAAGGACAATTCTGCTTGGATGACCTTAACATTGAAACGGATTCATCATTCTGTCCTTGTAGACAAAGACCACATGGATGGTTTTTGAGGCCATGTCTCAAAGATGATCTCATTGACTTGAATACAGATGAAATGATGTGACATTAATTCAACTTGCAGGATCAGGAAATCTGGTGTTTCTTGAAACATGTCCACCCTCTTCCTGCAAAAAAGCTAGTAGATCTCTAATTTCATTTGCTATCTCATATCCTTGTGAGTCAACATTTTTAGAAGGTGTTAAGACTTCCAACACATTGAAGTAAACTGGGTGTCAAAGATGAGCTGCACGTTGTCATGCCTAAGATCACTGCAAAATTTTAACTTTTTATTAGTCCAACAACAAGAGCTGTCTCACTAAAATTTACTTTTGAATAAAACTAAACTTCACTTTTATTTTAACACATTTAAATTATTTCCATCTTCCAGATATTACCATTAAATTTTGCATACATTATTATGAAATGAAAAAATAGATAAAACTCAGTGGAATTATTTTATAGCCTGTATTTGTGAAGTAAATTTCCAATGTAATAAACTGCATGAAAATGTTTGGTGCATATGTGCATATGGGGGATAGGTGAGTAGTTCATAGATCAGATTTTCAAAGATTTCTGTATCTCCAACATGTTAAACATAGAAATGCTAGAAACCACTGTTATCCACTGTAAAGCAGTCTCTAAACTAGTATGCAATTATGATGTCAAGTCAAACATCAATTTAATCCTTAGTCACCTTGAAAACTAGCAGTTAAATTTTCAAATGTGATCTGATCCAAGCCCTAAAATGTGTGCCAGTAAGTTCCTATAAAATCGAACTTTTCAAGTTTAATGCATTAAAAGCCTACCTGAGAGACATGACAAGTAAATGCAATCTGGTACTCTGGATTGGGTCTTAGAACAGAATGAGAACCTTAATCGAAAAACTGGTGAAATCCAAATAAAATCTAGAGTTTAATTAATTATAAGGCACCAGTGTTGGTTTCTTCACTTTTGACAAATGTACCATGCTAATGAAAAGTGTTAACTGAGTGAGGAAGCTGAGTGAGGGGTTACGGGAACTCTCTGTATTATCACTGCAACTTTTCTGAAAAATTTAAAAATATTCCAAATAAAAACATTACCTTGGAAAAAAGTCTATTTGACATTTTCCACAGGGCTTAATCACTCATCCAGCCAATTTTATGGAGTGCCCAGGCACTGTTCTTTGTGCTGGGCATACAGTGCTGAACAAGATAGATCCATCCCTACCTATTCTTAGGGATGTAATAATCTAATGCACAGAAAAGCATTAAACAGTCACAAAAGTGAACATAAATTGCACTAGCTGCTTGTGGTAAGTGCTATAAAGAAAAAGTACATGAGATGATAGAGGCGCAAAGCTGGAAAGGGCTCTCAGAGGTGGTGTTGAGGGGCCAGACAGGTCACACCACCAGGAAGACAGGAGAGTTTGTTCATCATCTTAGACAAATGAAAGAGCCTGGAACAGGAACCAGTAAAACCAAAACATAATAAGGTCATGAAAGCGTGGTGGCAGCTAAAGAACCAGACCTTGTAAGATCTTGTAAGCTGCGTTCAGAGTTTTATAGTTTTCCAAAGAGATACAGGAGGCCACTAATGACTTTAACCAGAGGAATGGCATGATCCAATGAATGCTTCTGAAAGATTATCATGGTTGCTATACAGATGTGGACTAGAAAGGAACAAGACAAGCAGCTCCAGCTTCAAGCACTCACAATTTTCAAAAAGTTCTCAACTTCTAAGCACCTTTGTTCTAAAAAGTCTGTGGGAATAATAATGTCACTTTAGATGCAGTACTGCTTCTTCAGACCCTGTCACCGTAACTCCAGCAGGGAAGCTGGTGCCTCCATAGCCTCCAGCCCACTGGATTTGGATCTGTCCTCTAGAATGCCTATAACTGAACATGGGTTTCAACAAAAACACAAAATAGATACCAAAGGCACATGACTTGGAGTTTAGTAAGATATTGGCAGGAAAAACCTGCAGGCTCTAATGCCCTTAGGGATCTCTGCTTCACAAGGCATAAAGAATTCTTATTATGTCTGGTTTTCAGTACCATGAAACCATTATTGACACCTCACTAGTGCCATCTTGGCATTAGCCTAGGTCTAAATAGAACAAATCTCAGACTGCAGGATACTGTAATGTTCAGACTGTTTAAATATACCATGTTAAATGTCATCCTCAATTACTGTACGTTGAATCTGAAAGACCTGGTGTATTGCCCTATCTGACCTAGAAAAAGAACTATGTCTTCCAAACCTGATGTAACCAGTAGCACGTCAATGAAGCTTAACAAGTAGTCTGCAGTGCTAGATGGGCACTCTTAAACAGAATTCTCAAGGACTTATACTCTAAACAGACACATGGATTTTCTGTTTCTAAGTTTACACAGTATCTATAAGTTCATTAAATATTATCTAGATTCACTCTAAGGGCTCTCGGGACCAGAAGAAAGAAAAGATGGAATCTTGATTGAAGCCTATAATTTGATATAAAAAATGCAATATTCTGTGAACCAAATAGCTATTAAGTTAACTGTCCAACCAATTGCTCTGTTTCTCTAAACTATCGTCTCTTCCCTCATACAGCCAATAGGGTTACAGGAGAGGGCCTCTGACAGCCATGATTGGGAAAACTTGACCCTGCCCCAAACCACCACCATCAATAGGGTCAAGAGTGTGCATGTGACATAAATTGGGCCAAAATGTCTCTTTCCCCAGGAATCTGGATTTAGAAGTAAGAGATTCTCGCTCAATCTGTCTGCTTTCTTGAATAGAGGACATGTAAACACTGGAACTGCTGGCAGTAGCTATTTTTGACCATTTGGACAAGGAAATAGAGAAAGTCAGCCTGAAACAAGAGACAAGAATGGGGAGCATGTGCCAGAGAGAAAGAGATGAAAGACAGAGGAAGAAGGCTTCCTGTTTTCCCCACAGCCCTTCAGGACCTGATTTCAGCCTACACCATCTTATCCCTCCCCTTTAAACCCATGAGAGACTCCCTGGTGTCTTTTCAACAGCTCCCATTTTGCTTAAGCCAGTTCAAGTGGAGTCTCGTGACTACAAACCAAACAAACCATCACTAATACTCCACATCTTTCCATTTTACTTAGTCTCAAATGGCATAGAACCAGCTTGCCAAATTCTTTAAGCCAAGATCTTTGAAAGGAGAATCCAATTCCAGCCTCTCAAAGCAGATAAATGAAAATAAATGAAAAATGCTTATCCTGGAATGTTAGGTGGGAAAAAAAGCAGGACACAAAATTATATTATAACTAAGCTACAGTTTATATTTCTCAATAAATCAAGAAGTGAAGTCCTGTATGCCTTAGGAAAGCTGGAAAGAAATTAACCAAAATAATAATACTTGTGTTAGGGTAACAAGATAATTTCCATTTTTCTTTATATTTCTCTGTGTCTTGAAGTAGTTAAATGATTTATACTTTTAAAAAAGTATAACTCCAAAGACTATGTAGAAACATGTAAATATGTTTGTAACATAATGATATATTTTTTAAAAAGAACATAAAATAGTCTGTCTGTTACATCTGTGGCTACATACATAGCGAAAAAAAGAACTGTCTCTTTAACACTCCATGTATGAAAGGAACAATGCTACTTCCAATGGACTATTCCCGAATTAACCCTTAGCCTTCAGTTCCTCCCCACCTGTTTGCCCTCACTATCCCATCTTTACCCCATTCTACCCAAGCTATCCATGTTCAGCTGAGATTCCACCTTTCCCTGCTACCTCTCTCCCAACTTCACCCGACTTTGGTGCCTGAGTACATGCATGCATCTGCAGACATGTAGACCCATTCTGTCACTCACTGGCTGTCAATTTGCCTCATCTCTTTTGGTCCAGCCCATTTGGAATCACTTCATCACAGATGGCTTCCAGCCCATTTTAAATAAGCTATCCCAAGAGGCAATCCAGGTAGAACCACCCCTTTCTGTTTTAGCACCAGACAAACCAGAAATTGGTAAAGAGCAGAAAGTAACAACCAAAAATAAAAGCCATTGTGAACTTGGACAATTATAACTGTGTTTAAATTGCTGTAGCATAATTTTTAATAACAACAATTTAAAATACAATTATGGGTATGACCAAAAAATGACTTACCATTTACTTACAAGCAAAAAGTGAGCATGGTTCTTTGAAGTCATAAAACTGATTCTGTTCATTTCCTCGTAATTATAATAGCTTCCATACATTGAACTAGATATTGTTCCAGACACTCAATAAATATTATCTTACATAATCCTCCCAACTACCTGTGAGGCAACTATTATCATTCCCATTTTACAGGAACAAAACTGTTGATCTGAGAGGAGGTTAAAGAAACTATCATCAGAATAAACAGGCAACAGACAGCATGGGAGAAAATTTTTGCAATCTATCCACATGACAAAGGGCTGATATCCAGAATCTACAAAGAAATTAAACAAATTTACAAGGAAAAACAAACAACCCCATCAAAAAGTGGGCAAAGGATATGAACAGACACTTCTCAAAAGAAGACATTTATGCAGCCAACAAACATATGAAAAAATGCTCACCATCACTGGTCATCAGAGAAATGCAAATCAAAACCACAATGAGATACCATCTCACACCAGTTAGAATGGTGATCATTAAAAAGTGAGGAAACAACAGATGCTGGAGAGGATGTGGAGAAATAGGAATGCTTTCACACTGTTGGTGGGAGTGTAAATTAGCTCAACCTTTGTGGAAGACAGTGTGGCGACTCCTCAAGGATCTAGAACTAGAAATACCATTTAACCTAGCAATCCCATTACTGGGTATATACCCAAAAGATTACAAGTCATCCTACTATAAAGACACATGCACATGTATGTTTATTGCGGCACTATTCACATTAGCAAAGACTTGGAACCAACCCAAATGTCCATCAATGATAGACTGGATTAAGAAAATGTAGCACATATACACTATGGAATACTATGCAGCCATCAAAAAAGATGAGTTTATGTCCTTTGCAGGGACATGGATGAAGGTGGAAACTATCATTCTCAGCAAACTTTCACAAGAACAGGAAACCAAACACTGCATGTTCTCACTCATAAGTGAGAGTTGAACAATGAGAACACATGGACACAGGGCAGGGAACATCACACCCCAGGGACTGTCCGGGGCTGGGGGGCTAGGGGAGGGATAGCATTAGGAGAAATACCTAATGTAGGTAATGGGTTGATGGATGCAGCAAACCACCATGGCACATGTATAGCTATGTAACAAAATTGCATATTCTGCACATGTACCCCAGAACTTAAAGAATATTTTAAAAAATGGCTAGCAAGTAGCATAGCAGGTGTATAGACCTAGGTCTTTCTATTGCCAAAGTTCATGGTCTTTGCATTAGAACTTGTAGCCACAAACCAGGTCTTAGGTAGGCTTTCAAAATAAAGTACATCTAAAATGTAACGTTAAATCCAACTATTAGCTAGTGGAAGTAGTATTTTGCATTACAAACATCCAGTTTATAAGCAAATTTATATTTTAAATGCAAAATACACATCAGAATAAACACTGTAAAAACTACCACACTATCTAACATCAATAGCATATACAATGATGTTTAGTATTAACATAGATCTTATATGTTCTAATTTAAAACTATATTACAAAATACTTCTCAAAACCACATATTAATTGTATTATTTGTTACTGTTTACAAAACACTTCCTCTCATACATAAAGAAACACAAATCTTACTCTCAGGATATAAACAGAAAGTGAACAAGGAAAGATATTTATTGCATTTATTTCACTAGTAATAGAGAATTTCATAACTTGTTCCAGTTAAAGTGCATAAGAGTTACACAGTATTAATATTGTACCAGGAAGATCAATACTAACAACTTCAAAAGAAGAAAGAGGAGAAATCACATTTTCTTTCTTATGATTTAGTAACTTTATTCTACTCTGTGGTTTTTTTTTTTTTGAGACAGGGTCTCGCTCTATCGCCCAGGCTGGAGTGCAGTGGCCGGATCTCAACTCACTGCAAGCTCCGCCTCCCGGGTTTACGCCATTCTCCTGCCTCAGCCTCCCCAGTAGCTGGGACTACAGGCGCCCGCCACCTCGCCCGGCTAGTTTTTTGTATTTTTTAGTAGAGAAGGGGTTTCACGGTGTTAGCCAGGATGGTCTCAATCTCCTGACCTCGTGATCCACCCGTCTCGGCCTCCCAAAGTGCTGGGATTACAGGCTTGAGCCACCGTGCCCGGCCTACTCTGTGGTTTTTAAAAAATTGCCTTTTCCTTGGCCAGGCACCGTGGCTCATGACTGTTATCCCAGCACTTTCAGAGGCCAAGGCAGGTGGATCACCTGAGGTCAGGAGTTTGAGACCAGCCTGGCCAATGTGATGAAACCCTGTCTCTACTAAAAAATACAAAAAATTAGCTGGGCATTGTGGTGCATGCCTGTAATCCCAGTTACTCGGGAGGTGGAGACAGGAGAATCACTTGAGCCTGGGAGGGAGAGGTTGCAGTGAGCCAAGATCATGCCATTGCACTCTAGCCTGGGCAACACAGCAAGACTTCGTCTCAAAAAAAAAAAAAAAAAAAAATTGCCTTTTCCCCCATTGCAGCACAGAAAATCTTAAGAAGGAAGTAAGGATGCAGAAATGCAGAAGTTACAACCAGGCAGGTAAAATGATCATAAAACACCATTTAGTGTATTCTCATTCTTTAAAGTACATCTATTTGATTCACTCATTGCTGGTAATTTTTTTCTTTTTCTCTAATCACTACTACCATCATGTACTCTTTCTTTTTCTGTGTGAAAATAATTAGCTCTCTAATTTCTTCAAATGGAACTAAATATTTCATTCATTAGTAGAATAAACTTTATTGAGCAACAGAATATACCACTTTGCCTAAGATAAAATAAATAAAGATAAATCCCCTGCTCTCCCCAAGCTCTATGGGTGAGATAGTTTTATGCAAAGCAAAAAGCCCAAAATAGTGTGTTAAATGCTGGAGCAGAGGTGAATACACAGCATTACAGGAGCACAGAGGGAGGATTAGCCAGCCTGGGGCATTTGGGAAGCTTTACAGAGGACAGCACATTTAAACTGCACTTCTGAAGATAAATAGGAGCTTTCTGCAGGGTGACGAAGGAGACAGAGAGGGAGCACTGGGGCCAAAGTGCAATAAAGCACTGAGAAGCAAAAGAGCATGGGCACAATAATGTCATTAAAACAATGAGCTGCGTGATGAGACTATGATCAGAGTGTCAGAGTGTGAGAAGACCATATGGGACATGAGATCAAAAAGAAAAGGTGGGCCAATGCAGTAGCTCACACGTGTAATCCCAGTGCTTTGGGAGGCCGAGGTGGGAGGATCACTTGAAGCCAGAAGTTTGAGACCAGCCTGGGAAACATAGCAAAACCTGATCTCTACAAAAAATAATAGTAATTAATTAATTAGCTGAGTGTGATGGTGCCCACCTGTAGTCCTACTCAGGAGGCTGAGGTGGGAGGATGGCCTGGGCCCAGGAGTTTGAGGCTGCAGTAAGCTATAATTGCACCACTGCACTACCAGCCTGGGTAACAGAGTAAGACCCTATCTCTTAAAAAGGAAGGGGGCTTGGGGACAGAAAGAGAAAGAGAGAGAGCAAGAGAGAGAGAGAGAGAGACCAAGAGAAATAAAAGAAAAAGTTGGACTAAAAATAAACTAGTGATACTTCACCAACTAGTGATTGGTGAAGTAGATTAAAGTGCTTGCATATATGGAAGACTACACGCATACACGAAAATTTAAGTTATTATAAACAATATAGGCCAACGAGATAAATGTTCAGTACAAAATAAAAGCCACTTGCTGTGTCCATGGGCATAAAAAAGACTGAAAGGATATATACGAAAATGTTAACACTAATACCTTTGGTAGTAGAATTGTGAGTAATTTTGTTTTAATCTCTCATTGCTCTCTGCCTTCCAGATTTTCTGCATTAAGCATATATTAGGCAATTAGAGAACTGTGGTGTAAGGGGGAGAAATGTGTGCTAAAATAGAACAATATAAGCTGGGTTCAGATTGTGGCATGCTAAGTAATTTGAACTTTATTCCACAGAAAGTGAAAAATTACTTCATATATTTGATCAGGGGTGTGAGATGAACAGATCTGCACTGTGGGGAAGTAAATATTTTTAAGGTGTTTATGCTGGATTGGAAGGACTTGAGGCTGGGCAAAAGATGTGATGGAAGAAGGCAGTGACCGCAGGACTGGAAAGCACATTATCTGGGGTAGAACGTATAGGATTCATTAACTGATTATAGGGCAAGGTGAAAGGGCAGAAGTTGAGGATAATTCAAAGTTTCTGGCTTGGGCAACTGGTTGGATATAGACATTAGAAGCTGAAATGCATAATAAGGAGGAAAAGGCACATTTTAAGGACAGAATGATGATTTTGGTTTTATATGTGACATGCCTGGAGGACATTCAGGTAGAATACTCCAAGGGATTTTGAAATATGGGTGTGGGTTCAGAAAAAGTGGACCTAGAAATACAGACACACCAAAGATGATAATGCTATGGGATTAAAGGAGCTCACTCAGGGAAAGCAGACAGTGAGAGGACACAGCTGAAGCTAGAACCTTGGGAAATGCTAAGTCTTAGCAGTCGTCCAAGCACCCAGAGAACTAAGAAAGCTGGAAGTGGGTAGAGTTCTTTCTGAAGTAGGGATGATACCAGAACTGCTGTTAAAGTAAAAGGGAAAATATTTACTACAAATTGCAGCTCCCAGTAGACAATGATCATAGAAACTGATCACTAATGGGGGATAGAAAAAAAAGGCCAGCAGGTACAAAGGCACAGAACAAAGAGAAGCAACTGTTTACCAAAGGTGGGTGAAGACAGGTGAAGTGAATGGACTCCTTTACTGAAACCTTTCCAGGGAAGGTGGGACTGTTTTGAAAGCTGTCAAAGCTGACCTACTGCATGACTGTTCTAAAACAGTGATTTCAACTCTCTTTTTCACAAACAAAAAAACCAATGTCCACAGAGTGGTGTCCCAGGTCTCAGAGCCAGTTGCTGGCAGGTTTAAGGATATAATCAATTTCCAAACCATTAGGGTTTAATTCAACCATACATCAACACACTGTTTCCCTATACAAACACACAAAAAAGAATACTCACCCCAAAAACATCAATAATGGAATACAATAAAACATGAATGAATTTATCCTTTCATTTGACTTATGGAAATGAATTAAATTTCTTACAGTATACAACCCACCACCTCCTACCTTTCCAGCTAACTTCCACTAGTCTTTGATTCTACTGAGACCTCTAATTTATGGAACCTACCATCTGTTCCCTGTTCCTAATTATCTAGATTTCCTCTTCTCTGCTTACCAGGTTTAAATTCCATGATCAATCATTTCAATAATACAACTCTCTTGTATACAACTCTCTTGTCCCTATTTTTAAATATGCATTGGCTAATCTGCAACTCTGGTTATATACTTATCATTACTTGTTCCACGCCTTTGCTGTGTTAATGAATGAGCCAACATACTGGCTGATCTCACTTTAACTTTGTGACCAGAAACTTTAAATGGACCCTTAAGGCCACCAGACAACCTGAGCGCACTTCTCCAGTCCATTCACTCTCCCTATTTAACTATTCGCCCCTTCTCTTCCAGCCTCTATCACATCCTCCACCATCCTCATTCTCATTTGGTGACTCTCTCTTCCTGCTTGGAGAAGACTGCAGCAACCAGAAGAGAATCTCAAAAGACTCCCACCATCTCAGTTATACACTTTCCCAAACCTGCCCCACACAACTTACCCTATATCCATGTTCCTATCTAAGGCAATGTCCCTTCTCTTGTGCACTAGTTTCCATGCACTATCTCTCCAACTTCATTAATTTTTCTTTCTCTATTGAATCATTCTCATTCACATGCAAACATGCTCTTATTTCTCTAATCTTTAAAGAAAGGAAAACTTTCTTGAGCCTGCTTCCTCCATTTCTTCTCTCCCCTTTGCACAAAAATCCTTGCAGAGTCATCTATACTCACAGTTTCCAATTCTTCCCTCTAACTCTCTCTTATACACATTCTCATCCATTTTATCTATCCTTATGTACTCTTGTCAACATTCTTGTCAAGATCACCCATGACCTTCAATTGTCAAATTCAGTCGGTCTTCATTTTACTTGACCTTTCAATAGCATTGGACTCAGCTAATCTCTTCCCCTTGAAACTCTTTATTTACTGGCTTCCAGTGTATCACATGTTCCTTGTTTCCCTCCTACCTCCCTGGATGCTCCTTCTTGGTATCCTTTAATGGTTTTCTTCTTCTCCTGAACCTCTTAATGTCAAAGTGTCTCAACATTCAATCCTGCCTCTTCTCTTCTCTATATGCATTCGTTCCTTGGAGGTCTCATCTAGTCTTAGGCCTTAAATGCCACCCAAGTACTGGCAAATCCTTAATTTACATCTCCAATCAGACATCTACTCTGAACTGTAAGCTTACTCTACATCTCCAATTACATTTAGCATCTCTAAAATGTTATCCTTATCCCCTGACAATCCACTCCCCCACCCCTTTCCAAAGCTTCTCTACCTTGAAACCTTCCACGTTTCAGGTGATGGCAACCCAAACTTAGTGAAACCAG
Source organism: Colobus angolensis palliatus (assembly GCF_000951035.1). NCBI lineage: Eukaryota > Metazoa > Chordata > Mammalia > Primates > Cercopithecidae > Colobus > Colobus angolensis. The sequence continues at coordinate 6,259,865 of NW_012119265.1, forward strand.
AAAAGATGCAGTCATTTTTTACTCCTCTCTTTCTTACAGATACAATATCCAATCTATCAGGGTACCCTATTGGCTCTAATTTCAAATATATGCAGGCTCTGACCACCTTTCTCTTCCTCTACTGCTCCCACTCTGGTTCAAGCCACCATCATGTCTCACCTAAGTTATCACAATAACATACTAATTAGATGTTTTCACCCTGTCCCAGTACAGCAGTGAGACTGATATTTGTGTAAGATAAGTCAAGTCACATCACTCTTCTCTCAGAACTCTTCAAATGCTCATTTCATTCAGAATACAAGCCAAAGGATTGACAATGACCTCAAAGGCCCTCCTTTACCTGCATTCGTGGATCCTCAGTGACCTCATCTCCAACCACTTTCCCAATTGTTCACTGCACTTCAGCCATGCAGGCCTCCCTGCTGTTTTTCCAGCATGCCAGTTGCACTCTACCTCAGAGCTTTACGCTAGCTGTTCCCCCTGCCCAGAATGTCTTCTTCTGGATGTCCATATGGCTAACTCCCTCACATCCTTCAGGTCTTTGCTCAATTGTTACTTCCTCAATGAGGACTTCCCTGATGAGCCTATTTAAAATTGTGACAATCTCTACCCCCAGAATATCGTATCCTTTTTATCCTGTTGCAACTTTTCAAAAGGTGCTTATCACCTTGAAATGTACTAAATAATTTATGTACTTGTTTATTTGTTTATTTTCTTGTTTCCTCCCACTAGAACTTAAGTTCTTAAAAGGAAAATACTTTTGTCTGTTTTGCTCATTGATGTACTCCTGACACACAGGAGGTGCTCAGTTAACACTTGTTGAATGAATGAATCTATTCCCTACCTAAGTAACCACACTACGCATTAATCATCTTTTTTAAAAAATGTTTAAATAAATATAGAAACAGTGTCTCACTACATTGGTCAAGTTGATCTTGAACTCCTGGCCTCAAGAAATCCTCCTGCCTTGGCCTACCAAAGTGCTGGGATTACAGACATGAGCCACTGCACCCACCTTTAATCATCTTTGTATCCAGATTTCTTGTTTATATTTACTCAATAACTGTTCATTAATTGAAGAGTATAAATAAAACAAATGCCCTATTGCCCATTAAAGTACCTTCATTTCTCTGAATTCTAATATATTTCTTTTTTTGCATCAGCGTGACTACTAGAATTTTTTCTGGACAAGGTACAAGCAAACAGCAGGATGCATTAACAGAAGGTTTGATCTTCAGTGCATTTTCTTAGATGTAAGTCCCCATCTATCTCCAAAAAGGTAAATGGCATAGATATCTAGAGATTGTTCCTCATATGTGATCAGGGAGAAAATGAGAAAGTCACCTTGCTTTCACATATTATATATTCATCACTGTAGCCTTTTCTTAAGTATATTTTTCCATACTTCCCCTAAGCTGTTGCTCATTCTCTGTAATAGCCAAATCAATTGACCATATTGTACTGGTTTGCTTCAGTGTTTGTTTACTAGTTGAAGCCTGCATTAGGACAGGATTATTTCATGGTGCTCAGTTCCCTGGCCCTCCTCCAGCTTTCTCCTCTCTCAATCTCTCACTGTGCAAAATAGCAATCTTTCTCTGCTTCCAAAAGCATGAGCATCCTGAGATTTATCTGACTATCACTTAATTCTCTCTTCTTGTGAGATTCTCTGCCTTCACTCTTTTAACTCTATGGTCTAAACTTAGGTAGGTAAGTGCCCATCACAAATAACCATGCCAAGTTAATCTTTATCCCTTTTGGCTTCCAGTTATAGCCTTGGCCAGTGCTCTTCCCTTTTTTTGTCCTGTTATTGTATTGCAAATGAAGCATGTGCAGCTATTTGAGCAAGTACAAAAATATAATATGAACATGTCCTTATCTAAAATGTCACTTTTTCAATATTCTTTTTAGGTTGTTCATTGTTAGCCAAAGTCCCATTGTCATAAAAATTACAATAATAAACTACCCTGAGTCTTTTAATTTCACACACAGCTTCTACATTCTCTAAGCCACTAAAATCCCATGGTTCCTAATTAAAATATTCAAAGGTGAAAGTCAAGTAATTTCCACAAGATATATTAGTTCCTTTACTTATGTTTCCAGGGTTAAAAAAGAAATCCTTTGCCAATGAAAAAGAAGAAGTTTTTGAGTGTATAGTACAGGGATTTCAAAGAGCATTCCACAGTGTGTTATTTTCTTTCCAGAAAATTCTAACACTTTATAATTACTTTTGTATGGAAAATGAATAATTTAAGCCCCTAATGCTAAAAACAGCTAGAGAGAAACCATCCAAATCAGATAGGCGTTTCCTGAAACCAAATGAAATATCGAACTAGAAAATATCTGTTTGAGAACAGCCTGTGGAACAAAGCTCTTGAATTATTATTCAATAGAGAGGAAGCATGGTAGGGGAGAAAGTTACATGAAAAAATGGTGTTTTCTTGTCTTTGTGCCAGAATTTTTGGGGTCCCACGCTTCATAGAAACTGTAATGTTGATTGCACCCCAAATATCACAGAAAAATACGAATCAGAAATGCATCTAGGAGCTTCCAAGCTTCTGACAAAAATAATGGCAAAAACATCAATTAAGCTCCATCTGTTGCGACAGAAATGCATTGATAAAGAAAAAAGCAAAAGCCCACCTGCATAGAAACTAAACCGCAGCTACTCCTCCAATTCGGAGAAAAATGAGCTGCACTTCAGTCGCTAGTAGAACTAATCCCAGCAAATATAGCTAGTGGGTTTGTGTACTGGGGGAGGGGGACTGCGAGCAGAGCACACCTCATCGCCCTCCCACCAAAACTGGTCCAGAAACGTGAAAGCATCCACGCCGCATGACCTCGCTCAGCTGGAAGAAAGCGGTGGCCGCGACGTGCGGGTGGCCCTGTCTCTTCCCCTT
>NW_012119265.1:6262811-6263538 GCF_000951035.1 Colobus angolensis palliatus
TTTCGCTGCCCAGGGTGAAGAACCTCCTAAAGATGTTGTAACCAGAGTAACTCCCGCGCTGGCAGCGTCTCAACAGCCCGGAGTGAACGAGCTGACCCCACTAGAGCCAGGACCCACGTCTGGGTCGGCCTCCCCGGCCAGCCCCGCCCCGGAGCCTCCCCAGCCTGAGTCCCCAGCGCCCCGCACGCAGTAAGGTCTTTCGGGGCATGTGTCCCGTAGGGCTGACTTTCCGCTAAGTGAACAGCCATGTTAGCCTCCTCCGAGCGTAAATCCACCAGGGTGAGCCGGCCGACGGCAGTCAGGAGCGCTCACCCGGTCCCCTCCGCACCTCCCCCCAAGGCTACGACTGTTTCCAAACTCCTGGGCGCACCCAGCTGGGTCCCTTGCCCTGTCACGGTTCAGCACCGAGGACAGCGGACATACTTTTCTCCCGCGGGGTCCGCGCGGCCGGGAAGGCGGCGTGGACATAGCCGGCAGGGCTGCAGGTGTCCGGACCGCGCGCCCGCCCGTCCGCATCCCCGCGGCACCCCTGCGTGCCCACCTCCCTTCCCCGCTTCGCGCAGGGCAGCCCCGCGGCGTCTTACTTTTCTGGCTGGAGTAACCTGGGTAATAGCCATAGTAGCCAGTGATCCGCAGGATCCGGTCCTCGATAGTGGCCACCCCATTGGGGGCCGCCTTGACATCCATAGAGAGCGCGGGGCTGCGGCCCCGGGTGCGGCGGGGCTGA
>NW_012119265.1:6263778-6280864 GCF_000951035.1 Colobus angolensis palliatus
ACTGCTGCCCGAATAGCGCCCCCTCACCTCCGACGCCCACCGTGGCCGGGGGCGGGTGTGGGCGCCCCACCTGGTCACCAGCTTTCATCATTAACCCTTGCGCGCTCCTTCCCGAAGAGTAGACAACCCAACCCCACCTGATGAAAGGGATGTTTGGTCTGGGGGGTGCGGGAAGAGAAGGCGACGGTGGCCAGGGGCTCAGAGAGGGGTGTTGAGGGTGGGAGAAACCCAAAAGGTACTCATAACTGTTAATGCGAGGAATTAACGCTGTGGCTCAGGGAGAAGACACTTCTGGGGCTCCCCGGGACTCGGTCCATGCTTGGCGTCTACACCACGTCTGGTCTGCTGATATACGAGCATTCCCCGGTGTTTGTTAGTCCTTGCAACTTGTCTAGAAAACTGGGAATCTTTTTTTATGAAATAACAAGAAAATTAGTTCCCGGCAGGTGGTGTATGGAGTGATTATCCAGGTTTTGCAGACGGAAAGACTCGTAAGTGTTCAAGCCCTCAAGTCTGACTGTCCACACGGACCCTCCATCCTGCCACTGAAAAATGTCAAAGGCTTGGAAGACTCAGCTGCACACAGCACGCTTACTTTACCAATTCCAAATGCTCTGAGGAGAAATGATTTTCTCTTTATTGCCAAAAATATCAGGAGGGATGTCCTTCAAACTGTAAATATCTGGACGAGTGAAAGTCTTAGCTACAGTCTAGAGTCTTTCCATTTGAGCAGAACGTCCTTGAAACTGTGTGTTCAGAGCGAACACCCTCTATTCACGTGTGTGTCTCTTCTGCCTTAGCCAGAGACCCAGTGGGTTAGGGTCAGTGAGCAATGGAGACAATTCCTCTGTTCATAGTCTACAGACACAGTTTCCTGTAAAAAAAATAATAACAATTTTCTAAGTTTCATCTCAGAAATGAAAAGGTGGAGGTGGGGGGTTAGTAGAGAGGAGGGTCAGCTCATCAGCTTAGAGGTCATTTAGGTCCACTCTCCGTACAGAGCTGGCTTAAGACATCCCTGCCAGGTTTCATATCACTAAAGCTTAGGGGGAAGAAAAAAGAGAGAAAAATAAGTCGACTTCAATGCTCCTCTCAGAAACCTCCAAAGAACCTATTGCACCATCCTGCCTCCGAGCATTTTCCACATTGTGTGTGGGCCCTTAAGAAGGAAGAAATATGCAAACTTTTTTTCTAAAAGGTAAATTAGGTTTAAGCATATGAAAACGCAATATTAAATTTTACAATATGTTTTGGGTTTTCATCCAAACACAAAGCTTAGCACGGGATCTTCAGAGTGGAGTCAATCTGAGATTATTGCGGCTGGAAGGAGAGTTTATAAAGAAACCAATTTCCTCCTACACCTGTTTTCTGGGCTAGGAAAGATGGAAGGGTGGAAAGAGCTAAAAGGTCATAAGGAACTGAAAGGAAAAACCAACACTAATGAAATGATGGGGAGCTAGCCATTTAAAGCAAAAATGAAAGCATTATGCCTTTACACCACCCACATGAAATAATATTCAGCATACTTTTGTTAGTTTTATTATTTCTGTGGCAAAATTTATATCAAATGCATGTATTACACATGGTAAAATGTGTTCACATATAATTTTAAATATCACTTTTGTTTAAAGTTTCTATAAAAGATAAACTTTCCCATGTTACATATATTATGTATTTTGATAATAGCCATCATAATCCATAGCACATTAATATATGTATCAGTAAGGGAGAAATTAGGAAACAGTTCAAGCAGAAACCTTCCAGTGTAACAGGAATATATATTTACACATACATACACACACATATATATGCATAGACTTTAAAAACAAGCGGTTTTGTCCCATTGCTTATAACTTATCTTGCCATAATTAATGTACTTAAATTATAAATAACAATTACTGTGTAAGTCATTGCCTTCTTCCTACTTTTGCTTTATTTTCAGAAATCTCATAGAAGTAGATAAAAACGTATTTAACTTGATCTGATCATTCATATAAACAGTAAATTCAGCATAAATTTAAATACTACAATGTAAACATACCCACAAGAGTCTATGTTTTCTTTTGAAAAAGTAAAAATTTTCAGACTGACCTGGAAATAAATTTTAAAATAGCAAAGCACTTACAAATCTCTCTATAATCATCTGTAATAGGATGACCAAAATAGTAAATGCCAGCAAGTGCAATAATCTAGAACACACTTTTCTTTTAATGGAAGGAACTGAAATCTACAATTATAAATTGATAAACTGTCAAAGGTAAATTTCTGCTAGTCATAAGCACTCTTTGGCATATATGACAAAAGATGTTTTAATCTTTCAATAGTCATTTTATACATTATTAACAATTTACAGAAATTATTTTGAAGAATGGATAATTTTTTTTTGAGACAAAGTCTCACTCTGTCACCCGGGCTGGAGTGCAATGGTGCGATCTCAGCTCACTGCAACCTCCACCTCCTGAGTTCAAGCGATTCTCATGCCTCAGCCTCCTGAGTAGCTAGGATTACAGGCACCTGCCACCACACCTGGCTAATTTTTTTGTATTGTTAGTAGAGATGGGGTTTCACCATGTTGGCCAGGCTGGTCTCAAACTCCTGACCTCAGGTGATCCACCCACCTTGGCCTCCCAAAGTGCTGGTACTACAGGTGTGAGCCACCACACTCGGCAGAAGGAAGGATAATTTTTAAAGCATTTTTATGTTTGCATGTTTAGTCTACCAGTTTTCACAGACCCAAATATTCAAATTTACAAAATATGAGCTGCAATGTATGCCTCAAATCTATTCTGAAAGAATAAAGAAAAGACATAACTTAATAAATGAAGATTGAAGGTGGTTATTTGATTCATAAAATAGTTTATCATGATAGCCCTTCACATAGCCAGTTTCCCTAGTAAAATTATAATTCGATTTATTATAAAACAAAATTAGTTTTTTGTGCAGCTTTTCAGGCTTTTCAGGAATTTTTTAATGCATCAAGCACAGGGTATCTATCTGTGATTCCAGATGAGTTTTGTTATATGAGCCATATGTATTTTGATCATCTGATCATATCAGATTATCTATTTATACTAATTGAGTATACAACTAGTTATTCATGTTGTTGTTTTTTTTTAAAAAAAAAAAACAGTCAAATCATTTGTAAAGTAGTTCATGGGATGATCACTTACAGTCCTTGTGTCTGATGCTAGAATAGCTATACCAAGTAATAACACTAAAACTAAATATGATCACTGGGTATAAATTTTATTCAAAAATAAGCAGTCTGAAATTACCACATCAGTCTATACACTTTGGAAGGATTAGAAAAATAAAATCCATGGAATCTAATCTTCAGTACTTTAATTAGCAGATAGGGATCAGAAAATCTGGGCTTTAGTCCTCTTTTTATGGCAGGAACAAGACACCTAATCTTTCTATTCACCTATTTGAAGTTACCACTGAAAGATGCTGAAAGAAGGGGAAATGATATTTTTTCCCCTCTGGGAAATTAATATAGTGTACCTATCTCCTTGGGCTAAGAGTAACTTGGCTGCTTGGAGAGCCAAGAATATTTAAGCTTTTATAGTCAAGAGCCAATGTTACTTTGTACAAACACCAGCACTGTTTACAAAGAGTTGACCCCAAGAAATTTAAACAGTGTTAGTGTTTAAAAGCATCTGGCTTCTAGCCAACCAGGTGATAAGAAATGGCACCTGAGAAGGAAAAAGCATGCTCTTAATATTCCATTTTCAGGGAAGTTGTTTTGAGTATTTAACTGCCAAGTCATCAGCCACCCCATTTGGAATGCTGACACAGTCTTTCTGTTTCAATTGTAGGCAATGGCAGACTTTGCTAATTTGCCTTTCAGTTCAAAGGGGCTGGGTGTCTGTATGAGAAGTCAGGGCAGAGTCCACTCTTCGTTGACCTCAGGTGCCAGCCTACATCCCAGGACTAATTTTGAGGCTCGACTCTTTGGAAAGGCACTGAACCTCTTTAGAGAAAGTCTTAAGTAATTTCAACATATGTATTCAAATTTTAGAATTTGTCTTTGATCTCTGTGTTTGTGTGTGTGTGTCTCTCTCTCTGTCTCTGTTTCTCTCTGTGTCTCCCCCTCTCTCAGTCTGTCTGTTTTTCTGTCTTTGTCTTTCTGAGTCTGTGTGTGTCTGTTTGTCTATCTCTCCATATGTTTCTCTCTGTCTCTGTCTTTCTCTTTCTCCATCACCCTACAGCATTATACTGTACTCAGCAGTACAGCATAGTGGTTTAAAGCATGGACTTTGGAGCAGACTGCCAGGAGTCATTTCTGACCTCATCATTTTCTAGCTGTGTGACCTTGGGTAAATCTTTTGAAATCTCTATGACTCGATTTTCTCATCTCTAAAATAGAAAAATACACCTATTGTACCTATATCGTGGAACTATCATGAGAAGTAAATGAGTTTATATTCATAAAGATCTTATAACTGTGAGGCATATAGTAAGCATCATAAATATTAGCTATCAGTATTATTTTTTATGCAGACATAGAACCCTTTGAGCTTCAGTTTCCTCCTCTGTAAAGTGGGCTCATACTCTCTACTTCATAGTATTGCTGTGATGGTTAAGTGAGACCACATATTAACATATTTTATGAAGGCCTGGCACGTCGTGTGTACACAATAAATATTAATTTTCTTCTCCTAGCCCCACCCCTGCTCTGTCCATTGTTTTTTACTGGAGTTGATTCACACTTTCACTTTTCATTCACACTCTCAGAACTTCACTGTGGCAATTGCTTTTACAGGTCTCCTTTGACTCTTTCAAGCATGAGCAATGATCCCATGAGGCAGACTTTGTGTGCCAGTAGAATCAGTGGCTTCAGAAGTTCAGTGCTTTGCAGAAAGAGAAGCTGCTCAAGATCAGCAGTTTTTCTTGTCCTTTAAAGAAGCGTGAGCACAGGAAGAGCTTACTTCAGACTGGGAAAGGGACCAAGGCTGTTAGTCCCCAGGTGTGGGAGGCACTCAGGTCCTGCTTGGTGAAGTGGAGCAACCTCAGAGGGATCAGAGGGATCACAGTGTGATGCCCCATGGGAGGCAGGGCCATTAGCCACTAGGCTTCCCAGCTTCAGCAGATATTCTGGTGCCTCCCACTTTGTCCAGAAGCAGCAGAGTCCCCAGCCCCAGAGGGATCACCTGTGGGCTTGACTCTTGCACATTTCAGCAACACCCAGTGGACTGAAGATCAGACCTCCCTGATGCTGAGCTAAGCCAAATATCTCCCCTGACTACATAAGTCTGCAGCAGGGGAGCCCCAACAAGACTGAGATTGCATTTCCCACTATTTTTATGAGGAATAGGGACTCAGAGTAAGATTTACAGTAATTTAAAGCAAATAAAGATTCTTTTCAACCCTTTTGAACAGCTGTGTTGGTGGTTATACATTCAAACCTGCTACATATTCATTTTACAAATAAGCCTTTCTGTAATTTAAACGTCTAAAAATGCCATGCACACCACAGCCTCAAACCTGCTGCATATTATTTGTCACACAAGCTTTCTGTAACATTAACTGCTAAAAATGCCAACCCTGCTGTGGTAGTCATTGTTACTGTTTGCCAAGTAGTCATGGTTCTCCTCCATTTTAGGCATACCACAGGACTGCACTTCCTGCCCCCTTGTGGTTGTAGGGGGGCTATGTGACTAATTCTGGCTGTGAACAAAAAAACAATTATCATCTCAGTCAGAGCTAATACTAGACACTCAGGGGTTTTCTCTTTTTCCCTCTGACCCCATGACCATCAGCATTCAGGATGACTCTGATACATAAAAAGTAAAGTTACTAAAAACTGTAGTTGAAGAGTTTTAATTCCTTCCATAAACACTACATTTAATTTTCAAATTCTATTCTCTTTATCCTTTGTTTTCCAAAGACATACTATGTATGTCTAAGATCACTAGTTCTTGAAGCAATTCATCAATAAATCATACAGAAGACAAAACAAATTGTTGGAAAGAAACATTATGAGTGGTACAGAAAATCAGAGAGAACAGAAAATTTTAAACTCGTTAGAATGCATCCATAAAACAGAGACTCCAGAATACATGTTCAATACATCCACATCTTGAATGACAACTATTGCCAAAAGCAATTTCAGAAATGACTTTGTCTTTAATTTCAAGAACTATCAATCTGCAGGAAATATATTAATAAGGTTTTATTTCATCATTATTTTCAGTATCTGTGATTCCCATCAATAGAACTTGCTCTTTAAATGCCCTGAAATAATACAGAGGTACCAAAGTAGACATTTGTCCTTTTTTTTCTTCTTCTTCTTTAGCACCCAGCTGATGCTAAAGGAGGCTCCTAACAGAACGAGCATACCTTTCAAGAGAGAAGCTAAAAAGATTGCACCAAATAACTTTTATGCTCCAATTCATTTTCTTTTGTCTCACCTTTGCAGTGACCACCCTGTATGGATTGCCATTGATTCACCTAGACGCAGCCTGACAGCACCTCACCTCATGCCAATGCTGGGCACCTCTAACTTCCTGCACCAGCATTTCCTTGTTGGTGCTGAGACATGAAAGTGCATCTGCTTGGCTCAAGCACGAACAACCTGAAAGTGTAGGGGACAGATGTCACAGTGGGCAAACCTGTGACCATGGGAAACAGGAGCTAGGGTATAAATTCTCCATTCCATTCTGAATGGACTTCCCTGAGAAGCTGTCACTTATGCAGCCTCTTGCCCACAAGACTTTACAATTAGTCAGACTGCTCAGTCTTATGCTAAACTTAATGCTAAACTCAGTCACATGCCCTCATATATATACGCTAGTACATAAACCCCTGCCTCTGCCTCAAGCTCTCTTTTCCAAAGAGCTCAGGTTAAGATGCCAGTTTTCCTAGTCTCCCCACTTGGTCACTGGCACATGTCCCTGCTCCACCAATCACAGCACCCATTCCAAATTTTTATTAATTAATTAACTTATTTATTTTCTGAGATGGAGTCTGGCTTTGTCATCCAGGCTGGAGTGCAATGGCACGATCTCGGCTCACTGCAAGCTCCGCCTCCCGGGTTCACGCCATTCTCCTGCCTCAGCCTCCCGAGTAGCTGGGACTACAGGTTCCCACCACCACGCCCGGCTAATTGTGTGTATTTTTAGTAGAGACGGGGTTTCACTGTGTTAGCCAGGTTGGTGTCGATCTCCTGACCTCGTGATCCACCCGCCTCGGCCTCCCAAAGTGCTGGGATTACAGGTGTGAGCCACCGCGCCCGGTCCCATTCCAAATTTTGAATGGGAAGCCAAGTGGAGATATCCTGGCCATGTTTGCAATGGATATCAGCAGCTGTAACAGTAGTTGCAGCCACAGTTTCCATTGTCCATTTCAGTGATATGGGCTATATAAACCTCGAGTTAAATATTTCCATTGTGGAAATTATGGGTTTGATTCTCCCCTGTTATCCATAAATGTATAACAGAACTTGTTATAGTCCCCCGGGCTACCCCATAGCATTATCCCAGGAAGGGTCAATTGCATTACAGTCTATCTCGCTGGAACTTCTCCAGTTGTGCTGTGAAAAAAACAAAGTCCTCTTCTGAATTCCAAGGGGGAAAAGAGCCTCAAGTAACATTTAAAGTCTCTACTAGTTCTATATTCCTATGCCACCCAGGTATTCATCATAGCATCACTGGTAATAATAAAACAATGTAATCAACTCAAATGTCCCAAAAATGGGAAAATGGTTTAGTAAATCACAATATATCCACTGGGTAGAATACACTTTAGATATTAAAATTATGGCTATTACTATAAAGACTACAAAGTGATGAGAAAAATCTTATGTTCTAATATTAAGTGGTGGAAAAAAAATCAGAATTCTAGATTGTGTACGGACATCTACACAATTACATATTTTTTAATGCAGGGGAAAAATAGTTAAGATAGTCAAAATTCAAAAAATGGTGGTAAGAGGAGTGAAATTATAAGTAATCTTCCATTTTCCAAGTGTTCTGAAATATAATTTACTAATATTAAAATGAATACAAACACACATACACACACACATGGCAAACCCTAAAACCCTTTCCCAGATCCTTATTCACCAGCATGGCTTGTTTTACGGGCAATGTGCTGGATTGTGTCGCCTGCCTGCACATTCATCTTTTTACTAATTGCAATTATCTCCTTTCCATGGAATGTGATGAAGCCTGACTAAAGGTCTCTAATTCTTCTGTCTTTCCATGTTCTCATAAATAATAAAACAGGGTTCCATGACAACGAGTACATAAAAAGTTTTGTAAAATCTCACAGTAGCTCTAAATGTTTACACTCTTAAGCTAATAAAGTGCTCTAAGTACACAGTTACTTGGATGTAAGTGTTACTTGCTTCTATGCAGTAGAACCAAGTGATAAGAACTCCCATGCTTGGATAATCCCTACAAATGCATCTTCATCTGACTAGTACTACTCCTCCCTCAGCTGTTTCAAAAGGATTTTCTCCCCTGGGAAGCTTCTCTGCTAACCCCATTCTCCTTCCTGGAGGAGCCAGGTATTTGCTCCAAAATAGCTGTTTCCCTGCTGTGTAATCTTCTCCACACTGCATACTTAAGTTCCTCAAAGTCTGTGACTGCATTTGGTTCACCATGGTATGACCAGGGCTTCTCAGAGTACCTGTCACATATCAGGCAATCAAAATACATTAAAGATTGAAGAAATCTTTGTAACAAACAAAAGTTTTCATCAGAAGCCTAGGATCACATTCTCAAAGTACGAGCAAGGCACAAACACTCAAGATGTGTTGACTTGTCTCAGGACCAGAAATGTAATAACTTGCCCAGTGCAAAGTTTGCAAAGAAGGAAACTGAGGCTAGAGGGCTAAACAGATGGTTCAGAGGCCCTTCGATGAGTCTCTGGCAGCCCTTCTCACTCTCAGTGGATCATCTTTCCCTGACCCTGTGCAATGCCACCTTCTGCTATGTGACTTTCTAACTGCTCCTTATGTGCGATGAGATCAAATCTACTGATGTTCCCATTCCTCCCCATCACTTTTCCAAATCAGACCATATGCTTCCCTTCTTCTCCTTCTTTCTATCTTCCTCTGGCTGAGCCCTGGGCTTGGCAGACAGAAGGAATGCCCATTAAGGGTTCTGTTAAATTTAAATCCAAGACGATGTCTATTTTCCAAAATCTGTGTGCAATCAGTAACTGATTACTTACCCAATCTGTCAACTGTTACTCCTCATCTTTTGGAAGAGGCAGTGGAATAAATAAATATGTAATTTATTTCATGGTGTCTTTAGATAACAGTAAATGGATGGAATTATATATATTTTCTTATTATGGAGTTGACAGCGTCAACATTCACTGCCATTAACAACATGGGCTCAATTTGACAAATCTTTTGTGAATTATAATTAATTCAAAGATTTGAATCTCCTCTTTATGTGTAATCTCCTACTGAAATATTCAGGAGACTTATTTACTTGTTTCATCATTGGTTCAGGTAAAGAAATCATCAGCTGGGCATGCAAAGGTGATGAGCACATGTTATCTTCTTTCTTTTTCTCTAATTTCCTTCCTTTCTTCATCCTACTCTGCTCTGAAGTTCACTATGACTTACCACTGCAGTAATGTCAAAATAGTAGTGTTATTGTCTAGCTTTTACTGCATACCAAACAATTCCAAACCTTAGTGGCTTAAAAGAACAACCATTTATTACTTCTCATGAACTATTAGTCACCTGCATGGTTCTACTAATCTGGCCAGGCTTGGTTGATCCTGGGTGGGCTTGCTTATGGATTTGTGGTTAGCAGGTAGGTCAGCTGGGGACTGAATAGTCTAGGATAGGCTCTTTCACATGTCTAGTGGATGGGAGATTGAGATAACTGGGCCACATATCTCATGACACAGCAGTTTAGTCCAGGCTTGTTCATGACAGCAGCAAAATTCCAAGAGTAAGATTTAAGAATGCAAAGCTTCTTGAGGCCTAGACTCAGAACTTATTTCTGTCATTTTCTATTGGCCAAAGTAAGTTGCAGGTTAACTCAGATTGATTGGGTGGAGAAATGGATTTTTGCCTCGTGGTGAGATTGCTGCAAACAATTGTGGCCATTCTTGGATTCTACTACATCCAACTAATGTAAATCAATGCCAATGTTGTTAAGCAGATTGATCAGAGACTGGATGAGAATGTCCTTTCTGCAGAGTGTGTCTTTTGATAGAATTCCTTGATTCTAGATTAGCAAAGCAATCTTCCAACCATGGGTTAACAGAAGCAATGCGGAAGTAACTTCATTAAGCAAAATCTGGCATTAAAAGTTTACCAGCAACTGTAAGATTTGGTCTGAATAGAAACTGCAGCCTTTTGCATGAAATGTAATTCCAAACCTTTTGACTTCAGAATGGGGAGGAAGGAGTCAGACACCCACACATGCTAGGTCTGCATAATGTTGGTGCAATCAGACATAGAACAAAGCAATGCAGTAAGTTTCACATAGTAGGGCTGTTCCCACAACCAAGATGAAGAGGGAAACCTGTGAAGTTACAGCATTCTAACTTACCCTTTCTGCTTACCCTTTGTGGGGGCATTTATCATACTACAGAGTGAAGATGTGATTGCCTTCCATCTTGGCTATATTTCTAGTTTCTTAGGGACATGAATAAATCTTTTAAATTCATATTTCTTGTATATAATACAAAACCTGGCTGTTGAAAAAAATGAGAGCACGAGGGAGTTATTTCTGTGACTCAGAAAAAGACTAACCCAATATAACCACATTTATATTTTTAGAATGTCTATTTGCAACCAAATACTCAAAGATTCTGCCATATAAGAATTACAGAATTACTAGGCAAAAATAAGTTACTTCTTATAAAAACAAAAACATTACTATTGAGCTTAAGATTAAAGAAGCTGGTTGTATTCAAGTTATAATCTTGAGAATGGATTGAGAAATGCGTGTTTTTGCTTAATAAGTGAAGAAAAATTCTTAAATTTTCATAAACTTTCATCTAAAATTTCAATTTACAATTAAATACAGCAGCAACATTGGATATATACAAAGTATATGCACTTTAGATCAGGGCCCCTTTATTCTTCACTAATCTAACACCCAGGTTTAAAAACTAGTGGGCTACCTGTCCTTCAGTGAAATCTCTGTAAACGATTATCCCTAATGAGGAACTGGTAAATAGCAGCAAATCCTGTAGATAGTTTCCAATACGTCTTTTTCTCTCCTTTTACAGCTCCGCTACCCAAGATCAGGTGACCTGTCTTTTTTTTTCTTCTTTCCAACTTGTATTTTTGGTTCAGTGGGTACATGTGCAGGTTTGTTACGTGGGTAAACTGCGTGTCACATGGTTTCGCAGTACAGATAATTTTGTTACCCAGGTCATGAGCCTAGTACCTGATAGGTAGTTTTTCAATCCTTACCCTCCTCCCACCCTCCACTCTCAAGCAGGCTCCAGTGTCTATTGTTCTCTTCTTTGTGTCCATGTGTATACAGTATTTAGCTCCCATTTATAGGTAAGAATATGCAGTACTTGGTTTTATGTTCCTGTGTTAATTCACTTAAGGTAATAGCCTCCATCCATGTTGCTGCAAAAGACATAATCTTTTTATTTTTGATGGCTCTGTGGTATTCCATGATACATATGTACCACATTTTTATTATCCAGTCCACCATTGATTGGCATCTAGGTTTATTCCATGTCTGCTATTGTGAATATTGTTGCAAAGAACATACACAAGCGTGTGTCTTTATGATAGAACAGTTTCTATTCTTTTGGATATATACCCAGTAATGGGATTGCTTGATCAAATGGTAGTTCTATTTTAAGTTCTTTGAGAAATTGCCAAACTGCTTTTAACAGTGGCTTAACTAATTTACATTCCCACCAGTAGTATATAAGTGTTACATTTTTTCCACAACCTTGCCAGCATCTGTTATTTTTTGACTTTTTTTTTTTCTTTTTTAAGATGGAGTCTTGCTCTGTCACCCAGGCTGGAGTACAGTGGCACAATCTTGGCTCACTGCAACCTCTGCCTCCTGGGTTCAAGCGATTCTTCTCTCTCAGCCTCCTGAATAGCTGGGATTACAGGCTCATGCCACCATGCCTGGCTAATTTTTGTATTCTTAGTAGAGATGGGGTTTCACCATGTTGGCCAGGCTCGTCTCAAACTCCTGACCTCAGGTGATCCTCCCGCCTCGGCCTCCCAAAGTGCTGGGGTTACAGGGGTGAGGCACCATGCCCAGCCATTTTTTGACTTTTTAATAATGATTCTGACTGACATGAGATGATATCTCATCGTGGTTTTGGATTTGCATATTTCTAATGATTAGTGATGTTGAGCATTTTTTCATATACTTGTTGGCTGCATGTACATCTTCTTCTGAGAAATATCTGTTCATGTCCTTTGCCCATTTTTAATGGGGCTGTTTTCTTTTTGCTTGTTGATTTGTTTAAGTTCCTTATAAATTCTTGATATTAGACCTTTATTGGATGCATAGTTTGCAAATATTTTCTTCCATTCTGTAGGTTGATATGACCTTTCTTTTAGCCTGGATTATCATACAGCTTTCTATCTGATCTCTTCCTATTCTAATTTGTTTTTCTAACGATAGCCAACTTGCTTTCTTGAAAATAAACTTCTGCTTTAAACAACTGAATGGTTCAACAGGGCTCTTAGCATGAATCTCACACCCCTAATCACTGACTGCAGACTTTGGTCCCAGTCTACATCTCCAACCTCAACTCTGTGACTACTCTCCTCATTCTAACATCCTGAGTGAACTCCTTTGAGATCTCTGAAAAAGCTATGCACTTTCTCACCTCTGGATTTTTATACATGCTGTTCCCTCTTATCTGGAACAGTCTCTCCCTCAACTCTTTGCCCTCTGCCTTGTCTGGGACTTTTCCTTCTCGTCTCAACCAAGAAGCTGCTTCATCAAGAAAGTCCTTATTTGTCTGTCTCCCTCTCTAGACTGTAAATGCCACAAGGACAACCCCATTTATTTTATTGTTGTTGTTCACTATTGCATTCCCAATGTCTAATATAGTGCCAGGCACAGAGTAGGCACTTCATAGATATTTCCAAAATGAATTGATTAATTCATTAATACTGGTTATCAAAGACAAGTCCTTGGAGCCAAATGTTCTACATCACTACTTCAGGGAAGATCTATTTAGCTTCTTTAAGAAACAACAAGTATAAAGATATTTTTTTGACGTTGTTTTATGAATACTGACTAATCAGCACTCAGGCCCATATTGAAGGACATACTATCTCTGCCATCTCCGTCCAGGCAGGGCCAAAATTTTCCTCAGATAACAAGTCTTGATCCACTTCTAAACAAGAACATATGGGCAATTGCAACCCCAACATTTTATGCCCTTAAAACATGATCAGAATTTTAGTGCGGGAAAAACTCCCATTCTGCAACAGTAGGAAGTCAGAAAACATAGGCTGTATCCCGCCTTTGTCGCTAAATACACTGCTTTTGGGGGTCATAATAAGACTCATTCCTTTCCCTGGAGCTGAACAACTTAATCCTTCTGCGCTGAACCCGCCTCTTCCCAGGGTCTAAACCATCAAGCCTGAGCCCTAGGAGTCCCTCAACAACTGCTGCAAATGCAATAGGGTTCCCTGATCTTACCTCCACCTCAGTCTGAGGATGTCAACTTTGATCTGTCCAACTATATGCTTCAGCCAAGCTGACCAGCTACTCCTGATTGTTTCTCATCTCTTGACTTTCCTGCTCCTTTTGCCTGGAAGAGTCACATTACCCTGACCCCTTTCAACACCACCATATTTCCCTGCCAGGAGAATGTTTTTCAAGTCTCAGTTCAAGCACATCCTCCATTAAAACCTTTAATGAGTTCCCTGCCGGCATGGGAATCACTTTCCTTTGTGTCCTGTTGTGTCTGGTACCTACTTCTCTCACAGTACCTGTGGTGCTCTGTTGCAAGGATTATTCACAGCTCTGTCTTCCTACTGGACAGTAAGCTTTACAAAGCCAGGATTAAGTCTGTATTTTGCTTTATATCCCCAATATAAATAACATTTAGCACAGAGTATGTGGGGAAGGAAGGGAGGAAAGGAGGGAGGGAGAGAAGGAGTGAGGCAGGAAGGGATTAAAGAAGGAAGGAAGGAGGAAAGAACGGAGGGTAAAAAGGAAGGAAGGGAAGGGAAGGGAAAGGAAAGGAAAGGAAAGGAAAAGAAAAGAAAGGAAAGGAAGTAAGGAAAGAAGGAAGGAATAAAGGAAGGAAGGAAGGAAGGAAGAGTAGATCTTTTGAAATATTTTCAGGGCTTCACAGTTTCTAGTTTCCTCATTTGTAAAATGGGAATAAAAGCACAACTTACTTCCTAGAATTATCACGAGGATAAAATGAGATGGTGCACTTAAAGCAATTTGCATTTGTTTGCATGTAGTGAGAACTCAATACATGTAAAATAGTATTATCATATGAAAACTGGATATAATATATGGGTGGAATAAGGACTGAGGACTTCTCCTCAACTTAAGCGGCATATTCCATTGGTCCCCCTGGCTGTGCGAAGAAGAATGTACCACCTCAAGAAGGAGTAAAATCCCTATCACAGGAAAACTCCCAGCCTCATCTGGAGAGTTACCTGGCAATGCTTTTACCAAGAGTTCTTGACCCCAGGTTGAAGTTAATATTTCTCTTGATTTGGAGGTACACTGATGACAAAGTACCCCATTATATTTTACATCTAGACATTGATGTCTAGCACTTTTAAAACAAAGTTTCTCTGAAGATACAACATTTGGGCACTGACACTAATTTTTCTACATTAAATAAAATAATAAAACATCATTTAAAGTGTTGAAGTTTGTAGCTGTGCTCAGAATGTATTCAGGAGGACACTGGGCAGATTGTCTGGAGATCTCTTTGAGTGGTATTACCTTGGTGTTTCTCTGTGTTTCAGATTTTGATTCTCAACCCTCCAGGTCTAGAAACTTGAATTTGTTGGTACACCAAGAGCAGAGCAGACTCC
The DNA here is from genome assembly GCF_000951035.1 of Colobus angolensis palliatus. Taxonomy (NCBI): domain Eukaryota; kingdom Metazoa; phylum Chordata; class Mammalia; order Primates; family Cercopithecidae; genus Colobus; species Colobus angolensis. The sequence goes on from NW_012119265.1 coordinate 6,278,762, forward strand.
TCGAAGAGGAACTCACATTAAACAAACTCACAATATACTGATGAATAAGTTGGATTGCTGAAGGATTCATTCATAAAGGGAGACATGGTTGACATAGAATGCACAAATTGGCACAGATTCACATAGGAAGTCAAAATATAATCAGAGATTTGTTTGTTTGCTAAACCTAGATTCAAAGCAAAGAAAATTGAATGCTACAAAATTTAATGGAATTATTCTCATAATATCCCTGACACTGTGAACAAATGACCTCTCTACTCTGATCTGTGTAGAGCCCAAGCTGACTGCCTCCTCAATGTCAAACTCACACATTTTTTTCCCTTAAACATACTAATGTCATTGATTAGCTTTAGGGTCAGGTCATTATACTTTCAGATTCTGACCCTAGAAACAATTTGTACTTAAGATGCCTTTTGCACACCTCTGAACTTATCTGTTATGAGTTGATTTTCTCTTGAACTTTCAGATCATGAGGGTGCCTCCTACTCCTTCTATGGATGCCTCCTTCCAGTACTTCCCTCTACCAGGATTTTGTTGTGAAACAAAAGTTGTAAGCAACATACATATTTTAAATAAATGAAGTATTCCATATATGTATATAATAAGGGGCATGGTGTCGATATAGTTGAAATATCTGTTGTGCCTCTTATATGTAAACGATTAAGATAATTAACTTCTCCAAAATGTGGGCTCCATTTTTTAAAATGGGCATAATAACATTTATCAGAAAGGGTTTTTGTAACGATTAAATAAAGAAAACAAGCCCAATAGAGTGACTGTTAAACATTATTTCCCTTCCCCTTAATAAAATTATTTCAGTAATTGCAATAATTTTTTGCAGTAATAGGGTTTACTACATTTATTGCAGTAATAGGGTTGCAAATTTCACTTACACTGCCACTCAGTCATGCAGAGAAACATGTTGTTTCTTTATTTTGTGTGTGACTAATCTGGTCTCCTTTTTGAGCCCCTGCTATGTAGATTTGGGTTTTTTAAAAGTCTATTTAACCCAATCTGGTTTAAAGCTTAATCAAATATATAATTTAAATAGTCCCTATAGGTCCTGTTCATTATTTAGGAGTAACTGCTCATCTTCCTTATTTCCACACCTCTTTTCCAGTTTCTAAGATAGCATCTGGGCATATGTAAGAAGTTTAGCTTGCATAACTTGAGAGAGCAGAGATGTAGAGTTCTCTTGGCTTTTGATGGGTCTTCATGTGACCACCACCTCCCATATGCCCTTCATCCAGACCTGGGCTAAGTAGTCCTCCGGTAGCCCCTGCTGAGGAGCTGGGAGTGGTACTCTCCCTCCCTCCCCACTGATGGCTCTGAAAAGGACATGCTAGCCCTGATCTCAGCTTCCTCCCGGACCCATCCCCCTTCCCCCTGGAGAAACTACAGGAACTCCTGAGTCTCTTCCACGCCTAATTACACTGTGCCCCTACTTTGGTGTATTTGCACCTGAGATTGGGGCAGGGCAGCCACTCCAAGACCATTTTCCCATTCCAGGTGAAAATCAGGGAGAAGTCTCTCTGTCCCCCCCACCTCCCACCACCTATCTGATACCTCTCCAGAGAGAAGAATCAACACACCTGTCCTAGCTTTGCACTCCTGTCTCTCCCTCATTTTCCCTTTGCCTTGAGATGGAAAATAGTGGGCTTTTCTTTTACTTCACTGACATTATATCTAGCTTTTATGAAACCCCACGTTTCATAGCCAAGCTACTATAGGCAAAGAGGCCATCTTCCCTATACTCTGGGAAAACCCTACAATCTAGCATCAGGCCTAGGCTTTGTTTTTCAAAGGGAAATCAGTTGAATGAAACAAATTATCTCTCTCCACAAATCATAGTTTTCCAGCCCATTTTCCTGCTAACGTGATGAAATTTACACCCTCTCCTGCCTTTAGGTGGAAAGCCTCATAGGTTTGACTCAGGTGAAAGGTTGCAATAAAACATGATTTTAAGAATGTGATAGGATGTGGGAGCAAGATGGCCGAATAGGAACAGCTCCAGTCTCCAACTCCCAGCGCGAAGGACACAGAAGACCGGTGATTTCCGCATTTTCAACTGAGGTACTGGGGTCATCTCACTAGTGAGTGCCG
>NW_012119265.1:6286269-6342031 GCF_000951035.1 Colobus angolensis palliatus
TGCCCTTTCCCATGTAATACTGCAGCTCAACCCATGAAAGGCTGGGTGTTTCTCCCCAATCCTTGACTTTGGGCTTGGCCCTGTAACTTGATTTTGCCAATGGTATGATAAAAGCAGAAGCCTTTGCAATTAGACATATCTTGTTGCACCTCTGCCGTTGGTAGAATAAGGAGAGAGAAGAGGAGGAGGAAGAGGGGAGATGAGGGGGAGGAGGAGTGGAGGGGAGAAGGAGGAGGAGGGAAAGGGAGGAGGAGGAAGAAGAAAAGGAGGAGGAAGAGAAACAGCAGCAGTGAGCCCACTTATTCCAGAAGAATGTGACATGGAACAGACCCAGACAAAAGCTTGAAGCAAAGCCTGGCATAGATGAGGCCAACCCCCATGTGACTACGGATGTTTGAGAAATAAATGTTTGTAGTTGCATGCTTGTGAGATTTGTTTATTACACAATCTTATTGTGGGCAAGAGCCAATAGATTCAAGATGGAAGTTGAACAGCATCAGTTTAATATTTGCAAAACATTCCTGTCAAATGACTGCAGCCTTTGGGTGATGAAGACTCCCTGCAGTAGTCACTCTGCAAGAGGCTCCTCATTCAAAATCTCCACCATGCAAATGAAGTTAACATAGAGCACCACTCTCACCTTAGCATTTACCCTCTACAAATGAAGTACTGTCATCATTTTAAGATTTTTAATCTCTGGAATTGGGAAGGACTTAATTTAGTAAGGATGGATTGGTGTTTAGAAAAGAGAAAGAAGCAAATCTTTAACTGTATAACCAAATGTACAATTGAAGGAGATTTACTAATTTAGATATAAGTTTAATAGGCTCTCTCTAGTTTGACTGAATTCCCACCCTATGGAATTTTGGTTTAATTGTCCTTGGGTGGGACCTCATCATCTTAAATCTTCTCTGATAATTCTAATGTACAGGCAGAGTTGAGATGGCAGAGATAAAAATCAGATTTGTATTAACTTGGTCCTTTCTTTCCTAGATCCTATTGAAATACTAATATAGTTTCACTTCAGCTATTTACCTTCTAGTCTTTCTAGGTCCATCTGTTTTCTAACAAATATTCCTTTCTAAGGTTTTGTATAGTATTTGATTGTCTGTGTTATTTACAAGCTCCAACTAATTTTAAACTTTAAAATGACAGATGCAAAGAGAAAGGAAACGTCTCCAGCTAACAGGTCAGGTGGTGGAGATAATAATAGCCGTGGATAAAAATAGCTTCCAAATTATAGCCCCAGGTTTTCTTATTATTTAAGCCATATTGTACTAAGTTTTCTAAATTTAGCAGCCACTATAGCACTGCCTGGGCCTTTTGATAATATTGACAGATTTTGAATACTTTTGTGTCAAAGAACTAACTGTAACTCTTCTAGACACTTCTTATTTTCAGAAATCCAATTAGACAAAGCTGAAGGTGATTGGAGCATCTGTTCTTCTTCAACAGACTTTGGCTTTTTGTCATGTAAGTAATCACCTTTAATTCAACACAAAATCAACCAGGAGAGTATGTTTAGTTATACAATAAAAAATAAATAAATGTAATCCCACTCCCTCTGGTGGCATAATCTACAAATATCCACTGAGGGTGTAATTTGGTTAAAATACTCAAAATGGATTGGAGGACTCTTCCATATTTAGTTTCTTTTTCATTCAGGAGACACTGATACTAATCCATCTCTCCAAAGGGAAAGTTTATGAGTTATGTTAAAATACACAACAAAAGAAAAAGCCACTTTTTTCATAGCTTCTAATGTATTACACACCTCATGCCAATGTATACAGAGAGAAACTCTCTGAAACGGGTCTAAGTATCCATTATTTATCTTTGCAAACCACAAAGTAAGTTCTTAAAGTTTCAAGATTTTATACAGAGATGGTATTATGAATATATTATGTTATTATTATAGATGCTATTATTATAGATGTTTTGACTATATTAGTATGATGCTATTATGACTAGTATAAAACAAAAAATAATAACAACTGTGCCCTATGCCATTGACTCCCCAGTTTCATGGAAATAATTATGAAATGACTGATCAAGTTACAGCAAAACACAGAAGGTATGAACTTCTGTGTTGAAGAGCTCTATGCTGTGGTAAGGATATCATAAACAGTAGGCATATCAAATATTTTTCTAAAGATACAATCACACTTAAAAACATGTTTTCTCAAAAAGAGCTGATGAGATGTGCATATGGCTTTTTATTACTTTGCAACTTTTTTTTTCCACTAGAAGATATTTTATTTCTGTAGTATACATAGGCATGGTGGTCTATGGAGAGACCCAAAGAGGTTCCTGCCCCCAACATACCTTACAATTCCTTTCTCTTTGTATGAAAATCCATATTATATAGTGAAGTGCATACTCCAGACCTAGTCTGCCCAGCTCACATAATCGCTAGTTGTGTCACCATGGGCAAGTTCAATTCACCCCACTGTGCCTTTGAATGGAGGCAGTATGTTAGAGGAAGGCAGGTAATGAAAGATCTCACTCATGGAGCTGTTGCAAGGTATAAATAAGTTTTCATATGGAAGAAGCTCAGAACAGTGTCTGGCACAGAATAAGTGCTGCGCAAGTGTTCAATATTATTGTTGATGTTTGAACAACAGAACTATAATATGTGCAGTTTCAGCTTCAGTTATACTGGACTTTTCTCAGTTGTTTAAATAAAATACACTTTCTCCAGCCTTAGGATCCTTCCACATACTTTCCCTCTTCCCTACACTAATACTGTAGCCGCTAGCCACATTTAGCGCTATTTAAATGTAGATGAATTAAAATTAAATGAAATTTAAAAGTCAACCCATTAGTTGCACTGGCCACATTTAAAGTGCTCAATCACCACATGTGGCTAGTGGCTACTGAGCTGGACAGAACCAACACAGAACTTTTTTACCATCACAGAATGTTGTATCAGAAAGCGCTGGTGTAGACTGGTCTTCCTTTCACTTTAATTCCTATGCAGTCTTCATATTGCTACTTAAATATCACTTCTTCAGTGAATCCTTCCCTGACCCCAAGTCAGCGTTAGGTCCCTCTACAAATCTTCCCAGAGCGTGCTGGATATTTCCTTCAGAGATTTCTTATATTTATACATATGTTTAATGAAGTATTCCCACTAGCCTGTAAGGACTTTGAAAAAAGGGATCATATAAACACATAGTAAACACCTAATAAATATTGCAGACTGAATGACTATAATAGGAAATTTATAAAATCACTTAATATTCTAATAGCTAATATATATCACATGCTTACTGTGTGCTGGGCCCTATTCTGAACAACTTCCATGTTTTAAGCTATTTAATTCTAACAACTCCATGAGGTATTAGGTGCTTATGTTCATTATCCATTGCTACATAGTAAGTTACCATAAGCATTGTAGTTTAAAACAACACGCGTTATTATCGCACAGTTTCTGTGGGCTAGAGGTCTAGGCGTAGCTTAGCTGAATCCTCTGTTTAGGTCTCACAGGCTGTAATCAAGGTGTTGGGTAGGCTGTGTTCTCATTGGGAAGCTTGACTGGAGAAGAATCTGCTTCCAAGCTCGCTTAGGTTGTTGACAGAATTGATTTCCAGAAATAAAGTGGGTAATATCCTAAATATGAGGAGAGAGATCTGTCTCTCTCCTAAACTTAAGTAGGAATTTTTAAAAGTCAACATCTTAATGTAAGTCAGAGGTAGGGGATAAAATTGTATCCCTATTCTTCTAAATAGCAGGAAAGACATAGAAAGAAAGAGAGAATTAATATATTTTTCCATCATTCTCCTTTCCTTTACCAAAACTGGTAAAGGAGTTTACCTGAAGAATGTGACTCTTACCATCTTGAGGGAAGAAGATGTGATTTCAAAGTTCTCATTGGTTGTTTATATAGCTAAAGGTAGAGGCCTCTGCAAAGGCCATGTCTTTTAACAGAGCTCTTTCATAAGCTTTTGGCAGGAAAAAAAAATGGGTCAATGAACTAGTTTGGAAAGGGGAAAGGAGTTGTGAAAAGCTAAATTAACCAGGCATAAAAAATAAAGAGTACATTTGGATGCCACAAGTTCATCTAGGAAGTGACGAGAAGGAAAGAGAAAGTATCCCTAACAAGGTAGGGAGCCTGAAAAACATCCCATGTGTTTAAGACACATAACAGTAGCACTATTATTAGTTTCCGCTTTTCCATTTCCAATGTTACTCTGTTCCATGCTATGTTGTACTTTCCCTCCATTCCCTAAAAACCATTGCTAAAGGTCTGCATGCACAAAGGCCTTTGGTTAAGAAATCTGTGGGGAATGCAGGAATAAAGCAGTGAAAGAAATAATCTTTTCCCGGGGGGACTAGCACTGTAGAGCAGGTTTACATGAAGGGAGGCTCACAGTCCTGTAGTGAGCAAAAATCCGGATGGTGCTGAGACGGTTAAGGGCAAGGTAGCAACCAAGTAGAACAAGCCATCCCTTTCATCAAGTACAGTAGAGGAGGGTGAGCCTTGAAGGGAGGCAGGCAGACACTTGGGCTGCATTCAAGCTCCCTGGATCAGAATGTTGTCCTCATGCCTTATCCTACAGAGGCACACAAGCTCAACTGTTCTACAGGCAATACAGACTGTTCTCTGCAACCATCCCACTGAACCTGATAAACGGGATGTTACTCCATTACCTTGGGAACTGTGCTGTCTGCTAAGACTAAAAAACTGAGAAAACAGAGCCCCCTCATTGCCCTCTAATGGAACAACCTTTCTTTGAGTGACGAATGTGACTTGCAGAGGTGTCACTTTGAAGGATGAGCATTCTGTCACCTCAGTGAGGAGTTACACAGGGATGAGAGAGCTGGAATTTTGGGTCCCTTTTCTCTCCTGCTGTCAAGGGAGCTGCTGCTCACAGAGTCCCAGCAATGAAATCCATCCAGGAAAGTGTCAGAGGCAAGGTAAGGATTGGCAGAGCTCCTGTCAGCCTGTGCACAGCCTCTTCTGGGCGTTATTCTCAAGAGGGAGCCTCAACACATCACCCTCTCTAGAGCAATACAAAGTCATGCCTAACTGCAAAGTTTGCAGTTTTCTGCTTATTGGAGGTCAGCTGACAGCAACACACACACACACACACATACACACACACACACACGTACACGCACACGCACACGCACACCATTCTGCTCAAGATGATTTTTGTGCAGGAAACTACGGCAAGCATCTTCTTCATTGCCTCATAGAGATGATGATGGTGCAGACTTCTTGGACCCAAGAGATGCGGTAGCCTCTGGCATCTCGGTTAAACTCTTTTAAAAGTCCCCCATGGAATTCTTCATTGTAGAAGACCCACTCCGCTTCATTAACTCCACTGGAGACAGTATTATCATCTGTTTTTACACTTACTCAAGACAGAGTTTAAACCAAAAACAACCTCAGAGAAAGGAGATTTGGGTTATTGGAGTTCAGACCAAACTACTAAGAAACATAAGCCACAGATCTTAATTATTTCCCCTTCAGGAAGGAAATATAAGTTTTCAGAGGTATTTCATAAAACTCACACACTTCTTTCAGCTAGCACTTGATATCCACATGTCTTCAACAGGGTAGTAAAGAGGACGTCTGTCCTGAAATCCCCTTCCATGTTGGGAACATAGTAGTAGAAGATGCAGACTCTGGGACCAGAAAGACAGGTTTCATCCTTACTATCTAAGAGTCATGGGTTCCTTTGCAAAAGGGTAGTAACAATATGCTGCACTTCACACGTTTGTTTTATGAATTAAACGAAACAGTGAATGTCAAACAGCACAGTCTGGTGCATAATAAATGCTCAATAATGACTAGATGTTGCTTTTACGTTATTATTATCATTATTACTATCACCATTTTAAGTGATATGATTTACCAAAAAGGGACATTGGGAAAACAGAGAGCCATGATAGAGAAGTTAAATGATTTGTACTTTGTTCCAAACTGGAAAAACAAAAACAAGAAAGTCACTTCATTTTTGTTTTGAACTTATTTTACTTCATTCATCAACTACTATATAGTGCTTACTATGTGCCAGTTATGGCTCTAAACAGAGAACTTATTGCATCAAATATTGATTTTAAAGTATCACAAATTTAATAACCTCCATATTATGACATATTGAAAATATACCAAATATAAATAATTTGGAGAATGTGTATGCTTTTCCATTATACATTCAAAGAATAATAACTCAATATATGCCATGAGCCAGTCCTCATGCTAGTCACTTGGGTGACAATGTTCAACAAGACAGACAAGTTACTTGCCCCAAATTTATAATGTTGAGATATTTGAAATAATCACTCTGGGTTTTTTCCTGCATTGAATGTCAATCTAGACCAAATTGAAGATAGTTTAACCATGTATTTAGCAACCAGTTTTAGAGCTGCCCTCTGTCAACTCTTTGGCTTCCTGGGGCAGTTCATCCATGATTCTCAGAAACTGTAGTTAATGTGGGTAACAAGGAAGGATCAGTAACACTGCCATGCGGTGCAGCAGCAGGTCAGGCTTCGCTTCCTAACCAGTGCCAGGATCAGCCACAGCAGAGTGACAGGGAAGCATGAGCCATCTTGGCTTATTCTAACTGGGGTGGACAGCAGAGACACTTGAAGTACTCCTTACAGCACAGCTCCAAGCCATGTGACCCAGCCGATCAGTGCCAAGGCACAGGGGAAGTTGGCCTGCAGCCATCACTACTGGGTAATTCATGTTCACCAAAAGCTCTGGTCAGACAAGGAGGCCCAGGAGCAGAACAGCTATTTACCAGGCAGGCTCTATTATCACTGCGAGTCATAGGACACCCTTAGGTTTATCCAGTGTAGAAGGGCCTCCTGGCCATAGTAGTATCTCTTAAACTGTGCTGATGAGAACACATAGGTAGAACAAATACAAAAGACATGTAATATAGATATAGGAATATATCCATGTGTATATTTGATGTTATTACCTTAGTACACATTGTGTCATAAGTTTTTAAATATCTTTTATTAAAATGAATGTCTTTGTTATAAGGATTACATCCTATTCTATGACCATTACTACTATTCTTAGTCTGCTATTGCTGGGTCTATATTATGGGCTTCTTTGTTCATTCATTCATTCATCTGACAAATATTCATCAAGCCACTACAAGTGCCATGCTTCAGGGATGCAGTGGTGAGCAAAACAGATAAGTTTTTAGGTGCCCTTGTAAAGTTTGTAGTCTAGTGTGCTGGCTGATCATTTGTATTACTGTTCAGCAAACATTCACTCCCTGCCTCCTCTCACTGTGGATGCAGTGTCCTTCTCTACCCCCACTGATATTGCAATTGGATGTGCAACTCGCTTTAACCAAAAGAACATCAGCAGATGAGATGAACGGAGGCCTTCACTGTGCTGGCTTCTTGCATTGCTGCCCTTCTTCATGAGAACAACTTGCTTTAGGTAACCATGGGTCCAATACTGATGGGCAAACACGTGGAGTAGATATGGACCCACTTACATCCTGAAGACAAACAAGCTTAGGTGACCAAAGGCCTAAAATAAAGCTGCCTAGCCAATGCCTGCCAAATCTAGCTGAACTGCAGGTCAACCTGCAGACCCATGAGGGTTGAGAATTAAAGCTTGTTGTAAGCTTCTAAGTTTGGGGATGGTTTTCTATACAACATAGTTGTTACAGTAACCCTCAAATACAGAAACCAACAAAGCAAGAAAATTTCCATCAAATTTGAAAGTTTGATTTTCTATGAAAGACAAATTATATCCCAGTGGAGACATGCTGGAGAACGTTGAATTTCTTACCCTTTCTTTATGGATGTGAGCCCCTCTCCCCATGCTACACTGCATGGAGCTTCCTCTATCAATATTCTTTTTTCCAAATACCAATAAAAGGGAATCTAGGCCTCTCTGAAACACACAAGCTGTTTTTCCCAGTGTTCTCACCATTGTATGTCTAGCTTTTGCGGATTCATATTTTAAGCAAGCTGTGAGGAAAATTGAGAAGATTTAGAATAAAAATGACAAATGTTATCAAAAGTTTTATAAATGAGGCATAAAACTGAGGGAAAGCGGAGTGCTGGACCCATAATTGAATGTCTGTAGATACTGTTGATTGATGTTAGAAGAAGAAAATGAAAGATTTGAATATAAAACATACTGGCAAACTCATTTTTTTCTGCACTGAAGAGCAAGTAAAAATAAGCAAGTTCTTTACAGCAGGATAGTTTTAGGCTAGATGCAGGAGGAAGGAATATCAGTTGAAACAGCTTTCTAGGAAAGGCTTGCTGTCTCTTCGCCTAAAATTGTTTAAGGTAAGGAAAAGTAAGGGATATGAGAGCCTGAGCAGAGTCAGAGGAATGGACTAAATCACTGATTCCTACTTCCAGATTATGGATTTCTTTGACAAGGGAAAAATGCCATAGACTACATCTCGTGTTTGCTCCTGTAAGTATCAAAAAAAAATATTTAAAAAAACTTATGGATCTAATGGCAAAACTAAAGTTGCTTGTGCCTAAGATCTTTAAAAAAATTCACTCATTCAATGAAATTTCATTAAGTATCTGCTTGGTGCCTGGTAATGTTTTATGCAGTTATAATGCTGCAGAACTAGACAAATCACCTGCCCTCATGGAGTTTACATTATATTCACAAAAGCGAGGGCTCAGTGGTGTGTGCCTGTGTCTCAGCTACTCAGGAGGCAGGATTGCTTGGGCCCAGGAGTTGGAGTCCAGGTTAGGCAACATAGTGAGACCCTCAAATAAAAAAAAAAAAAAAAAAAAAAAAAAATATATATATATACTTTGAAAAACATTCTATCACAAATGTAACTAACTCAGATTAGTAAGAATAATATAAGTACAGTAAATTTTAAATTTTACTGATTGCTTAAGACTCTTTCTTGGGCCAGGTACAGTGGCTCACTCCTGTAATCCCAGCACTTTGGGAGGCCGAGGCAGGCATATCACGAGGTCAGGAGATCAAGACCATCCTGGCCAACATGATGAAACCCCGTCTCTACTAAAAATACAAAAATTAGCTGGGCGTGGTGGCAGGCGCCTATAGTCCCAGCTACTCAGGAGGCTGAGAGAGGAGAATCACTTGAACCCAGGAGGCGGAGGTTGCAGTGAGCCAAGATTGCGCCACTGTACTCCAGCCTGGTGACAGAGCGAGACTCCACCTCAAACCAAAAAGACTCTTTCTTAAGAGTCAGTCTTAAGAGTCTTTCTGGGTCAGTAGTTCTTAGATTATTATAGAGAAGTTCTATGAATGTATTATTTCTCATACATATTGTTATAAAAGCAAATAATTCCCAGAGTTTTGAAAAGAATTCCAAGAGCTTTGAAAAATAAGAATATAAATGTGGGAATCATCTTTCAAAAATTCATATGTTCATTTATTACTCAATCCCCTTATCAGATAAAGTTAGTTTTAGAGGTGTTTCTCACATCCTTGACTAAGTGCATTCTTTTCTATCTCTGCACTTCTAGTCAATGAGGAATGGAATCAGGAAAATATGGCTTGAGCAGATCATTGCAATTCCACAATGCCATATTGCAGGGAGGATCTCAGATTAAATGTGTACACTGGACTTCTGATCTTGTGAAGAACAGTGCCTAGATTCATTAGTCAGATGACATGATTCATCTTACAAGAAAGAATCCCCTCAATATCCTTTCCACGTTGTCTCCCAAAAGACTCCAGGAGTGACAATCTGACGGTTCAACTGGAATCAGCCTGCAGAGGGTGTAGCTACCTATTGACTAAGCCCATTAACACATTAAAGCAGCTACAAGGTGTGTCTAAAATAATTCCACTCTTTCATCCACAGCTCCCAGAACCACTTTGCAGCAAAGAAATCTACCTGGCAGATATAGGAACAATTCATTTCACGTTTACAAGACCTACAATGCTTATCAATACCCAATCAGTCTCTCAAGCGATAAATTAAGCATGGATTATACTTTTTTTGTTTTGCATCTGAAAGACAAAATGACTTGGATTAGCACCTTAATATTAGAGGTAATATCCACAATTGGCACTTTTTACAAAAGTGAAACCTGGTCCTATTTATCCAGTGAATACCATGCATAGAGCCCAGGATCTCTAGGTCATTTTCTTTCTCCACAAATAACAAAAAAAAAAAAAAAAAACTTATCTCTGTGCATTCTTCTAAGGTTTTAGCAGCCTGCAAACCTGTGGGGACAAATATGGCTTTCTAAAATTTGACTTGTGAGAAAAGAATCTGTGAGTAGCTCTTATTATAGGTTATATTTAGTTTGTATTACCCTATTTCCTGCTGAAAAGAAAGCAAAACACCCAAAGGCTAGAACTGGACATTTTTGAAGATAACAAAAATAGTTATGGCTCTAAATTTTTTTTATCAGTTGGGAATTCCAGCTTAGATCCCTGCCACCTGCTTATGGAAACTTTCTAGAAGCTCTATGGAAGGACAACAGGGAGAAAAAACTAAGATTTGTTGCCTCTGCCAAGGCCACCTTGGAAAAACATAGAAGGAGCAAATCCCCATATAGTGCCCCCTTTTGGCTAGCCCTCACTGTCTTCATGAAGCTATGGGTTGATATATTTATTTATCTATGGAAAAATAACAATAGTATCATACATTAAGCATGTGCTATCTGTCAGGCATTATATACATTGTCTCATTTTAACCTGACAATTGTTCTTTGAGGTATATTTGATTCCCATTTTTCATACTGTTATGTAAAGGTTTAGAGAGGCTAAGAATCTTCTCAAGGTCACATAACTAGTAACTGAAAAAGGCAGGATTAAATCCAGTTCTGTTGGTCTCCCAAGCCCATACTCTCTACCATTACACCACATTGCCTCCCAAGAAACCATTGAACTTATTTCAGAAGCTTGATCTGCTCTATAAATTAGTCAAGATAACATGTGGGCAACTCAGTTCAAGCTCTCTATGTCCAAACACCTGCTTCATAACTTATGCCCTGGACCACAGGACATTAACAGCCATACCAGCAACAGACAGATGCCAAGATTTAAAGTTTCAATCCCAACAAACTTGTTTTTTAGGTGCCCTGTTATTCTCTGCTCTTTAAAGAGTTCCATGGAGTTTTCAGTCTAACAGGACCCTTTTCTCCATGGCAACAAAACAAACTAACCCCATAAAATAGGTTCTGAGTGTACTTCAATTCAAGTATATCACAATTCAAACCCCATCCCAAACCAAACTAATTGCTGGGATTATTTTTACTTTTCATAGAAATTCAAAAGTATTTTTGGTTTAATTCAACCTGAAGTACAGTTAGACCACACCCCTGCATTAATTTGCCAAAGTTACATTAGCCAATTCATAGAAGACAGCAAATGGAGATAGACCACATCAAGTTTTTAATACAATTATACTCCTATTAAACAAGCTAAAATAAATTTAAGTGATAAAAACCCTATGTTTAGCATTAGTGTACAGGTTTACATAAGTATTATTCAAGGTGCTATACAACAATATTATAGCAAGCACTACATGCAATTGAGTAAAAAGAGCCTTGAGACAATTCATGACTTTTGGAACTGATAATTTCACGTTCCAAGAAAATAGCTCAGAAGAAAGAATGAAGACAATTGTACAAAATGTCCCTTTGCAGCACTATTTAAATGGCAAAAAGCTGAAAACTCAAGTGCCCAGCGAGGGAAGAAATGGCTTCACAAGCTTTATGATGAGCTTGGAAACATGATAACCTTTGAAAGAGAGGCACTCAGCCTCTATTAGTATCTAATTGTAGTAAATAAAATTAAGTGAAAAACTGCATATCAATAAAAATAACAAAAAGCTTTGTAATGTATATGTCACTGTTCAACTTTCCACTGGCCTATTCTCTTTATGATAATTTATTGAGCCACATATTTGTGTACTTTTCTATAAATATTTCAATAAACTTCTAAAATGTATTGCTGAATTTTTACAAAATTTGGAGGCAAAACTACTTATATTCATGGAATAATTAATCTTTCACTCATCAAAAACTAGTAACAAATAAAACCAATCAGTAGTTTCAGCTTTTCGCATGGTTGCACTTGGTAAACTTAATGCAATCATAGAGTCTGTCTTCACAGGACCTGAAAAAAAAACAATAAAAGGCTATTTGAGAGTTTCAGGGATAGACACACTTACCCAGCATCATTAGCTAAAGAAAAGTGTCTTATTATATAACTAAGGAGTTGGCGATTTGTCTCTCTTCAACATCTTTTTTTTTTTTTTTTTTTTTTTTTGAGGCAGAGTCTCGCTCTGTCACCCGGGCTGGAGTGCAGTGGCCGGATCTCAGCTCACTGCAAGCTCCGCCTGCCGGGTTCACGCCATTCTCCTGCCTCAGCCTCCCGAGTAGCTGGGACTACAGGCGCCCGCCACCTCGCCCAGCTAGTTTTTTGTATTTTTTAGTAGAGACGGGGTTTCACCGTGTTAGCCAGGATGGTCTCGATCTCCTGACCTCGTGATCCGCCCGTCTCGGCCTCCCAAAGTACTGGGATTACAGGCTTGAGCCACCGCGCCCGGCCTCAACATCTATTTTAAGTATGCAGATAAGCCTCTTCTTACACATCACTGCCAGGACAAACCAAAGAGTATGCATTGAGTGCCTAATTTGTGCAGTGTGCTGAACATAGTTGGAAGCTATAGAGCTGCAGATCTCAGAAAGGGAGGCTACCTAGGTATCCAAATAATGTCACTTGGCAGTACTGCGTTGGTGGGGCTAACAGCACTCAGGATCTGATTCTCAGCATTTCAGAGCATAAACTCACTCCTGTCCAGGTACACAGAACTGGCCAGGTTCTCAAGGACAGACTCTTACTGGCCAAGCACTTGAAACACCAATCTGTGATCCCAGAAACTCAATGTATTATTGTTTTAGTAATGATGTTCTTGACTGACCTGCTTCTGCCTCCTGTTTAGGACCTTCTTCCAGATATCCAGGTATCTTGGAAGACAGTCAGTAATTAGGTCTCTCAGTAAGTGATATGGTTTGGATTTGTGTCCCTGCCCAAATCTCATGCTGAATTGGAGGAGGGACCTTGTCAGACGTGATCAGATCACAGGGGAAGATTTCCCCCTTGCTGTTCTCATGATAGTGGATGAGTTCTCATTAGATCTGATGGTTTAAAAGTATGTGGCACTTACCCCTTCTCTCTCTCTCTCGCCTGCTCTGCCATGGCAATACATGCTTGTTTTGCCTTCACCTTCTGCTATGATCATTAAGTTTTCTGAGGCCTCCCAGTCATGCTTTCTGTTAAGCCTGTGGAGCTGTGAGTCAATTACACCTCTTTTCTTCATAAATTACCCAGCCTTGGGTAGTTCTTTTCAGCAGTGTGAGAACAGACTAATACAGTAAGAATGGACTCAAAGCCAAAGAAGGGAATCCTAAGGCGGGTTTCATGTTCTTTGTGAGCCCCTATACCTGGTATTCTACTGCTATTAATGTACAACCAATCACACTGATAGAAGGTTATAATTTGCACGATTTTCTTCCTATGAACTTCCTGTGTACTCTTAGAGAGCAGGAGCCATGCTTTAGATGCACAATAAATGTATGTCAAATTAAAGTTGTTGAACTGGACCCTCTTTACCCCAAAATGCAGCCCAGACTGGTCAGAACACTAGTGCTTGTCAGATCCAGTGTGCACATCTCCCTTAGTAAGTAAATTCTTCTGGCTATGAAGTGGAGAAAAAATTGGAAGATAAGTGGATATGCCAGTAGGCCAATTAAGGAGCTAATCAGTAATTTAGGCAAGAAACAATTGTGGGTGGATAAATAATTGTTATAAATTCCTTAATGGAAAACTACACAGTAGTGAAAAAGAACAAATTATTGATCTATGCAACAACATGGGTGAATCTCATACACATACTTTTATGAAGCCAGGTCCTAGAAACATACATTATGATTTCATTTATACTCATTTCAAGAACAAGCAAAACTAATTTATGGTGACAAGGATCAAAATGGGTTTTCATTGAAAGGATATTAACTGAGATGGAGTATGAGAAAGCCCTCTAGGATGCTAGAAACATCCCCTTCTTGATCTGGGCAGTGTCCAGAAGGATGTATACGTGATGTATATGTATATGCACCTAAAATGTGGGCTCTTTATTGTATTGTGATCTTTTCTGTAAGCTCTTTATTTTATGTAAGAAAAAGTTTTGAAATATTGTTGGTGGGCTGGCCTAAGCTTGTGGCAGTAGAGACTAGCAGGAGTGAATAGATATTGAATGGATATTTAAGAGATAAAGTCATCAAGAAGAAATGAGTGAGTTAATGCCTGTAAAGTGTTTAGTACAGTGCCAAGAATATAGCAAAACTCAACAACTGTTTGCTTATGATTATTGTTATTGCCTAAAGAGGGTGACAAGAGAATTAAATTGCATAATATATGTAAAACACTTCAATCCTGGTATGGGATTTGGGAAATTCTTCATTAATAGTAGCTTTGTTTTCATTGATTAGGCCATAAGTTTTTTCCACATTCATTCTGCCTTGTCAAACCCTGCTCTTCTTTCAGTTATCTGGAAGATAAACTATACTAAGGTACTTACGGAAAATTTATTTCACCCCCTACTATGAGTTTAATGAATTTAACTAAATACACATACATAGTCATCTACATGTTGGCCCCCAAGGGATTCTAAAGAATATTTCTTGATAAACTTCACCAGAAGCATTGAGATACAAAGTTGACGTATGTACACTTTTACTCTCTTTCTGGTTGCTACTTTGTCACATCAGGACTGTTAGCACCATTTCTTGCAATAGTGTGTCAAGAGACTCCCTGATAGGGTTAAAGCTCCTTAGCATTGTGTGGGTAAGGACATCCTAGCACCATCCGCCAAGCCTGCAATTCTATTAAACTGTCAGCATGATAAATGACAAAGAGAAAGCATCAGGGAGAAAATCTACAGTAAAGCACCGTGGTCATAAAACAAGAAGAACCAAAAAGGATTTAGGGCAAGTACACAAACCATCCTTTATGATAAAATTTTCCTTTGCAAGGAGAGAGCAAAGCGACTGAACTATAAACTCCTGAGTCCAAGCAGAAGGCAGTGGTGCCATCAGTCATCCCTCCACCCCGAAGTGTGGCTCACAGACCAGTGACCCACGATCCAGCAGTCCCACCTCTGCTTCCAACCAGGCCTCTTGGGGCTCAGTGAAAACACACCTTGTCCACGAAAGAGATGGTGTTTTAAAAGGAGGTTACTCTGTGCATCTCTTTTGCTAATGAAGGAATAATTTCTGAAATGGAAAATAATTTGGTTACTGCTCTTGAACCACAAATTATCTCCAGAGAGCAGTTACCCAGTGCATCACTGCCTTGCTTCTAAATTCAGCCCCCACAAATGACATCATCTATAAACAGAGTATAAAAATAGGTTTCTGAATATTTGGGTTTTGGAATGAGTTCCAATGAGTCTCATTTAGAAGTCTCCAGGTAATTATACCAATATGAAAAATAATATTGACTCTGGATGCAAACAGATGACTACTGAAGTGCTGAGAAATTTAAATATCTTTGAATATATCCTCTTCAGGTAGTGATGAATCTGGTAGCAGCAAAATCATGAATAATCTCCATGCCCTGTCATGCTTCCAGAAGCATCCCTAGACAGTGATTGTTTTAAACAGAAACTTTGTAGCCACTCAAAAGTAACAACTTGTATTTATGTAGTCTTAGGTTTTCCCCACACTTCAACCGAGACTAGCAAAACAAGATTAGTTTGCTAGACCAACAAGGTGGCAGAATGAAAATGAATTCTCTAAATAACAAAATCAGGCATATCTGATTCATAAGACTGTTACATCTCTGCATTTTCTGTTTATATGCTATGGCACCACATCAATGTGCTTGAATGCTGCGGGTTAAAACACATGCATTCATAGCATACAATTAGGTTTAGGACATACAATGATTTTCTGTCTGGGTTTAAGAAAGGTGGTATTGGGGTGTTTTATTACCTTGGAAATAGAAAGTTAATAACTATGTTAACCAGGAGGGTATGTGGGTGCTTCCATCAGATCATTACTTGGACAAAAACTAGAAAATAGAGATGCAGGAAGCAAATTCATGAAAACATCTTGTCTCTTCTAATATATATAGGCATATAATGCAATTATTCATCCACTTCAAGTGAGGCAATAAGCACTTAAAATATTTGACAGTTGTTCCAGCAATTTGCATGTCAACATTTCTGTAATATTAAAGGAAAGAGAAATGAGATCAGCAACTTCAGTAAGAGCCCTATTGCTTTTTAACAACTTATTCAGTATGGAAATAAATATCCAGTTATTTAATACATTTCCCGCATGTTGACTTAATGGTCTGGTTAATCTTTGTCATGGATTTTCTTAATAGGTTTTCTAGGAATATCTTTTGATATTTACGTAAATCAGAATTCGTGGCTTAAAGCCAGTTTGGAAAGCGGTTGGAGTCTCCAGAAAAGTTGCAGGCTTACACCTCCAGAATGAATTGTGCTCCTATCTTGCTCCTAGTTGCCATCAAAACACTTCTCTACTACTCCTAAGCTCTCAAAATTCCTAAGTCAGGCACTCACTGAAGTCTGTGGCGCCCGTGGGTACACAGCACATGACAGGAGGAGAAGCAGTGCTGTGTGGTATGAGAAGAAACAGGCTTTGGTCACAGCCCTCGCATTTACTAACTCTGAGATTTTATGAAAATTATAATACTAGTTATCCTTTTCTCACTGTCTACCTGCCATTGCCATGTGTTACACTAAGAACTTCATACTCATCATCTCATTTAACCCACTGAAAAATCTCCATTTCCTGCATTATTTCCTGTTTTTCAGATAAGAAGTCTGAGGTTCAGAGAAGGTGGTAACTTGCCCCAGGTCCCCAGAGAGGGAGTATCAGGTCTAATCTGAGTGCTAAACTGGCTCATAACCACCGGCACTGCTCCAGGTGTTTCACCTTTGAAATTGCATAATAGCACTTTCCAGCATAGTTCAGCTCGCAGAGAAGCTGTGAGGAACCAATAAGCACACAACATGTGAAATTCTTTGAGAACCACAAAGTGCTACGCAAATGTACAAAATATGCACAATTCCAAATCGTTTTAACTTCAAGTTACAGAATATCCGTCTGAAACTGGATTAAGCAAAAAGAAAGTAATTGGCTCATGAAACTAGCAAAGGCAAGGCTGAATGGAGCACAGTTGAACTCAAGGGCTCAGATAAAGCTGTTTGCTGGGATTTTCTCTCCCTGTCTATGGGCCCCACTTTTGCTTTGGTGGCATTCTTGGGTTTTTGTCCTGGGTGGTGTGTCTGGAGTTGGTTCCTGGCAGTGGGTTCGTGGTCTCTCTGACTTCAAGAATGAAGCAGTGGACCATCCTGGCGAGTGTTACAGCTCTTAAAGATGTCACGGATCCAAAGAGTGAGCAGTAGAAAGGTTTATTGTGAAGAGCAAAAGGACAAAGCTTCCACAGCGTGGAAGGGGACCCAAGTGGGTTGCCACTGGGGGCTGGGGTGTCCAGTTTTTATTCTCTTATTTGTCCCCTCCCATGTTCCATTTTTGTCCTATTAGAGTTCCCTTTTTCCAATCCTCCCTGCGATTGGCTAATTTTAGGATCCTACTGATTGGTGCATTTTACAATCCCCTTGCTCGCTACAGAGAAGTTCTCCGAGTTCCCACTGGGGACCCAGGAAATGCAGCTGGCTTCACCTATCAGTTGCAGAACTTTCAACCTCATTTCCAGGCAGGAAAAGGAGGACACTGTCCCACAGCTCCAGCAAATATCCCAGGATTCTTTCTGATTCTGTCACAGGCCCACCCCTGAACCAATCACTGGAGTCAGAGGGTGGAGAGAGACACCAATTTGTTTAGGTCAGGGTCAAGTGCTCAACTCTGGGCCCCACACTACATCAGCTTCCCACACACAACCTGGACCTGGAGAGGTGGTTCCCCAAGGAAAGTGCAGCTCTCTTTCAAGAAGAGAGACTTCATATTGGGAAGCCACACAGAAAAACATTGGCTAAATATTTTAATAAAAACATTGAACTTCACATTGGTCTAAAAGATAATGACAGAGAATGCCTAACAAGGCACAGGCAAAGATTTCATGACAAAAGTGCAAAAAGTAATTGCAACAAAAGCAAAAATTGACAAATAGGATCTAATTAAAGAGCTTCTGCACAGTGAAAGAAATTATCATTGGAGTGAACAGGCAACCTACAGAATGGGAGAAAATTTTTGCAATCTATCCATCTGACAAAGGTCTAATATCCAGAATCTACAAGGAACTTAAACAAATTTACAAGAAAAAAAAAGCATTAAAAAGTACACAAAGGACAAGAACAGACACTTCTCAAAAGAAGACATACATGTGGCCAACAAACATGAAAAAATGCTTAACGTCACTGATCATTAAAGAAATGCAAATCAAAACCATGCACAATGAGATACCATCTCACACCAGTCAAAATGGCAATTAAAAAATCAAAAAACAGCAGATGCTGGTGACTTTGCAGAGAAAAAGGAGTGCTTTTACACTGTTGGTGAGAGTTGAAATGAGTTCAAGCATTGTGGAAGATAGTGTGGCGATTCTTCAAAGACCCAGAGGCAGAAATACCATTTGACGCAGCAAACTCATTACTGGGTATATACCCAAAGGATTATAAATCATTCTGTTATAAAGATAGATGCACGCATATGCTCACTGCAGCACTGTTTACAATAGCAAAGATACGGAATCAACCTAAATGCCCATCAATGATAAACTGGATAAGTAAAATGTGGTACATATACACCATGGAATACTATGTAGCCATAAAAAGGAACGAGATCATGTCCTTTGCAGAGACATGGATGGAGCTGGAAGCCATTACTGCCAGCAAACGCTTGCAGGAACAGAAAACCAAACCCCACATGTTCTCACTTGTAAGTAGGAGCTGAATGAGGAGAACACATAGACACATCAGGGGAGAACAACACACACTGGGGCCTGGGTGGTGTGGTGGGGTAGGAAAAGGCAGAGCATCAGGAAGAATAGCTAATGGATGCTGGGCTTAATACTTAGGTGATGGGATGATCTGTGTGGCAAACCACCACAGCACACGTTTACCTATCTAACAAACCTGCACATCGTGCACATGTACCCCTGAACCTAAAAGTTGAAGAAAAATAAAATGTTAAAAGAGAATGCCTAATAAATAATATTTGCTAATATATGTAGAGTGCTCCAATGTTAGAAAACGCTTCCACATATGCTATATCATTTTATTCTCATTATACCTTTACCAAGTATAAATCATAATACAGACGAGCAAACTGTCTCAGCATAGTTAAGAGACTTACCCAAAGCCACCAGCTGATAAGATGCAAACCCAGAACTTGAGTGAAGGTCTTCTGATCTCAACTCAGTACTCAGTACTGCCACTCTGCTGAAACCTCTGAGAGACTGCTGTGAGTTTAATACTGTGGATTTTGATTAAATGTTGCCTGGAAGCAAATTTGCCTTAAAGAAGGCGTTAGTAAGCACAAAAGTTCAGGTGTCAACACATTCCTTTACTTTGGGGAAATATTAAACTGTCCCTTTGAGTGTAGACATTCAAAACAAAACATGCCACCAATACTTCTTTACTATACTGTACTCAGACATCGCTGGTGGCAATCTAAATTGTTTGTCCAGTCCTTTTGAGAAAGCAATTTGGTGATAAGATCAAGGGTCATAAAAATGTTCATATCCTTTAACTTGAAATTCTACTCTGGCTGGGTGCAGTGACTCATACCTGTAATCCCAGCATTTTGGGAGGCCAAGGTAGGCAGATCACCCGAGGTCAGGAGTTCGAGACCAGCCTGACCAACATGGAGAAACCCTGTCTCTACTAAAAATACAGAATTAGCCAGATGTGGTGGCATATGCCTGTAATCCCAGCTAGTCGGGAGGGTGAGGCAGGAGAATCGCTTGAACCCAGAAGGCAGAGGTTGCGGTGAGCCGAGATCGCGCCATTGCACTCTAGCCTGGGCAACAAAAGCGAAACTCAGTCACACACACAAAAAAAAGCACACAAAGAAGAAGAAATTCTACTCCCGAGAACTTATCCTATGGAATGATTCAAATAAATGAAGAAAAAATCATGTGTATAAAAATATTCAAAACAACATTAACTGTAGCAATAAATTTTAGAATTAAAAGACATAATATATGTAAAGTGCTTAACAGGATGCCTAGTAATCAATCAGTGTAGGCTGCTGTAATCCCTACTTACTCTTGAATGCTAATGAGCCTTCACATTTTGTGCCATCTGCACGGAAAGCTCTTCCTCCCAGATACCTGCATCACTCCCTCTCTCCTTTTCTTCAAGTCTTCTTAAATGAGACCCCATCGGAGAGGCCTTCCCAAACGACCCTCTCCAAACAACACATCTTTGCTGGCATTTTTCTATCTCCTCACCCTACCTTATTGTTTTAGTATATATTTCTACCTCATATGTTACATGTTGATTTGTTTTTTTTATTGTCTTTCTCTCCCCGACAAGAAGGCAAGCTCCACGAGGGCAGAGACTTTGGTTAGTTGGTTGCAATGTGTTGAGCATCTGGTACACTGCTGAGCAGATAATTTTTTCTGTCTTTATGCTTGATCTTCAACCCTTGGTTTTGTAGTAGGGAAGAGAGATCAGGTTCAACTCTCAATACAATAAGGGATAGTGGGAATTTATAGCCAAAGAACAGGGGAATGGGGATCAGCAGATGGAAAATTCTCAAGAGAAAACATCAGGAGTAAGAGAGGATTCTGGCTATCAGAATTCTTGCTGAAGGCAAGCCAGACATCACCTGGGGAATGTGCGGGAAGATTAGGAAACTGGTCAGATTTTGGCTAAACTGACTTAGCAAGATTCTTGATAACATCGGACAATGCAAAGACAAACACGGAAGCTCAAAAGTCAGAACATAGTTTAGAAAGTTCAGAGGAGCCTAATTACAGTTTGATCAAGGGGAGAATCTTTGTCAATATCCATCTTCCCTTCCCAGTTGCCTTCCCTGCAGACCTGAGGATCCACCATCAGATACGAAGATGACAGCCTTACAGAAACTGTTTAACCGAATACATCATGAAAACCTAATTTAATCTAATTAATGTCTAATTTAAGTGTTAGTCCACTGTCATAAGACAAGATTTATTAACAAAAGTCTAAAGTACAATAGCAGGAAATCTCTGACAAGAAAACAATTATGTAAAAACATATTTACTCTGAATAAAATGAAAGCTTATCAGTGAGATCAGAGAACTATTCTAACAGGTAGTTTAAAACTCATTCCCACAGGCCTTCTTATGAACCAACAATAGATTTTCCTGAGCATATCTATCTCAATAAATCTTTTGATTCTGTCACTTGATAAGAATTGTTTAAGTTCTATTGCTAAACAACTTAATTAACTGGTTTTGAGATTGAAGAATATTCTTGCAAAGAAAAGAGAAAACAGTGCTACTTTTAGAGCTTGTTATTAGCTTGGGAAAGTGGAATCACTCAGTAACTGAACAAAGAATAACTATAAATATTTAGTAGCCGAATATTCTGATGCAATTCTGCATCAATTTGTCACACTGATAGATCCATTAACAATTTAAGCCTGGTCTGCACAAGCTCTGAATTATTCATTTCACTATAAAACTGTCAACATCTCTGGAAGGTGCATCTATTGGTGGTAAAGTTACACTAATGTGCATTTATGGTGGTAGGAGAAAAAACAACCAAAACAACCATAACCCTCTCTCCTGCTCAGTCTATTGAGAAAGTTCTCAACGTCCTAATAAAAATTTGGACAGTTTTGCTATCCATAAAGGAAGCAAACAGTATTCTCAGATTTCTCTTAAGTTGATGTAATGGTCAAAGCAATCACTTGGACTCCTGTGTTCCATTCCAAGATTGGGGATACTCACACAAAGGCAAGACAGTGAATGAGCAAGTTTAACATCAAAGCAAAGTTAAACTGATTTCAAAGTTCTGTTAACTTTATTTATATATGAAAAGAGTTAATGGGAGAAACATTGAGATGGGCTTTCTGCCTTTGCTGTTGGAATCTCTTTGCCTTTTTGTAGGTTGACATTTATTAGGATTTTCTGTGTCAGGATCTAGGATAATTTTTTTACATATATCATCTTCAATCCACAGCCCTGCTAGGTGGATACCATTACTCTCTCCCATTTTAAAGACAAAGCAAGAGACACTCAGAGTTAAACCACTTATTCCAAGGTCACAAAACTAGGAAGTGATGGTGCTAAGATCTGCACTGACTTTATCCCCAAAACCTATGCTTTTCATTACTTCTCCATATAGTTTCAACTTTGCAAGGAGCAAATATAGAAAGACCACAAAGAAAAGGCTATTTTATGTCTTTATGACATGACTTTTGTTTTATTCCTCTAATGCTGCAGGACAAATCAACCCAAAACTTAGCAGTATGTAACAATAAGAATAATTTTATCTCATAATTTCATATATGTGGGTCAAAAATTTGGGAGTGGCTTTGGCTAGGTGGTTGTGGTTTGAGTCTCTCATGAGTTGCAGTTAGGTGTCCACTGGGAGTTTATCAATCTGAGTTATTAACTGGGGCTGGAGGATCTGCTGTGAAAGTGACTCACTCTGATGGCTACCAAGTTGGTGCTGGCTGTTGGCAGCAGGCCTGTTTCTTTCCATGTGAGCTCTCCACAGGGCTACTTGAATGTCCTCATATAATGGCTGGTTTTCCACACGGAATGAGCTGTCCATGATACCAAGGGTGAAGCTGCAATGTCTTACATGATCTAGCCTCAGAAGTCATGCAGTATGGCTTCCACAGTATTTCTATCAGTCACAAAAGTCAACCCTGATTCAGTGTGAAGGAAACTATGCAAGGGTGTGAATACCAGCAGGTCAGGACCCCTGGGGGAATCTTGGAGGCTGGTTACCTCAATCCTGCTATTCCTCTGGCACTTAGCAAATTACATGCTGCCTGTGACAGTGTTTCAGTTGCCTCTGTGGCCATGCAGGGTTAGAAAGTCAGGAACTTACTGCAAAACTACTGAACCTCAGAGTACTTTTAGCCGGTGGTGTGAATGCCAACATCTGAAAGCAGGTGTGCTCAGACTCAGCTCCAGCAGGTGAGGGAGGGTTTTCCAGCCTGTCTGGAGTGAGTGGCCACTGAAAACAACAGCAGTTAGAGAAAGATGCTTTTACAAGATGGAATCTTCAGAGAGAAAAGGAGGTCAACATGAAAAAGACAGTGGAGAGCAGATCAGAGAGGATGTGCCAGCTACAGGAGACCGGAGCATGATGAAAATGGAAGAACAGGGGAAAGGGTATGGGCAGAAGGGAAAGCAAGTTTAAAAGGGTTTGAAGCAAAGGCGTCAAATCCCAAAAGACAGAGCCCTGACAGTGAGTTGGTAAGAAGGAGGCCTTGTGCCCAGGGCATTCCGCACTGCATGAGGGCAGGAGATCAGAAAGAGGACACAGAAACAGAATCAGAACACAGGCCTAGCACTGCAGGCATGAGGACAGTGTGCATCCCCCTGGTGACCAAAACTCAGCCTAAACCTTGACAGGATATACTTTCAAAAAACTTTTTATCACAGAAGTAATACAATACATGTGCTAGAAATTCAAAGAGTGCAGAAATAATAAAAGCAGAAGGTAGAAGTCCACCATACCCTAAAGATGACTGGATGACTGCCACTTACAATTTGGTATATGGCCTCTCAGAACTTTTCTGAGACTGTGCAGCCACATAGAGAAATGTATGAGATTGACCTGTATATATTGTACTGCACTTGCTCTTTTCACATAACAGCTTAGCTTTCGCATCTCTCTGTACCAGTCAGTAACTACAGAAATGCCCCATTCTTTTTTTTTTTTTTTTTTTTTGAGGCGGAGTCTCGCTCTGTCGCCCGGACTGGAGTGCAGTGGCCAGATCTCAGCTCACTGCAAGCTCCGCCTCCTGGGTTTACGCCATTCTCCTGCCTCAGCCTCCCGAGTAGCTGGGACTACAGGCGCCCGCCACCTCGCCCAGCTAGTTGTTTTTGTATTTTTAGTAGAGACAGGGTTTCACCATGTTAGCCAGGATGGTCTCGATCTCCTGACCTCGTGATCCGCCCCATTCTTTTTAAGTTTTTTGGTATTCTGTCCTGTGATTGTTGCATGACTTATTTAACCAATGCCCTAACAGGACATTTGAATTGTTTCTTATTATTTACCACTATAAATAATGCTTGAGGAAACATCTTTGTACAAATATCCTTACCTACTTGTGGGAGAATTTCTATGGAAAAATTCCGAAAAGTGGAATTGCTGGATTAAAATGTATGCATATTCAAATTTTCAATAAATGTTGCCTTACTGAAAAGTTGTATCAATTTGCATGCGGGTATCTTACATTGGATATCTATGGCTAACTTCCAAGCAAACTCAACTATAAGCTTATTCATAATATTGTCAAATACTCCTAAGCTGTGTGTCATGATAAAAATTCTATGCATTTGGAAAGAGTCATTACATTGCAGGGTAAAATATGTCCAATGATCAAAGCATTGTACTTATTCAAGTAATCATGTACGTGTTTCCACAGATTTGAGCTGTACACATTAAATGCTTCCCAGATACAACAGGATCCAGCCCAAAAACCACAGTGTCTCTTTGACCTTCCCTTTGCTTTCCAACAACCAATATTCTTCAGGCATTTCTCCTATCAATAAAAAGTATCTGATAAACCATAATCACTTTAGTGTGTATTGGCTGCATTTGTGACCCTTTATGCAATAATTTGCATGATTTGTTTATTTTATTTTAGATACGGGAATCTCTCTTGCTCTGTTGTCCAGGCTGAGGGGCGGTGGTGCAATCATAGCTCACTGTAGCCTTAAACTCCTGGACACAAGTGATGATCATTAACATTTCTTTGCAAAACAGTATTTTTTAAAGTATGTACTTTTTAGGTATAATGCTATTGTACACTTTATAGACTACAGTTTAGTGTAAACGTAACTTTCATATACACTGGAGAAACAGAAAATCTGTGTGGCTCACTTCGATAAAATATTGACTTTGTGGTGATCTGGAATCAAACCCACAATATATATTTCTTAAGCGTGCCTGTATCTACTTTGGGGCAGCGGAGAACGGAACTATCCACTGCAGTTGCCAGGAAAACTGAAATCTTCTTAGCAGATAGTGACTAAGGAAAACCATCAAAGCATTACTATGTGTGAATTAAATTCCAAAAACATGGGTTAAAATGGCTTCCACATATGGGTGGTTCCCATCTTATATTAGCATCAACAATCCCTATACTCCTTATTTGAGGGGCATAGGTTAATTAATAAAAGAACTGTTTGGAAACAGTTCTTTTGTATACATCTTTGGACATTGTTAAGCCATAAGTGTTTGCTTGCCTATTCATTCAACACATATTTACTAGAACCTGTATGAATAAGGCACTGTTAGAACTACTGTGGGAACCATCCTAGGTACTGAAAGAGATACATGCATAACCAGGATAAAATCTTTTAAAAATAATAATAAATCTTATTTTTTTTCATTTTACTTTAAGTTCTGGGATACAGGTGCAGAACATGCAGGGTTGTTACATAAGTATATGTGTGCCACAGTGGTTTGCTGCACCTATTGACCTATCCTCTAAGTTTCCTCCCCTCACCCCCAACCCCACAACAAGCCCTGGTGTGTGATGTTCCCCTCCCTGTGTTCATGTGTTCTCGTTGTTCAACTTTCACTTGTAAGTGAGAAAATGAGGTGTTTGGTTTTCTGTTCCCATGTTAGCTGAGGATGATGGCTTCCAGCTTCATCCATGTCCCTGCAAAGGACGTGATCTCATTCCTTTTTATGGTGGCATAGTAGTCCATGGTTTATATATGCCACATTTTCTTAATCCAGTCTATCATTGATGGGCATTTGAGTTGATTCCATGACTTTTGTATTGTGAATAGTGCTGCAATAAATATATGTGTGCAAGTGTCTTTATAGTAGAATGATTTATAATCCTTTGGGTATGTACCCAGTAATGGGATTGCTGAGTTAAATGATATTTCTGGTTCTAGATCCTTGAGGAACTGCCATACTGTCTTCCACAATGGTTGAACTAATTTACACTCCCACCAACAGTGTAAAAGCATTCCTATTTCTCCACAGCCTTGCCAGCATCTATTGTTTCTTGACTTTTTAATAATCACCATTCTGAAGAGATGGTATCTCATTGTGGTTTTGATTTGCATTTCTCTAATGATCAATAATGTTGAGCTATTTTTCATATGTTTGTTGGTGGCATAAATGTCTTCTTTTGACAAGTGCCTGTTCATATCCTTTGCCCACTTTTTGATGGGGTTGTTTGTGTTTTTCTTGTAAATTTGTTTCAGTTCCTTGTAAATTCTGGATATTAGCCCTTTGTCAGATGGGTAGATTGCAAAAGTTTTCTTCCATTCTGTAGGTTGCCTGTTCACTCTGATGATAGTTTCTTTTGCTGTGCAGAAGCTCTTTAGTTTAATTAGATCCCATTTGTCAATTTTGGCTTTTGTTGCAATTGCTTTTGGCATTTTAGTCATGAAGCCTTTTCTGATGCCTATGTCCTGAATGGTATTGCCTAGATTTTCTTCTAGGGTTTTTATAGTTTTGGGTTTTACATGTGAGTCTTTAATCCATCCTGAGTTAATTTTTGTATAAGGTGTAAGGAAGGGGTCCAGTTTCAGTTTTCTGCAAATGGCTAGCCAGTATTCCCAGCACCATTTATTGAATAGGAAATCTTTTCCCCATTGCTTGCTTTTGTGAGGTTTGTCAAAGATCAGATGATTGTAGAGGTTTGGTGTTATTTCTGAGAATAAACCTTATTTTTAGAACAGTTTTGGGTACATAGTAACTTTAGTGAAAATGACAGAGAATTCCTGTATACCCTCTGTTTTCACACATGCACAACCTCCCCCACTATCAGCACCCCACACCATAGTGGTACATTTGTTACAATCAATGAACCTATGTTGATATATTTTTATACAAAGTCCATAGTTTACATTAGGGCTCACTTTTAGTGCTGTACATTCTATGGGATTTGATAAGTACATACTAACAAGTATCCACCATTTTAGTATCATACTGAAATATGATACTAAATCATTTCATAGCCCTAAAAATCCTCAATGCTCCACCAATTCACCCCTCCTCCCCTTCAACCCCTGGCAACCATTGATCCTT
The DNA here is from genome assembly GCF_000951035.1 of Colobus angolensis palliatus. NCBI lineage: Eukaryota > Metazoa > Chordata > Mammalia > Primates > Cercopithecidae > Colobus > Colobus angolensis. Next base: position 6,313,446 of record NW_012119265.1, read on the forward strand.
TTTCTGTCTCCATGGTTTTGCCTTTTCTAAAATATCATACAGTTGTAAATACACACACACACACAGAGAGAGAGAGAGAGAGAGAGAGAGAGAGACAGAGAGAGAGAGAGAGAGAGAGAGAGAGACAGAGAGAGAGAGAGAGAGATTGGTTTCTTTTAATTACTAATACGCATCAAAGTTTCTTTCATGTCTTTCCATGGTTTGGTAGCTCATATTTTTTACCACTGGATAATATTCCATTGTCTGAATGTACCACAGTTCATTTATCTCTTTGCCTACTGAGGGATATGTTGGTTGCTTCCAAGTTTTGGCAATTATGAATAAAGCTGCTATGAACATCTGTGTGCAGATTTTTATGTGGACATAAGTTTTCAATTATTTTGGGTAAACACCAAGAAGTGCAATTCCTAGATCATATGGTAAGAGTATTTTTAATTTTGTAAGAAACTGCCAAACTGTCTTCCAAAATGGCTTTACTATTTTCATTCCTGTCAGCAATGAATGAGAGTTCAGAATTTGGTGTTATCAGTGCTTTGGAATTTGGCTATTCTAATAGGTATGTGGTAATAGCTCATTGTTGTTTCAATTTGGAATTCCCTAATGATATATGATCTTCAACATTTTTCCATATGCTTCCTTGCCATCTGTATGTCTTCTTTGGTGAGGTATCTGTTCCAGTCTTTTGCCTATTTTTTATCAGATTCTTCATTTTCTTATTACTGAGTTTTAAGAGTCCTTTCTATATTTTGTATATCAGTCCTGTATCAGATGTGTCTTTTGCAATATTTTCTCTTAGTATTTGGCTTGTCTTCTCATTCTCTTGACATTATATTTTGCAGAGAAGCAGCATTTAATTTTAGTGAAGCCTAGCTTATCAATTACTTCTTTCATATATCATGTCTTTGGTGTTGTATCTAAAATATTATCATCATACCCAAGGTCACTTAGACCTTGTCCTACGCTGTCATCTGGGAGTTTTATATTTTTGCATTTTAGATTTAGTTCTATAATCTATTTTGAGGTAATTTTTATGAATGGTGTAAGATCTGTGTCTGGAATCAACTTTTTGTGAATGGATGTCCAGTTGTTCCAGAATCTCTTGTTGCAAAGACTATCTTTGCTCCTTTGTCATAGATTAGTTGACTATATTTATGTGGTTCTACTTTTCAGCTCTCTATTCTGCCCCATTGAACTATTTGTCTAGTCTTTTGCCAATGCCACACTGTTTTGATTACTATAGCTTTGTAGTAAGTCTTGAAGTTGGGTAATGTGAGTCCTCCAATCTTGTGCTTCTCATTCAATATTGTATCAGATAATCGGGCTCTCTTGCCTCTTCATATAAGCTTTAGAATCAGTTTGTCAATATCCATAAAATAACTTGCTGGGATGTTTATTGGGATTGTGTTGAATCTGTAAAGTTGGACAAAAAGTGACATCATAACAATATTGAGTCATTCTTTAATGAACATGGAATATGTCTCCATTTATTTGGTTTTTCTCTGATACCTTTTATCAGAGTTTTGTGGTTGTCATCATGTAAATCTTGTATCTATTTACTAGACTTATGTGTTTTATTTGGAGATTTTAATGTAAATGATAATGTGTTTTATAATAAGTTCTACTTGTTCATTTGCTGGTATATAGAAAAGTGATTAAATTTTGTATATTAACCTGTATACTGTAATTTTGCTATAATTGATTGTAAGTTCCAGGGGTTTGAGGTTTTATTATTTTGTTCTTTGTCAATTTTTTTGTTTGTTTTCTACATAGACAATAATGTAGAAAAAGCTATAAACAAAGATGGTTTTATTTTTTCCTTCCTAATCTATATATCCTTGATTTCCTTTACTTGCCCCATTGTATTAGCCAGAACTTCTAGTATGATATTGAAAAGCAGTGGTAAGAGGGGACATCTTCACCTTGTTTCTTATCTTAGTGAGAAAGATTCAAGTCTCTCCACATTACATATGATGCTAGCTGTAGGCTTTTTGTAGATGTTCTTTATCAAGTTGAGGAAGTTTTTCTCTATTTCTACTTTGCTGAGAGTGTTTATCATGAATGAGTGTTGGATTTTGTCAACTGCTTCTCTGTATCTATTGATGAGATCACGTGATTTTTTTTCTTTGTTAGACCACTGATATGATAGATTACATTAATTGATATTCAAATATTGGACCATCCTTGCAAACCTGGGATAAATCCCATGTTGTCATAGTGTATAATTATTTGTATAAATTGTTAGATTCAATTTGCTATTATTTTGTTGAGAATTTTTGCATCTATGTTTATGAAAGATACATATAGTTTTCTTGTAATATCTTTGTCTGATTTTTGATATTAGGGTAACACTGGCTTCATAGAATGAGTTAGGAAGTATTTCCTCTGCTTCTACTTTCTGAAATAGATTGTAGATAATTGGCTTAATTTCTTTCTTAAATGTTTGGTAGACTTTACTAGTGAACACATCTGGGCCTAATGCTTTCTATTTTGGAAGGTTATTAATTATTAATTAAACGTATTTAATAGGTATAGGCTTATTCAGATTGTTGATTTTCTCTTGTACGAATTTTAGCAAATTATGTCTTTCAAGGGATTAGTTCATTTCATCTAGGTTATCAAATAAAGTTGTTCATAATATTTCTTTATTATCCTTCTAATGGTTATGAGGTTGTAGCAATATTTTCTCTTTCATTTCTGATATTAGTAATTTGCACATTTTTTTTCTTAGCCTGGCTAGAAGATTACTAATTTTATTGATCTTTTCAAAGAACCAGCTTTGAGTTAATCTTCTCTATTGATTTCCTGTTTTCAGTATCACTAATTTCTGTTCTAATCTTTATTATTTCTTTTCTCCTCCTTACTTTGAATTTAATTTGCACACTTTTTCTAATTTGCTAAGGTAGAAACGTAGATTATTGACTTTTATATTTTTATTAATTTTTAATATAAGCAACTCCAAGCAACAAATTTCCCTCTAAAAACTACTTTTATGCCACAAATTTTGGTATATTGTGTTTTAATTTTATTGTACATTGTGCTTTCATTTAGCCCAAAATATTTTTAAATTTTTAAATTTCTCTTGAGATTTTGCCTTTGACCTATGTGTCATTTAGAAGTATGATGTTTAACCTCTAAATATTTTGGATTTCTCCAGCTGTCTTTCTGTTGTTGATTTCTAGTTTAATTCCATTATTGTCTGACAATAGACATTGTATGATTTCTATTCCCTTAAATTTGTTAAGGGAATTGTATGATTTCTATTCCCTTAAATTTGTTAAGCTGTGCTTTATGGCCCGGTGTGTGGCTTATCTTCATGAATATTCCATGTGAGCTTTAGAATAATGTGAAATCTGCTGTTTTTGGATGAATAGTCTATAGATGTCAATTATATCTACTTGACTGATGGTGCTGATGATTTCAAATCTGTTCTTACTAATTTTCTGCCTGCTGGATCTGTCCATTTCTGATGAATATTAAAGTCTTTAACTATAACTATGGATTCACTTATTTCTCCCTGAAGTTCTGTCGGTTCTTTTCCTCACATATATTGATGCTCTGTTGTTAGACACATACACAATAAGGATTGTTATGTCTTCTTTGAGTATTGACCCCTTTATCATTATGTAATGCCCCTCTTATCCCTAATAACCTTCTTTGCTCTGGTGTTTGTTCTGTGGAAAATTAATATACCCACTACCACTTTCTTTTCATTAGTCTTAGCATGAAATATCTTTCTCAATCCCTTTCCTTTAACCTACCTTTTATCTTTATATTTAAAGTGTGTTTCTTGAAGACAACATAAAGATGGGTCTTTTTTTTAATTCACTCTGATAAAATCTGTCTTTTAATTGGTGTATTTAGATCATTGATGTTTAAGTTGATTATTGATATAGTTAGAATAACATCTACCATATTTGTTACTGTTTTCTCTTTCTTACCCTTGGTATTCTTTTCATATTTTTATCTTCTATACCTTTTCTGCTTTTTGTGGTTTCAACTGAGCATTTTATATTATTTTATTTCCACCCCTTTCTTAGCACACCAATTTTTTTTCAACCTTTTTTAGTGGTTGTCAAAGAGTTTGCAATATAGATTAGTTGTAAAACTAATCTAAGTCCACTTTCAAATAACACTATACTACTTTACAGGTTTAGTATTTGAGAAGAATGTGTAATTTATTGTATCATAATAATAAAATAATCTTAATTCCTCTTGCCCTTCCTTTAATCATTGTTGTCATTCATTTCATTTATATTAATATATAAACATATACACACATAAGCATACATAATTGAGTACACTGCTATTTTAAACAAATTATCTGTTATATTAATTTGGAATTATTTAAATGCTTCTGTTTTTCCTCATGTATTCATTCTCCAATATTTTTCCTTACTTTATGTACATCTGAGTTTCTAATCTATACCATTTTCTGTCTCTCTGAAGAACTTCTTTTAACATTTCTTACAAGGCAGGTCAACTGGCAATAAATTTCCTCATTTTTTGTTATCTGAGAAAGTGTTTATTTTTCCTTCACTTTTGAAGGATAATTTTACAAGGTACAAAAATCTACGTTGTTGGATATTTTCTGAACACTTTAAATATTTCACTCCACTCTCTTCTTGCAAGTATGGCTCCTAAAGAGAAGTTGGATGTAGTTATCTTTGCTCCTATATAGGTCAGATGTTGTCTTAGTCTTTTTTCTGCTGCTATAACAGAATACCACCAGTGGGTAACTTAAAGAAAAAAATATTCTCACAATTCTGGAGACCGGGAAGTCCAAGAGTATAGCACCATCATCTGTCACAGGTCATCCCGTGGTGAAAGGTAAGAAGGTAGAAGCAGTCACACAGGACACAGCAGAAAAGGGGGCCAAACTTGCTTTTATAAAATAAAATAATAATAAAAAAAACAGTCTCTCAATAACTAACCCACTACAGCAATAATGGCACTAATCTATTCGGGAAGGAATCGCTTTTTAAAGATCCTGCCCCTCAGCACTATTACAATGGCAATAAAGCATTAAGTCTTAAAGCTGGAGAATAATCTCCTTTCACTCCATGTCCCACATCCTGGGTACACTGGTTTAGGGGTTAGGACCTCAAGGCCTCAAGTAGCCCTACCCCTATGGCTTTACTGGGGCCAATCCAGCAGCTCTCATGGCTTGGAGTTGCACACTGGTGGCCTTACAGTTCTCGCGTCTCAGGGGCAGCCCTACTCCCATGACTCCACTAGGCTTTACCTTAGAAGGGACTCTGTGCAGCAACCCTGCCCCTGCAACAGGTCTCCGTCTGGGTCCCCAGGTGGCCTGTAGTATCCTTTGAAATCCAGGTGGAGGAAATCATGCCCCCACAGCTCTTGCAGTCTTTAAGCCTGCAGACAACAGTACATGGATGCTGCCAAGGCTTACTGCTTGTTCCTTCTGGAGCACTGGGTTGAGCTACACTTGGAACCACTCGAGCCATAGCTGGGGTGTCTGAGGAGCACTGCACCAGAAAGTGGGAAGCAGAGTTCTGAGGCAGCCCTGAGCACAAAGCTACGCCCATCCTTTGAAAGTATTCCGCCTTTTAGAGCTCTAGGCTTATGATAGAGGGGCATCCTCAAAGATCCTTAAATTGTCTTCAGGGGCTTTCTCCCAATGTCCTGATGAATAGCACCTGGCTCCCTTCTATCTATGGTAATCTCTTTAACAAATGATCACTTGGCCACACCCTTAATTTTCTCTCCTAAGCATACTATTTTATGCTTTACATGGCAAGCCTTCAAATTTCCCAAATATTTCCATTCTGTTTCTTTTCATCATAAATTTCATTAAAAATCATCTATCTTCTTCACATCTCACTGAATGTGGTTAAAAGTAGCCACACACACTATTCACAATAGCAAAGACTTGGAATCAACCCAAATGTCCATCAGTGACAGACTGGATTGAGAAAATGTGGCACATATACACCATGGAATACTTTGCAACCATAAAAAAGGATGAGTTCGTGTCCTTTGTAGGGACATGGATGAAGCTGGAAACCATCATTGTTAGCAAGAACAGAAAACCAAACACTGCATGTTCTCACTCATAGGTGGGAGTTGAACAATGAGATCACTTGGACACAGGAAGGGGAACATCACACACCGGGGCCTATTGTGGGGAGCGGGGCGGGCGGGGGATAGCATTAGGAGATATACCTAATGTAAATGATGAGTTAATGGGTGCAGCACACCAACATGGCACATGTATACATATGTAAGAAACCTGCACGTTGTGCACATGTACCCTAGAACTTAAAGCATAATAATAATAATAATAATAATAATAATAATAATAAAGTAGGCACACAGCAGACTGAATGCTTTGCTACTTAGATGTGACTTCCACCTGATATCCTATTTTATCATTCTTAAATTCTACCTTCCATAAAGCCCCTGGGCATGGACACACTTCAGCCAAGGTCTTTGCCACATTATATCAAGGATGGCCTTTACTTCAGTGTTCAACACGTTGTTCCTCATTTCCATATAAGACCTCATCAGAATGGCCTTTAGTGTCCATATTTCTACCAACATTTTGGTTACAATCACTTGAATAATTTCTAAGAAGATTCAGACTTTTTCTAGTTCTCGCATCTTTTTCTGAACCCTACTAGAATCACCCTAAATGATCTGTTCATGGCAATATAGGCTTTTTTCTAGCCTGTTTCTTCAGATTCTTAGCCTCTACCCATTCCCAAGTTCTAATACCACTCTCACATTTTCAGATATTTGCTACAGCAACAACCCTGCTTCTTGGTACCAATTATTTTAGTTCATTTTCTGTTGCTATAATAGAATATCACAAATGGGTAATTTATAAAGAAAAGAAATTTATTTCTCACAGTTCTGGAGGTGAAGAAGTCCAAGAGCAGGGTACCAGCAGCTGGCAAGGGACATCCCATGGTGGAACAATGGAAGGGGGAAGTGGGGATGAAAGACAGGGCAGAAAAGGGGGCTGAACTCATTTTTATAACAAACCCAGTTTTGAGATAACTAATCCACTCCTGCAATAATTGCATTAATCTGTTGATGAGGGCAGTGCCATCACAACCTAATCACCTCTTAAAGGGCCCACCTCTCAACACTGTTACGATGGCAATTACATTTCAAATGAGCTTTGGTGGGGATATTCAAACCATAGCAGTTGTTCTCTTCTGGCTTCAAGATATTTTTCTTTATCATTGATTTTCTGAGGTTTAAATATGACGTGCCCAAGTGTAGAATCTTTTTGGTATCTATCCTGCCTGGTGTTCTCTGAGCTTCCTGGCTCTGTAGTTTGGCATCTGACATTAACTGGGGGAAAATTCTTAGTCATTATTGTTTCAATATCTCTTCTGTTCCTTTCCCCTCTTCTTCTCCTCTGGTATTCCCATCATGCATATGTTACAACTTTTGTAGTTGTCCCACAGTCCTTAGATGTTCTGTTCTGTTTTTTACAGTCTTTATTTTTTCTTTAATTTTCAGTTTTGCTATTGGGTACTAGGCTCATTACCTGGGTGATGGGATAATTTGTATCCCAAACCTCAGCATCATGTAATACGCCCATGTAACAAACCTCCACATGTACCCTTGAAGTCTAAAATAAAAGTTGAAATTATTTTAAAACATTTTTAAAATTTTAGATGTTTCTATTGTCAATCCTCAAGCTCAGGAATTCTTTCCCAAACCATGTCCAGTCTCCTAATATACCCATCAAAGTCAGTCTTAATTTCTGTTAAGGTTTTTGATCTCTATTATTACTTTTTTATTCTTCCTTAGAATTTGTCTCTCTCTGGTTTTGTTGTTTTGTTTTGTTTTGTTTGAGATGGAGTCTTGCTCTATTGCCCAGGCTCCCAGGCTGGAGTGCGATGGCACAATCTCGGCTCGCTGCAACCTCCACCTCCTTGGTTCAAGTGATTCTCCTGCCTCAGCCTCCTGAATAGCTGAGATTACAGGTGTGCGCCACCACACTTGGCTAATTTTTGTATTTTTAGTAGAGATGGGGTTTCACCATGTTGGCCAGGCTGGTCTCGAACTCCTAACCTTGTGATCCGCCCACCTTGGCCTTCCAAAGTGCTGGTGTGGATTATAGGCATGAGCCACCACACCCAGCCCTCTCTGCTTACATTTCTTTTATTTCTCCTTGCACGTTGTCTACCTTTTCCATTAAACCTTTTAGCATATTAATCACAGGTTTTTGCTAATTCCTTGTCTGATAATCCCAATATTTCTGCCATATCTGAGCTTAGTCCTGATTCTTGTTCAGTCTCTTCTTTTTTGCCTTCAGTGTGACTTGTAAATTTTACTGAAAGGCAGACATGATGAACTGAAAAAACAGAACTGCAGTAAAACAACCTTTAGTAATATAGGGGTAATGTGGGGGTGGGGTGGGGAAACATTCTATAGTCCTGTGATTAGGTCTTTTTTTAATTTTCATTTTCATTTTTACTTCAATTTAAATTTTAGATACGGGGTAAATGTACAGGTTTGTTACATAGCAATATTGCACAATGTTGAGGTTTGGGATATAGATCCCGTCACCGTGTTAGTGAGCATAGTACCAAATAGATAGTTTTTCAATCCACCTCCACCCTCTGTGACTAGGCCTTAATCTGTTAGTAAGCCTGTGGCCCTGCACTGTGAACTTTACTGGTGCTTCTCAGTCCCCCACACAGATCCCCTCCTCACCTTCAGCTGTGACAGGATGGCTAGAAGGGGCTGGATTTAGGGATTTCTCTTCCCCTATGTGGAAGTCTGGAGCTGGATGTGGTTGGATGTTTTTCTTTCCCCAGCAAGATTAGGCTCGGCAGTTGAGGATCTGGTATAATAGTTTATCCTAAAGGTAAGCCTTGTTGAGAACAGAATGCTCTGGCATATCCCAAAATGGTTCCTTTCCCTCTGCCCTTGCCAGAAGCATGAGGAGATTTTTCTCTGATACTTACTGTGAGAACCTGGTCGAGCTCCTGGAGGCAAAACTCACAACAGCGTGGGGGGGTCTTTCTATGACTCGGTCTCTCTGGAGTTTTTACTCTCAGACTTGGCTGCCCTGAACCTACAGCAATTCATGAATTATAGTTCAGTTTTCCTACCCCAGTACTGACTCCCCTGAAGATTCCTACTCTGGTAAGTTGTGACTCTCCGTTTCTGTCTATCTTTCCAGTCTGGGAGGCAGTGGTTTTCCCTGTGACCTCACTTCTCTGTCAGATCTAAGAAGAGTTGCTGACTTTTAGTCTGTTTAGATTTTAACTTGTTAGGATGGAGTGGTGACTTCTAAGCTTCTTACATGCCAGACCAGAACTTTGAAGTTGACATGGTCTTATAAAAATGTATTTACCTTCTCAAAGCCAAAAGGGCAAGAAACAAATTCTTTGTCAAATGTGTAATTACCTAAAGAAACTTTGTAGAATTAGGAAGGGATGGTACCGTGGCAGGAAGTGAATTGGGCCCCTGACCCACACCTGCTGCTGACTCTTCTATAGAACTTGCCAGTTCCAGCGGCATGACTTAGGCGCTGTGCTAGAAATAAGACAGGATTGGGGTCCAGCCTATCCCAAAGACAGCTTTGGAAACTGCTTGCTGGGCTGGAGTGAGTCAGTTGGGAGAGGGTCAAGTAAGTTAACACCATGGTTTTCACCCACCTAAGATAGTATAGTATGACAGAAACTGCTGGCTAACACTCCCAAAATTTATATTCCCCCTTCTGTAGTGTACATTTGTTGCTAGGAGGGGACTGTCCAACCACAGACTTATTTCCTACTACCTATTGCATGCAGGTGTGACCATGTAACTGGCTCTCACCAGTGGAATGTTAGTAGAAGTGATATGTTCCATTCCAGGATTTTCCATTGTTTGGACGCAGAAGACAGAGGAATCATGAGTTGGAAGGAGCTCAAGGGTCTGAATTACCCTAAGTAAGACAGCTCCCTGCTGAACAGTATTACACACATCAGACTGGTATATGGTGAAGAAATAAGCTTTTATTATGTTAAGCCACTAAATGTTTGGGATTTATTTATTATAGCAGCTTGTTTTACTCTAACTAATAGAGGATTACACTCATGGCACAAGGGACAATAACCTACTCCTTATAATTTGCTATTAAGTAAAAAAGCATTTGGAAGTTTTCTAACTTGCGACACTGCAAAGGAAAAAGCAGTTGGGGAAAAGGTTTTAACGAGTAGTTAACACACATGTCAGGGCAAGTGTGAGTCTCAGAGTAAATTGTCTACTCTTTGTTTTTCTGATTTCCCATCCTACTTCACTTCCGCAGGCAGGGAGTTGTGGGAAAGTGGGGAAGAAAAAGCAACTGAATTCTTCCACAGGCGAATCTGAGGACAGGGGTTTTACATTCCTGGGGTGGACCAGTAACTAAGACCACCAGATCAAGGAGTTTTCAATTATGTGATCTGGGGGTGGGGGAGCATGGGCAGAGTTCATTCCCAAGTAACTATAACACCCAGCCGTGAAATAACGGACAGCTGGGATGTGCAGAGAAGGCCAATGGGAAGCCCAGGCAGAGAGTGCACAGCTCTTTGGAGGGTCATGGAAAGCTGAGGGGAGGAGAGCTTTGGAAATTCTTTCTGAAGAAGGAGGGCAATTTTGACAGAGGGCCAACTTGGATGTGGAAGAGGGCTCAGTGAGAAAGTGGTGACTCTTTTAGACATGGCCATTCTGCACCTCTGTAAACCACTTTGCCACCTTTCAGATCCCTTTCACATGCCTTACCTCCTCTCATGTTTGCTCATGACCAGGAGAAGTAAACCTCCCTGTTCAATCTGCCACAAAAATCTATGAGACAGATAGAGACACAATATATGCTCGTTATTTCCTTATCTTCAGTTAAAAACTCACATTTCTTTCTGTATGAAATGTGTATCTTCCAAAAGCCACTCAAATTTATTTATCCACGCTAGCTCAATTGAATTACAGTGCTGCCAGGGGGTTTACTCTGCATTGCCTTTGGTTATAGATTCTTCTGACTTCATAATTCCCAAGTCACATATGAAACATTAATAAGAATATATATAAAAATCAGGCCAGATGCAGTGACTCATGCTTGTAATCCCAGCACTTTGGGAAGTCAAGGCAGGAGGATCATTTGAGCCCAGGAGGTGGAGACCAGCCTGAGCAACATAGTAAGACCTCATGTCTATAAAACTAAAAAAATTAGCCAGGCATGGTGACCTGCCCCTGTAATCCTAGCTATTCAGGAGGCTAACGCAGGAGGATTGCTTGAGTCCAGGAGCTCAAGGCTGCAGTGAGCAATGATCACACAATTGCACTGCAGCCTGGGCAACAGAGCGAGAGTCTGTCTCAAAAAAAGAAGAAGAATATATATAAAAATCAGACAAATTATTTCACATGTGATTGGAAGCCTTTGGCAGACTCTGTCCAACTAATCCAGTCAACATTTCTCCCCCTAAGTAAGGAGCAGCCTTGGCTCTCAGGTCAAGAAAAGACAGGTGTAAAATTAACCAGTCTCTAGAAATAAATATATTAATGTAATCTAATTAGGTCTATAACCCCTTGTGGGACACTTTCTAGCCCAGTGAGCTTTAGTATTTGGAGGATCACTTCCACATTGAGAGGCTTGAGAAGAAAGAGCCATAGCTGAGGTCTCTAGGAACATTTTTACATCAAATGTATAGATTACATTTGTTATTTAAAAAATAGCTTTTTATAACAAATGAACAGTGATATTTTACATGTAACATACGTACACATCATTGAAAGGAAGAAAAATTGAAGATGATTTCATGTTAATGTGTTCTCCTATTATTTTAGACACTGGCCATCTTCAAAGCAAACTTTGTACCCTTTTCACGTTTTTGGTTACAATGTTTATTTCAGGAGATTATTCACCTCACTGAACCAGAACACACATCCACATGGTAAATGCTCAGATAGAAGTAAGTTCACTAGCACCCATGGCAATGATAGCACAGAAACCAGACAAAACCCAGAGTTGAGCTGGCTATTGGCTATTAGAACCCAAGTCAATATTGTTTACCATGCAGAGGGATAAGGAGGCAGGAAAGGGCAGAGCAGGTGTAGTATCACGACATTGGAAGTCATTTCCGTGAGAGGCAACCAGGATCAGAAACAGGCTAAACCTGGGCTTCATCCTCATTTTACAACATGCTAGCTGTATTATCTTGGGCAGTTATTTTACCTTTTGAAACCCTGGCTTTTTCATCTCTAAAACTGCAGCGATAATAGTGCCTAAGGTCCTTAGACCAGTATATTAGTTTGCTATGGTTGCCATGGCAAGGAACCACAAATTGGTTGGCTTAAACAACAAAAATGGATTGTCTCCCAGTTCTGGAGGTTAGAAATCTGAAATCAAAGCGTCAGCAGGATCGGTTCCTTCTGAGAACCGAGGGAAGCATCTGTTCAGGCCTCTCTCCTTGGCCTGCTGGTGGCCATCTTCTCCCTGTCTTCCCTTTATGTGAGTCTGTCTCTGTGTTCAAATTTCCCCTTTTTATAAAAACTCTAGTCACACTGGATTAGGGGCCCACTACTACTTCAGTATGACCTCATCTGAACTAATTACATCTGCAATGGCCCTATTTCCAGATTAGGTCACATTCTGAGTTGGTGGAGGTTAGAATTTCAATGTTATTTCAACAATTTGGGTTGGGGAAGGCAAAAGTCAACCTGCAACAACCACTTTGCAAAAAATGTTAACTGCTGATTTCTATGATTATCCCAGTGTTTGGGGGGTGGGTTTCAGGCCTCAAGGACAGTTCCCGCTGGCCTGATGGCCAATGCAGGAGGGCTCTAGCCAAACTGGCATCTGTCAGGCTCTGCTGTTAGATGAGATCTTTGATTCTGAATCACACATGCCTGGTCAATTGATCTCACTGCAGGGTGGAACCTTCTGGGCCAGGTCACAAGGGACCTATAGGATGTTCAAATTTTTTAAAATTTTGTTTTCTGGGTCAGGGATTCTCAAACTTCAGTGGGCATACACCCAGGAAGGTTATTAAAAATGCAGATGCCTGAAATATAGCCCTGAAGTTTCTGATTCGGCGGAATCCATCTGAGATAGGGCCCAGGAATTCATGCGACTACTTTCCCCTTCCACACCCAAAGCAGACGTCGTTAATCAATTATAGAACTCTGTTCAATCTAGTAATGACCACAGAATCCTTCTCAACACAGCACCCCACACAACTACTAACAATTGATGGTGAGATGAAATCAACTAGCCATTTTCTGCCTAAGCCTCAGAGCAGGTCTGGCTTTCCTAGGGTGAAGGAGTCACACAGTCTACACAAGACCCTTTATTATTGATGCCTGAAAGAAATGCTATAACTTTTGCACAGGTTCAGGGTTCTCTCTGTCCTCCTCTTCTTCTGCTCTGTGTTCTGTTGGATAGATGAAAGCACAGTGAAATGTAAAGTCAGACCAACTATCTTAAGCGCCTTAATCAAATCTCTGGAATGGACAATTTAGGCCTGGGCAACAGAGATCTTGACACTGGCTAGTTCTGCAACCTTGGGGAATGTCTCTGGACTTTGATTTCTACATTTGTAAAATGTGGCATTAGGCTAGATGAGCTATCAGTTCCCTTCCTCCTCTAACATAGCTGATACTGAGTTCTGGGATTACTAAAAATCCAGGGAGATGAACTGTGTTGTACAGCATTCTAAGAAAATAAAAGTTAAAGACCTCAGTGAAGTGGAGTCAATGGAAAAATTTTGTGTTTGAGTGCCTACTAAGAGGCAAAAGCCTTATATGCTTTATGATATCTCACTTCATCCCTGTGAGCTATGGTAGGTGCTGTTGTATCTATTTTTCAGGAGAGAGAACAGTGGCTTAGAAAGGTTGAATTAACTTACCCAAGATGATGCATCTAATACGAAAAGGCTCTAGAATTCAAGGTTTTTTTTAACCTCAAAGTCTATTTTTCATATAATCAGTTACAAAGTCCTTCAAACACGTTCTCAAAGTGTATTTAAGATTAGGAACCTGTATGAGATTGATTCATATGAAATTACCAATATTCAGTCATTTTTGTCCTATACAAATGGCAGTTTCAAAAGTTCAGCCTAATCATTCACTCACATGTGACCCTGTAGATTGACTGTTCTTGAGTGGATTTACTTTGCTCACTGACATTCCTCCAAGCACTCAGACAGCCAGGTGAACTGATCCTGGCTGGTTGCTCAGTCCTGGAGTGTATCAAGCTTGGCAGGGCGTTCAGTAATATCCCTGGCTCCTAGAAATACAGAATTCTATCCAGTCAACAATGTACAAAATAGCTGAAGTCCCTGTCTCAACTTTCTTGAAATCTATGAAGGAAATCCAAATATAAATTCCCAGCCAACCATACTACCTTCCCATTTGACATCAGCTCCAAAGCCTCCTTCTCAATGTTTTTATTTCCCTCGTCTCTCTCTCCTATTCCCTCTTCCTCTATTTTTTGGATTGACTTATTGAATTGAGCTACTGATCTGAGGATTCTCAATAGAGAGCTGGAAGAAAGTGGATGCTTTGGACATTGCCATGTGTCTTAGTCCATTCTGTGTTGCTGTAAAGAAATACTTGAGGCTGGTGATATGGTTTGGCTGTGTCCCCACCCAAATCTCATCTAGAATTGTAACTCCCACAATTCCCACATGTAGTGGGAGGAACCCGGTGGGAAGCGATTAAATTATGGGGGCAGGTATTTCCTGTGCTGTTCTCATGATAGTGAATGAGTCTCACAACATCTGATGGTTTTAAAAATGGGAGTTTCCCTGCACAGACTCTCTCTTTGCCTGCTGCCATCCATGTAAGACGTGACTTGCTCCTCCTTGCCTTCTGCCATGATTGTGAGGCCTCTCTAGCCATGTGGAACTATAAGTCCATTAAACCTCTAGCCATGTGGAACTATAAGTCCATTAAACCTCTTTCTTTTGTAAATTGCCTAATCTCAGGTATGTGTTCATCAGTAGCGTGAGAATGAACCAATACAGATGGGTAATTTATAAAGAAAATAAGTTTCTTTGGCCCATGGTTCTGCAGACTGTACAAGAAGTAAGACACCAGCATATATCTGCTTGCCATCTGGTGACAGCTTGTCTACTCATGGCTGAAGGCAAAGGGGAACTCTGTGTGCAGAGATATGGGGGCATGCCAGGCTTTTTCTCTTTTCTTCTTTCTCTCTTTCTTTCTTTCTTTCTTTCTTTCTTTCTTTCTTTCTTTCTTTCTTTCTTTCTTTCTTTCTTTCTTTCTTTCTTTTTTTCTTTCCTCTTTGAGATAGGGTCTCACTGGACTGCAGTGGTGTGATCATAGCTCACTGCAGCCTCAAACTCCTGGACTCAAGCAAGTTATGTGCCACAACACCTGTTTTTTGTTTGTTTGTTTGTTTGTGTGAGACAAACTATCACTATGTGGCCCAGGCTTGTCTTGAACTTCTGGCCTCAAGCAATCCTCAAGCTGTCTTGACCTCTCAAATTGCTGGGATTACAGGCATGGGCCATCATGCCTGGCCACAAGACTCTTTTTACAAACAAGCTCTCACAGGAACTAATAAAGTGAGAATTCACTCATTCCGCAGCCTCCCACGCCAGAGAAGGCATCAGTCTATTCATCAGGAATTCACTCCTATAGGCCCCACTTCCATTAGACCCCACCTCCAACATTGGGGATCAAATTTCAACATGAGATTTCAAGGGCACAAATATCCAAACTATAGTACCATTTTTATAATGTCTGCCTTGTAACACAGACTTCAGGTTGGTTTTTTGTTTGTTTGTTTTTCACATACATTCTTCTCAGCCTATGTGGAGCCCCAAATAATGAAGAGTTTTTTGAGTAAGAACTTACTCTCAGTGGTATATATTCTACATTTTGGGAGACTGGTGGACCTCAAAGACCAAGATTAGGCAAGATTCTCCTAAGAAATGGGAAGGAAGGGAGGAAGGAAAGAAGGAAGGAAGGAAGGGAGGGAGGGAGGGAAGAAAGGAAGGATGACAGGCAGGAGAGTCCTGGAGTAAATAGAATAGAGAAACACTTAAGTAGAATGTTCTGAAATAAGCTTGAAGGAGCTTTTTTAAAATAAAAATGGTAGAATAGCATTTATTGACATTTTTTAACAGGTTAATTTATGTCATATTACAAGTATATAGACATACCTGAGTTGGCTTGCTATTATAACACTTACATCCAAGTTTAAACAATACAGAAAAAAACCCACTAGCTTAACTCTTACACAAGGTTCACAATTTGTATTCATGAAGTGTTCACTCTTGTCACCACAATCTCTTCTTCCTCGTGTATCTCAGCCTCTATCATGTGCCACTTTCTGGGCATTTACTTAGCACTTGCCCCTTTACGGGGGCTTTTTTCTTTTCTTTTTGGAGACAGTATGGCATACACAGATCTCTTTTGTGCCTGAATCGCCATCTACAAGTTCTATAAATATGGGCACATTTTTTAGTATCTTGAAGTATCAGTTCCCATATGTGTAAAATGAGAGAATGGTTCACACTACCTGGCAGAATGCATGACAGTATTAAGTAAGTAAATGCTCTGGAAGCCATGGCTATCACACGTCAGACACTCAAAACAGACCAGTTACCATTTTTGTAAATAAACTGTAAAGCCCTGGAGGCAGAGACTGTGTCACTAACCTTTTTATACCCCTAGCACCTCTCCCAGTGTTCAGCACATGCTCCACAAATGCTTGCTGTGGCAGTGCTCTGGCTGCCAACCATTAGGCTATTTCTATGGGGTTTTTTTTAGAAAGTTTTGTTGCCTACTTTCGCCGAGGAAATTTACAAGCAGATGTCACATGAAACTTCTTTTTTCCATCACTTACACAGTCACACAAACACATTCACACAGACTTTTCCCACTTCCAAATGGTGCTAGTTGAAACTTATGTACATTTACTGAAGGGAGAAACAACCTTCTGAGAATTAAGGCAGTGACAGAAAGGCAATCTGATGCAAGAAAGCAAGTTGGGGGTGGGGCGGATTTATATGTATATGTGCCACCCCTTTTCATGGTCTTGCAAACTGTAAGTGAGGTATGGGGAAATCCCTAATAAACCTTACAATTAATAGGATTTCCTTCTTTGGGGAAGACATCTTTACCATTCCTTTTATAAAAAGAAATATAACAATGAAGTAGGGTTGGGGGGTGGATATATATATAGCCAAAGGCACAGTGATGCCTTAGAGAGGGGATGAAAAGTTGAGTGACTCACACACCCTTGGCCGAGTTTGAGAAGATATCACCAGTGTTTCCAAAAGATGTGCCCAATGTGTGTCTCCTTCCCTCACTTGAAATGGAGCCTGCGATTCCAAAACTGCCCTCTGGTCTCCTTTTCTGTTCTGCTGAGTAGAGGAGATGCAATGGTGAAATAAGCCACAGACTTAGAAAATCAAAAGCAGCACAGCCAAGTGACGAGTCTGAAGAATGAAGCCTGCATTCCCCAAAGCCACTGCTCCAACCTTACTTAAAGGTGCAGCATACATGACCTGCCTCAGAGATGGCCCCTGCAAGTGACACCCCACTAACACTACATGAAGGTCTGGCTGGGTCAGCCCTCCCTGTGGATCAAGGTTTGCCAATCTGCAAGCTGTCCTGTTTCTGACAGAAGGAACAAACTTCCTGGAAGTGGCAGCTATTAACGCATGATTGTAATAATGCCTGCCTTAGGGGTAAGACTATAGTTTTAGAAAGACTATCATATACACATTTCCTTGCATCTCAAAAGATCTAGGCCATAACTAGGGGCTTCTCCTAGTGGTTCAAAGGAACTCAAGGTTTAGAGCCACTTGATCTCATAGTCACCACTCTAGAATTTTCTGACTGGTTACCTTTGTCTGGAAAAGTTTTGTCTCCTTTGTCTGAGTGACTAGGTGGTTTGGAGGTTTTTTTAATTACTTTTCTTCCTTTTTTTTTTTTTTGAGACAGAGTCTAGCTCTGTCACCCAGGCTGGAGTGCAGTGTCACAATCTTGGCTCACTGAAACCTCTATATCCTAGGTTCAAGCGATTTTCCTGCCTCAGTCTCCCAAGTAGCTGGGATTACAGGCACCCACCACCACACCCAGCTAATTTTTTTTGTTTTTAGTAAAGACAGGGATTCACCATGTTGGCCAGGCTGGTCTCAAACTCCTGACCTCAAGTGATCCACCCACCTCAGCCTCCAAAAGTGTTGGGATTACAGGCACGAGCCGTCACGCCTGATCACTGTCTTTTTATTCTCTAACTATACGGAATCTTTCACAGAACAGAAGTCTTTAAATTTGGTGAAGTCCAATTTATCCATTTTTTCCTACTATGCCTCATGTTTTTGATGTCAAGTTTCAGAACTCTTTGTCTGGATCTAGATCTCCAAGATTTTCTCCTCCTTTTTTTCTGAATGATTTTTTAAGTTTTGGGTTTTACATTTAAATTTGTGATGAAAGAAAACTTTTAGACAATAACTGTTCTACTCTGGTGTAACACCATAGAAGAAAAAAAACAACTGTGGACCCACCCTCACCTGTATTCCAGCAAAGACTCATGGGAGAGCCTAGACTTCGATCCTTACCACGCTACAATGAGGCACTCAAACCCCCTGCCAGGGTGGTATCAGAGATGCCAAGTAGGGAGCCAGGACTTTAATCCTTGCCAGCCAGTAAATAGCCTGCTTTCTCCTCCTCTCCTGACCTCCACCATGTCAGCAGAGACAACGTGGGGAGCCTGTACTTCTATCCCTGCCAGGTACTAAGGAGGCACTCCTCTTTCTCCCTACTATGGTAATGTTGGAGGAGGCCTGTGGAAAGGCAGGACTTTCATGATCACGCAGTACTAACAAGGTCACCCTGACTGCCCTGTCAGTGGGGGCCACATGGAGAGCTAGAACTCCCACCCCCACCCAACAATCATGAGGAACACTTTTTCCTCAGTCGTTAACTGAGGCTGAGAGGGAAACCTGGGCCTCTACCTCTACTGGCAGTAATAAGGCAATGCCCTCCCTTCCCCTGGCAGTGTGGTATCCAATAAAGCTAGTTAAAACAGAAGGTTTAAATAAGACTCAGGGTCCCATAATGTAATCCAAAAATGTCCAGGTTTCAACTGGAAATCACTTGTCAAGAACCAGGAAGATCTCAAAGTGAGTGAAAGAAAGCAATCAAAATGTGCCAAAACCAAGATGACAGAGATGCTAGGATTACCTGACAAGAATTTTGAAGCAGCTATGATGATAATAATGCTTCGTCAATTATGAACATCTTGAAACAAATGAAACAATAACAAACTTCATCAAGAAGAAGAACCAAATGGAAATTTTACAACTGAAAAATACAATAACTGCAAAAGCTCCGTGGATGGTTTCAACAGAGGAAAAGAGGAAGCAGAGGAAATAATCAGTGAACTGAAAGACAGACCAACAGAAATGACCAAATCTGAACATTAGAGAGGAAAGAGATTGAAAAAAAAAATGAACAGACCCAAATTTTCCAGGGAAAAAGTATTGAAATGTAAGTAGTCTTGAGCTGTAAGAGATTGTGAACCCCTGCAAGGGTGGTGGGCCTGGACTGAAAGAGATATGGTAATCACAGTTCTGGAAGAGTAACTTCTATTTTCCATCTGCTATATTCTCCTCAATGGCTGGCCAAACAAATTGTTCTATTACCTTGGCCTCTCTTTGTCCAGTGGACAAGGTAAAATAATAAATGAAAGATGAGTAAACAAAGCAAAAGAATATGAAAATTAATACTTTTCATCTTGAATATGGCATCGGAATTTGACAGGGTTAAGTTCACCAAGAAGGAAAGAATCATTGGTATTCAGGAGGTACTGACACTAAAACCTGTAGCTGTTGAGTAGTATCCCTCACTTTTGTATCTAACCTTTACAAAATCCTCTCACAGCTACCACTTCTTTAGTAAATGCAGATTTGATGGACCCAACTCTCACCAAACTTCCTTAACCACTGTCATTACCAGAACATCCAGAGTTTCTTGTAAGGTGAAAAACTGAATTATTGAAGAGTGGAAAAGACATTATATAACCCTCTTTCTCCAGAAGAAAGTCATATGTTATAAAATGTCAGACAGCATGAAACAAAGATACACATCAAATGAATGAAAACTCCCCTCAGTCAGCATAGGGCTGAATAAGAGTGAATCTCCCAACATGCATCTAGACCCTGAGCTCTCACAGAAGCTTTGGGATGGGTGCCATCAACACTGACAGAGAGTCTGGGTGCTTTTTTTCCCTTCACAGACACAAGAGTTCTTTTAGGAATTACTCCTAGCAAGCTACCTGTCTTAGACTTTTCAGAGAGAGCATGTTTCATAAAGGGATAGGGGAAGATTTGCCATATTTTTCACCTCTAAAAAAACTTCCTCTCCAAAATGGTGGTGTTAGCAAAACTCCCTGGGCAGAACATTCGCTCTCAACTCTAATTATAGATCTGAAATTCAGGAAAATGAAAACAAAGAGATTCTGGAGGAGCCATAAGAAAGTGTCACAAGTTAATTCAGTGTGATTTCCTTCCTTGCCTTCTTGTTCACAAGAGATCATTGAGAAAGGAGGAACTGCATTAGTTTCATACGGATTAACGTGGACAGACCCAGGCTAAGGAAAATCGTGGGGCAGAATTTATTCTTGGGGGATGCTTGGCATCTTCTGACTTCTTTGCATCCCTCTGGCACCAACAACATTCCCTATTGCACAGTGTTCCACTAACCTCTTACCGCTTCCTGTGCCAATCGCTCATTGTCTCTGACTCTGACCACCACCAGGTAGAAACACCAGGCATCATCCAGATTTTGGATGCATCACTCACTTCTCTGTCCCATGAAAACTTCCCCATTGTCTCTCTCCTGCTCTAAGGTGTCATAAGAGGGTAGCCAGCTTATTGGCAAAACCCAGATAAATGTGTTCTAATTAAACTGAAATAAGCCTATATGTGTTGCCTCTCTCAGGGCATGTGTATATTAATAGAGTGCAGGTGTCTCGTCTGCAGGAAACAAATTCCTAAAGATGGAATTTCAGATTTCACAGGCAGGACAATATGAGAACTATTTAGAGGTAGCTCTTGACTCACGCTTAAAAGGCAACCACCTAATCGTCTCATGCCTCAAGACTAACACTGTGTGTCAAGACTTTGAAAAAGGAAGAGTAATAAACCCCAAATTGTGCATCCTTCAGGAAAACCCCGAAGTGGCAATTAGGAAAAAAACAGGAAAAAACTAGATGAGAAGTAAGGAAAATATTTGTGTGATGTTTCACTTTATGGGAAAACAAAGTATTAAACTGTAGATAACGTTAGAACTGAAAAAAAACCCTTGCAATCAACTGTTTTCACCTCCCTCATTTTACAGAGGAAAATAGTGAAGTCCAAAGACTTGCTCAAGATTACACCATGAATCTGTGTCAGAACCAGAATTAGAATTCAGGTCTCTGTGATTCCCAGTCCAGTGCTGCTTCTAGTACACTTCATTAGTATCCAATTTCATGGATGGTCACTTCACACCTGTATCTGGTTAGATACCCAGAGGCAAGAAAAATAATTTTCCAATGCCTTTATCCACACATCATGCATCATCACATTTGAATTGTGAATTGTTTACACTTCAATTCATCCCTTTCTATTTATAGAATTAAAAGAGAATCTCAAATCAATGTTGACAAAATTATCATCTGACAAAGACCAATCTAAAAGGAAAGACCCGGGGCTAGGTAGGTTCTCTAAAATGCATGTGCAGATGTGATGGACAGCTGGCTTGAGGACGTCAATTTGGAAACTACTCCATTAAACATGAGAAATTATAGTGCAAATAATATAAAAATAAAATTAGTTCTTTCCACATAGCTGGGAGAAAAAAACAATCCACTGCATCAAACAGAGATGGATAACTCCCATCCTTCCCTTTGAATATCAGATCATGTCATCCTGCCTGGGAGAGCTCCAATTGCTGGAGATCTGTGGCTCCTCCGATCACTAGTTGCCAATTATCTCACAGCTGTTTCTCTTTCAAAGGAAACACCCCAAGCCCTGCTCTGTCTTTACATTAAACGAAGCACAAAGCACAATCCAAGAGAGAGCCAAAAATGCCCTAAGGAAATAGTTCAAGCTTGGGATAACACAATCAGCATTAATCTTCCCAGTTCCCCTGTGTGGGCAAAACTCCTTAGATGAGGTAGGAGAGCTGAACTATCGTCTGCAGTGTAGACTTAAAGCAATACAGGAATAGGATCAGCAAATCTACTTATTTACTCTTGACAATCGCCGGTGTCCTTGAAAGAAATCTCATTCATTCTCTGGTCCATCTCACTGCCTTGCTGACTTCGTTAGAAAATTTCTATCTTTTATGGGGAACGTGTCCACCTTATAATACCTTCCCCCAGTTTCCCACCATATAACTTGAAGACAAAAATTGCACCATCAACTTGCTAGAGTTTAGTGGGGTTGGTTATTTGGAGTTGTTTTTGTTGTTGTTGTTATTTTAAGTAAAGCTTTCCACAGTTTTTATGATGAAAACATCTCAGTTTTTGTTCTCTGATGGATTCTTCCATCTCTTTATCCCCTCTCAAAATATTGTAATTTCTGGATAAACCAACACAGACACCTGCTTCGAATCATAAGCTATAGATAGTGTGATCAAATGTTCTAATTAGGCAACTTGATTTTTTTCACAGTCGTAGTTTTGACATCTTTTCATATCCATGTATACAAATTTGTAGGTAGGATGACAATATACTTTATCCAAACAAAGATACTTGTTGAATGCCAGGAGGTGCTATGAATAATTCAGTGGGACAACCATGAACTGGAGGGGTTCTGGGTGAATTAGAACATTTGGGACCAGGTGTGGTGTCTCACACCTGTAATCCCAACACTTTGGGAGGCTGAGGCATGTGGATCACTTGAGGTCAGGAGTTCAAGACCAGCCAGGCCAAAATGGTGAAACCCCATCTCTACTAAAAATAAAAAAATTAGTTGAGCATAGTGGCAGGTGTCTGTAATCCCAGCTACTTGGGAGGTTGGGGCAGAGATTGTAGTGAGCCGAGATCATACCACTGCTTTAAAAAAAAAAAAAAAAAAATTGGTCAAGCTATCTATAGACCTTGATTTGAAACTGATCTCTCTGTGTGTATATTAGAGAGAAGTTTTGCTCTTCTGATGCAATACATATTCCTTCCTCTCTTTTCTCTGAAGATTTGAAAACTCCACTACCATGGGAAAATAACGTTCTCCCATTTTCCTGCTGAAATGAACCTCAGAAGGTTAATAAGGGAAAGTTCTCTCCTATTTACTTTTTTTTTTTTTTAACAGAGTCTTGCTCTGTTGCCCAAGCATGATCTTGGCTCACTGTAGCCTCTGCCTCCCAGGTTCAAGCAATTCTCCTGCCTCAGCCTCCCTAGTGGCTGGAATTATAGGCGTGTGCCACCACACCTGGCTAATTTTGGTATTTTTTTTAGTAGAGATGGGGTTTCACCACATTGACCAGGCCGGTCTTGAATTCCTGACCTCAGGTGATCTGCCCACCTCAGGTGATCTGCCTTCCAAAGTGCTGGGATTGCAGGCATGAGCCACCACACCTAGCCTCTCCCATTTACTTTTAAGTAGAGCAAGTTCGGTATCTCATCCAAAGACTTCACAAATTGTTAGGTAGCTCATGATTTACAACACAATCCTCCTAAGCCCATACGCTATGTGATGACTAAACCAAGTAGTGACTACTTGGTCTCCTACTTGGTCTCCTTGCTTAATCAGTGAGGGCCTCTGCCTCTTGGATACTGCTTCTTCTCTTACTGAAAATAAGAGGAAATAAGAGGACAAAGCTGATACCCGTCAGCTGAGTGGCTGAGTCAGCCAAAAAGGGGTTGGCAGAAGAATCCTTTCAGCTCTGGCACCCTGCCATTTGTTTGTGAAAGGTCACTGGGTGTCATCTCCTCATTGAAATCAATGCAGATGGCTTCACACAAATATTGACAAAATGAAATAGAACCAAATGGGAAGAAAAACCTTAAGGGATTTGAGGTATACATAATCAATACTCTGTTAAAACCCTCCTTTTAAAATTGCATTAAGCGTAAAGAATAAAATGAATCAGGAAGAAACAGCACCTATTATCTTTCATCGAGTGCACCTGGAGCAAGAAAAAGTCTTGCCACGAAAAAAATATATAATTAAAATATCTTAACAATTCGAGCAGGAAAGCTTTGTTTAAAGAAGGTGATATTTTTGTCCTAGTCACCAGGTGTTTGCCATCAGCCTTCATTTATATCAATTTTTATTTCTACAAATTCAAAGTCCAATTAAATGAGTGATGAAAGGTCATGTCCTTTGTTCTGTCCATTTTTAAAAAACTTTTAAAAGCAAAATACAAGGAGAGAAGCAGTTATTTTTAAAATTACTTTTTTATAATACCCAACTAATCTTCAGAGACAATTCCAATATTTTTTGTTCTTATGAGAACAGTTTGTGATGTAGTGAAAAGAGCATGAGGGAGGTTCTGGCCCCTCTTTTGTCCCCCATTAACTAGGTTGTGGGAGGTGGGATGACAAGAATAATGGAGAGTGGTTAGTAAACTTTGAAACATTAACCTCTCTGGGTTCGGCTTTCTCATCTGTAAAATAAGCAATCATAGTAGGTGTCTCCGAGAATACCTCCGGAACATGCAGCCACACATTTTATAAAAAAAGCAAGCAGCATGCCTGTTATTTCTCACACATCAAAAGTCAGCCCATAGTCAGTAAAAGTCACCCTGTAGTTCATTGTCTCTGCATAGAGGGATTACTGGTTCTCTAAATTTGGAAGTGTAACCATCCAGGCTGACTTTGTTACAGAAAGTACGTGGCAAGCCCTCCTTGGCCAGAAAGGCTGCATAGAATCAGGCATTCTACGCACTTGCCTCCTGCCTATACACAGCTCTAAAAGGGTTGTTGCCCCCTAATGAAGCCAGGTCCTCCTTAAAGGCTCCCTCATGAGTAACCAACCAATAGCAGAGCTTTTTCTCTTACTTGATGATATTTGTGATATTAACTGAGAGACAGGGTGCAGAAAGTTTGAGCCTGATTATTAGTCACCCATTTTTCTTCTCTAACTTCTGAACTAAGTAAGAAAAGACACAGAAGAATGAGGGAGGATCAGCATGTCAGCTTTATTACTGGTAAAGTAATGGAGAAGACAGCTTGGATCTGCAGCCACAAATGAGCTTTGAATACTTTTCCCTTGCACTGAATTGCCAACCCCAAACTTCAGAAACACAGTATCCCAGGTGAGCACACAGCAATCAAGGGGTAGAAAGGGTGCATCTGAAAGAGAGAAGGAAGCTGAGGCCTCAGGTTCACACTCATAACCGGATCTCACAACTTTGATAAACCTCTCTTGGGGAGGAGTGAGTGAGGATGGTAGAGGAAAGGATAGAAGTTACTTTCCCATGATTTTTCCTTCTTGGAGTCAAATGTAAATTGACTTCTTGTAAATTCCCTAAGGATGTCTCTGTTTTGTTCACAGCTAAATCCCAAGTCTGTAGATTTCAACAGATATCCACTAAAAAATGAATGAATAGAAACAGGAGAACTAGGGAATACAGTTTTCCCTAACAGTAAGAGGTTCTTTGAAATTATTTCTACAGCACAAGTAGCTACCCAAGGGTGCCTTGGTGCCTTGGTACGTCGTCAAGGCACCGAAAATACTCAAGGGTCTTAGAGAGACTGTAGAGAGAAGTTCACTGGATTCCAAGGCATTAAAGTGGGTTCTTGTTCAGGATTAGGCAGAGGGTGGCAAGTTACAAATCTTCTGAACTCTAGTTTTATCACCTATAAAAATGGCCCCTTCTAACATTATTATTTTTAGAGTCTAGATAACAAAGACCGAGAATAGGTGCTGGCAGAATAGCGTATATTTCCTGTCAGCCCTACGGCCCAGATCCCCTAACATTCAGATGTTGTTCTATTTGTTGTTATTGCCATTACTTTACCATACCCATATATCCTGTTTCTCGAGACATAAACTAACTGGACAAGTTCCTGCAAATTCACAACAATTGCTAATTTATTCCTATATTACAAATGCTTTGCACTAGTTTGGGGAAGAAAAAAATCCAATTTAAAATTAGGATCTTGTCTTTGAAAGTAATGGTATTAAAGTCAATTCTTAATATCAAAAATAGATTTAAAAGTAAGTTTGGATTAAATCAGCAGTATTTGTACTTGGAATAGACATTGGGAACTATGACAGCATCTTTGCAAAGATCTAAATATTATTAAATTTCAATTTTGTTCTTTACTGCTTCTCTGAATTACAGACACGACGAATGCAGACCTCAATTTAAGCCTTCTCAATTTTCTTTTTAAAATTTCATACCAAATAGATATTCTCCAAGGAATGTTCAGCATATTCATTTTACCTTCTCTCTTAGTAATTTCACGTGCAAAAAGATGGACCATTTGCTAAGCTTAAAGAACATACTAATGAAACTACAAGTCAGAAGCAGGCATGGATCAGATGTATTTTACTTTCTAATGGCCATTACAGCTATACAAAAAGGATAAGGCTACAGAGATGGATTTGAAGGTTCATAGGGAATATAAAATCATGATGCCCTCCAAGCCAATATTCTAGATAGGATAGGAGCCATTCTGTGACTTTTGTGTCCCAGAAAATAACTCCCCTCATCTGCAAAGACTGGCAGCACCGCTGGTTCAGATCTTCCATTACACTAGACCAGTGGTTCTCAACCAGATTTTGAGATTTTGAGTCCCTTTCTCCCCAGGGAAAATTTGGCAATGTCTGAGACATGTTTGGTTGTCACAGCCAGGAGAGACGTCTATGTGCTATTGGCATCTAGTGGGTAGAGGCAGGTAGGCTGCTAAACATCCTACAGTGCAAACGACAGTCCCCTACGATAAAGAATTATCTACACCAAAATGTCAGTGCTTCCTTGGTTTGGAAAGTCTGCACTAGACTCAGTACCGGGAAGTCTTCTGGACTTGTGCTGTGGGATGACTTGGGGAGGAGTTGTAGGAAGGATAAGTCTTCGGTTGAGCCTTAACAAGATGGGTATGATTTGGGCCATGGAGGGGCATTCCAGGAGAGAATTTTAATGGACAAAAAGGGCTGTAAACCAATACAAACATGGAATGTTGAGGGAAAAATGATCAAGCCAGCTTATCCAAAAGGAGAGTCCACATTGGTATACAAAGCAGTGAAGCAAGATTTGGGAGAAATTTACACATGTTACATTAAAATTTTGAGCTTTAGCCTTACATTTAGCAGCACAAAATTGACAAATTTACAACAGGAAATTAATAAATATTTTACCCGCATTTTTTTTTTTTTTTTGAGATAGAGTTTTACTCTTGTTGCCCAGGCTGGAGTACAATAGCGCTATCTCGGCTCACCGCAACCTCCGCTTCCCATGTTCAAGTGATTCTCCTGCCTCAGCCTCCCGAGTAGCTGGGATTACAGACATTCACCACCACGTCCGGCTAATTTTTATATTTTTAGTAAAGATGGGGTTTCTCCATGTTGGTCAGGCTGGTCTCAAACTCCCAAACTCAGGTGATCTGCCTGCCTTGGCCTCCCAAAGTGCTGGGATTACAGGCGTGAGCCACCATACCTGGCCTTTATCCACTTTTGAAATGTAGCTGCCTTGATGTAGTCATAGTAATCACATTGTATATTGACTACTATAAAAAGTAAAATACAGATTAGAGATGGAAAGGCAGGAGATAAAGAGGTCATAATAATAGGTTATCATAATACAAATACAGGAGCCAAAATTACAATAATGATGGTCAGAAGGAAGAAAAAGGAAAGGAAAGGAAAGGAAAGGAAAGGAAAGGAAAGGAAAGGAAAAGAAAAAGAGAAAAGAAAGGAAAAGAAAAGAAAAAGATATTGTAGAGGATAAAAGATCTGGCTATTTCTCAGAAAGTTTGCTGAGGTAAATGAAGGAACTTGGAGGTGGGAAGCTGAGACTCAAAGACCCAGGAACATACTGAAGGTGAATATCTGGGCAGAAAGTGAGTCAAGGACCAGACTGGTGATAAAGGCCAAAGAATGGCACTGAATAAAAACTCAGAGTAATGCAGCATCAAGTCACATACTAACCAGGCGAACAGCAATAAATTATTGTCTCCCCAACATCACATGCACATTCCTACTTCTGATCCTTTTCTCATGAGAATTAGTGCCTGTAATACTCTCCGCTCTGTCTCCACTCCTCAAGTAAGACCCATCTTTGAAGACTAGCTGAAAATGCATCTTCCTTATCAATACTCTTTTTGTTACTGCACAGCAAGAATATAGAAGATTGCCCAATATTCAGTCTAGAATAGTTCAAAAAGATTTGAACCTAAGGAGACACAAATAATAGTTACAGATTAGAGATATATCCTAGGACATAAGCAGACACAGGTCAGAAATCCAGTAGCCAAACAGCTCAACACCAAGAAAACCTACACAGCAAAGACAGGCAGCCAGGAGACTCTCAAGCAGACAGAGGAAAAAACAAAGGGGTAATATAAGAAGTAGTGTTCAGCGGCAACAAAAGCCAAAATTGACAAATGGGATCTAATTAAACTAAAGAGCTTCTGCACAGCAAAAGAAACTACCATCAGAGTGAACAGGCAACCT